>NC_064543.1:20089000-20414928 GCF_023856365.1 Brienomyrus brachyistius | reverse complement strand
GGCCTTTGGCAGCGATGATGAAAAAGTTCGTAAACCTTGTATCGACATGATTCAGTGTAGCAGTTTGGTGACGACAATCCCATCCTGCTCTCACTTGCGTTATTTTCAGTTGGGGGGGGGGGGGGGGGTTCTCAGTTCAACATGAATTGATTAAAAAGTGCACATTCCTTCATTTACAGGCAGATACCAGTGGTTGCAATTTTAAGTTTGGGTTTTACTTGGCAAGAGAGGTTTGGGAAGATCTAGATGCGATAAGGGATTTTTAATAACACACTTGGCATTTAGAGAGAACCGGCTTATCAATCTCACAGGCTTGGGCACACATGCGCGCAGAGAGAGCCCTCCGTGCTGATCCTAGAAGCTTTTCCATCTTTCCAGACCTGATCATGGCACAGAATCAGGCAGCATAGATATGGAAGGACTAGACTGGTTTGCAAGGCCTGTCTTACTTGTATCTTATTTTCAGTACTGGAATGCTGACTGCATAGGCACAACGACTTGGAATATTCCCAGCGTGACATTTTAAACTCAGCATTTACTTTTTGCTGGGTCAAGGTATAAATTTCACTGTGGCTTATGTTGTGTTGTTTGGACTTATGACCTAGTCAGGGAGAGGAGTCCAGCTGGGTGCTGGGGATTTGGAGCGCTGTGTGTGCCTGGGTTTGTGTGTGTACCTGTGTGTGCCTTTGTATACGTGCAAGTGAGTGTGTGTGTCCTGCGTGTGTCTATGCCTGTCTGAGTGTATCTGTGTGTCTGTCTGTGCCTGTCTGGGTGTATCTGTGAGCCTGTCTGTACCTGTCTGTGTGCCTGTCGGTGCCTGTCTGGGTGTATCTGTGTGCCTGTATGTACCTCTCTGTGTGTCTGTTGGTGCCTGTCTGGGTGTATCTGTGTGCCTGTATGTACCTGTCTGTGTGTATCTGTGTGTCCTCTCTATGTGTGTCTGTGTGTATCTGTCCCTGTCAGCGTGTATCTGTATGTCTGCTTGTACCTGTCTGTATGTATCTGTGTGTCTGTTTGCTTGTGTATCAGTCTGTGTCTGTGTGTCTGTGCCTGTCTGCGTGTGTCTGTGTGCCTGTCTGTGTGTGTCTGTGTGCCTGTCTGCGTGTGTCTGTGTGCCTGTCTGTGTGTGTCTGTGTGCCTGTCTGTGTGTGTCTGTGTGCCTGTCTGCGTGTGCCTGTCTGCGTGTGTCTGTGTGCCTGTCTGCGTGTGTCTGTGTGCCTGTCTGTATGTGTCTGTGTGCCTGTCTGCGTGTGTCTGTGTGCCTGTCTGCGTGTGTGTCTGTGTGTCTGTGTGCCTGTCTGCGTGTGTCTGTGTGCCTGTCTGCGTGTGTCTGTGTGCCTGTCTGTATGTGTCTGTGTGCCTGTCTGCGTGTGTCTGTGTGGCCTGTCTGCGTGTGTCTGTCTGTATCTGTATCTGTATCTGAAATATCTGGCTTCCCCATCAGCTGCTGATTTAGCAGCAGCAGCTTTTCCCATCACAGGTCTGATCCACTGACTTGGGGTCAGCTAGCGTGGAGTGGTATAAATGACAGGTCACCTAAATTAACCGGCGGCTTTTTGCTGTGTACAGTCAGGGTGAGGTGGCAGCGACCACAGGACCACGCGGCCAAAGTGACGCTCAGAGCCTCAGAGAGTTTTCCTGCTTTTGCCCTGATTTGCGACATAACACTGTAGGAAGTATTAAAAAAAAATTCTCACTCTTTCTCTGTCAGCCTCCCACGAGCTTCCTTCTCTGCCCCCCTGGAGGGAGGTATTGGGTGTGATTGACACCTGGCTGAGGTAGCCTCAGTCACGGCTGATAAGGGGAGTTCAGCCCCCCCATCACCCCCCATCGCCTGCCCTGCACAGAGAACCCCCCCCCCCCCCCCCCGCACGTCAGTAGTGTGCAGTCTGGGGAGTGACCAATACAATTGCAGGTATCTTAGGTGGGTGATAATTTGAAATCCGCCACTGGGTGATTGGATCTCTGCTCTTCTGCCTGGCAATTTTTCCTTTCGTCACACACTTTCTGGGTCTCACACACACACACACACACACACACACACACACAAACACACACACACACACACACACATACACTTCATATAGTCTTATTATTGTGGAGATTCTCCATTAATTTCTATGGCCGAAACCCTAATCCCAAAAATGACAGCCTTAACCCCTACCCAGCCCTAATGGTAACCATAAGTTACCAAATATAATATAAGCCTTTTGGAATTTTTAGTTTTTTTGATTGCAGTCATATATTTTTATAAAATTGAATTTGTCCTTGTGGGGATTGAAAAAATAAAAAAGTTTTTATCACATTGTGGGGACATGTGGTAATGTGTATCTCTCTCACACACACACACACACACACACACTGTGTATCTCCGTGGGATTCGGGCCTCCATAGCCTCTCGCACGCCATGTTGATGCTGCTGTCAGTGGGCTCATTAACTCGGCATGCTTAACAACAGTTCGATTTAAAAGGTGTTGGCTACAGTTACCATGGTAACATCCCCAGACCCTCCAGTGGTCATTAGTTGGGCTTTGAGTTCACAGGTTGTTTGCTCTGCTCTGATGGTGCAGTTATTATTTATTGTTATTATTAAACATCGTAGCCGTGATGCCTGTTGGTAGTCAGAAGGGGGCGACCTGCCACATTCTGAGCTATGATGAAGAGTCACATACTGTTATATCTACTGATGAAATAATTAAGCTGTAAGTCATGCCTGTAGAAATTGCCTCCACATGCTGGTGTTTGTAGGCTTTACAGCTAATTTCTCTGATATTGGCCTGGCCGCAAACTGCACATGTGTCTGAGAACCTCTCCATACATCACAACATGTTGTACATGCTAGGATTCCCTGCTGTTGCTTAAATATATCGCTTTAATTACTTCAGGCAGTGCGATTTCTTTGTCCGATATATCTCGATCTGCAAAGAGGTATACTCAGTAATAGTTTACAGTCCTTCGGAAATCTGCACTTGGTGCGGTTGATGTGATTGACATGGTGTGATTTTTAATCTGGGCCCCCTCCAGACTAGATTGCTGTAAAGTTTCGGATAAAACCGTTGCACCGAATTTGGTGTTTCCGATAAACACTGTGTTGTTTTCCTCACAACATATCGAAGCCATTAGTCTTCAGCCAGTCCCAGGATGATCATTCTGTCACTATTTGCAGCCCCGTTACCTGGTCAGCATTTTGGGATGCGTTTTTTTTAATCAAGTGATGCCAAGACGATACTCGTTCCTGCCCCAAAGGCCAGTTAGCGACATGAAGAGTAGATCCAGGAGCAGGGGCCGTCATTAATCACACGGCGTGCTGCTGATTTCTCTGTGACCTCGCCTCCATTAAGCTGCGAAGATCAGGATTTATGTGGTGGGGGGGGGGGGGTTCACTACACAGAGCCCCCCGCTTGATTTATTCTCATGGGTCCGAGGAGAGATTCAGGCGGGCAGTAAGCGATTGATGCAAATCGATATGCTGGGACGCCACTCGCTTATAAAACGACTGTCGGCGCGTGGAAATGCTGAGTTATGTAACGGAGAGGCCCCAGACCCCCACCTGGGGGGGTTCAGTCAGGAGGCGTTTGCAGTGTCTAGGGGAAGGAGGCCCTCCTCGCCTGGCTAATGGAGGGAGAGTGGAGTGCTCCGTTAGGCTGGGGACGTGGCCCCCTCGTTATCACGCCAGGCCGGGAGCCGGCGATCTGTCTGAGAGACTGTCTCTTCTAGACCGTTGGTGGCGCAGAGCTTTTTTGGGAACGTCAGGAAAGCGCTGCTTCCCGCCTCGCCTCAGAATGGCAGCCATCATTGTGTGCTTTGATACTTTCTTACCCCGGAGAGAGCACACGTTTCCCCCAGCGTCAGTAGTCCTGTATGTACCATGTGACTTCTGCAGCCAATCAGAGGCCCTCTGATGCCTACTCCCTTCTGCCTTCCCCAGGGCTATTGATGCTGTGCGTCTACGTTTGTTTTTCAGTGTTCTCTGACGCTCCATCCTTACCAAGCCGCTGTACATGAATGCATTTTTTTTGGGGGGGGGGGGGGGTTGGGTCACATGATCACACACATCACATGATCACACTCATCACTATATTTAGAAAATCAATAAAGCCAACATTACACGGGAGCTCCTGTATGCAGCATTTGAGAAACACACACCTTCCCAAGAGAGTCTTGATGTCTCTAAATTGATTTTTGCCACAGCAGATGTTTACTTTTTGCATGTTTTTGCTGTGTACCTATTTCTGTGGTGTTTAGAGTTGGTGTCCCTGCTGGATTTCCTCACTCTGTTGTGTATCTTAGGAATCCGTCACCTTTTCCCCAGCCGCAGTCAGCGAGCTTCCGGAGTGAGGTCGTTTCACAGAAGCCTGGGATGAAAACAGCGGTGGTTAGATTACAGGACACAAGCTGACAGCCACAGTTTACCTTCTAGCTGCATGTGCGGGGAAAAAGTTAATAGAGATAAACGTTACATGATGAGGTCAAGTGTGTTTAGTAAAGCGGCACCGGCTGTTATGGTTTTCCAGAGTCCTGACTCTGAATGTGATTTCTGGGTCGGTGATGTAACGGAAAGGGCCGTCCCACTTTGCTCCATCATCAGAAACTCCAGCTGCCGACCAAATAAACAGCTTCAACTCCAGAATGAAGCTTTAGTTCCGGAATTTAGGTTCATGTCTAATTCAGGTGGGATTATTCCGCAAGAGTGTGTTTTTTTTCTCTCTTTTGAGCAAGAGAGCCAGCTAATGAAGAATGAAGAAGGGGTACAGCCATTGTTATGAAATGTTTCCAGGTGCATTATGGGATGGTGAGGCCTAACATACTTGTTAAGATGAAGTGGCAGTATTTCCCGTTTGCATAAGGTACATTGGAATTCTTTCATTTCTGCATTTCCCATCTTTCTCTTCTTCTTCTAAACACCTATATATGTGACAGCGAAGCTTAGGCTCTGAACTGTTTAGCCAGCATCTTTTTTTTTTGGGGGGGGGGGGGGGGGTTAAAGGCCTTGCTCAAAGGCCCAGTGGAGATATGGCTACTCTGCTGAGCATGAGATTTCAGCTGGCAACCTTCCGATCACAGGTACAGAAGCTTAACTTATTCAGCCACATGCCCCCCCCCCCCACAGATGGATGCCCTTAATGCTGTTGCTGCATGTTATGGACTGAGACATGCAGCTGTGCTGAGGAACATTCATATCCTGCTGTTTCTGAGTGTCTCACTCCATCTCCTGCTTCTTCTTGTCATCTTTTGCAGTCTCTCTCTTCACATAACCATTAATCGTTTTTGAATGAGTAATCCTCTAGTACTAGCATCACAAAAAAAATCTGTGTTTCTGCTGCTATGGACAGGGGAGCTGGAGAATCACCATGTTGAATGCACCCTGTGGATTAGCTGACCCTGTTGTGATGTTCACCTGCAGTTCTCTTGGTTCTGTTAGTTCTCCATGAGAGTGGATTACGTCTAGTCCAGTGTTTCCCAACCCAGTCCCCAGGGACCCACAGTCAGTCCATCTGGTAGGGCAGAAATGTGGGCTCACTGGCAGGGACATGGGAAGGAGCAAAAGCATGGACCGACTGAGGGCCCCAAAGGACCTGATTGGGAAATACTGGTCCAGTGAGCTATCTGGAGTCTCATTTTTGGGGAAGGCTGAGGAGGCTCCCCCTGGTTGAGGATGCAAACATAGCCTGAGAGAGCACTCTCCCTCTGCTGCTGTGTGGGCCTCTGCGTAGATCGTAGCGAGAGAGCATAGATCAAAAGTCTTCTGAATACAGAAAGAACAGTATTATGCTTCTGGAGTTCAGCTGGAAATTATTAGTATTTGACTGTATTTCATAGTGTTTAGTTAGTGTTTGTGTTTGGTTAGTGTGGAGTGAGGGTGGGGGGAGGGAGGAGAATGCAGAGTGAGAGTCGCTGTATACTAATGACATTCAGTCAAAATGAAATGGAACACGTAGGTGAGAACAATCTGTCGCTACCTTGTTCATTTTACACTATATTGCCAAAAGTATTCGGACACGCCTTCTAGTCAATGAATTCAGGTGTTCCAATCACTTCCACAGCCACAGGTATGTAAAATCAAGCACCTAGGCATGCAGACATTTGATAAAGAATGGGTCGCTCTCAGGAGCTCAGTGAATTCAAGCGTCTCGAATTCAACTGTCTGCAGAGTCAGTAGCTACAGACCTCTGAACTTCGTGTGGCCTTCAGATTAGCTCAAGACCAGTAGGTAGAGAACTTCATGGAAAGGGTTTTCATGGCCGAGCAGCTCCATCCAAACTTTAAATCGCAAAGTTCAATGCAAAGCGCCAGATGCAATGGTTTAAAGCAGGCCAACACTGGACTCCAGAGCAGTGGAGAGTGGAGACGTGTTCTGTAGAGTGATGAATCACGCTTCTCTCTCTGGCAATCTGATGGATGAATCTGGGTTTGGCGGTTGCCTGGAGAACGGTACTTGCCTGACTGCATTGTGCCAAGTGTAAAGTTTGGTGGAGGGGGGATTATGGTGTGCAGGTGTTTTTCAGGGGTTGGACTATGCTCCCAACTTTGTGGGAACAGTTTGAGGATGGTGCCTTCCTCATCCAACATGACTGTGCACTAGTGTACAAAGCAAGGTGCATAAAGACATGGATGAGTGAGTCTGGTGAGGAGGAACTTGACTGGCCTGTACAGAACCCTGACTGAAACCCAATAAAACACCTTTGAGATGAATTAGAACGGAGACTGTGAGCCAGGCCTTCTCCTCCAACATCAGTGCCTGACCTCACAAATGTTCTCCTGGAAGAAAAATTCCCATAAACACACTCCTAAACCTTGTGGACAGCCTTCCCAGGAGAGATGAAGCTGTTATAGCTGCAAAGGGTGGGCCAACTCCATATTAAAGCCTATGTATTAAGAATGGATCATTAAAGTTCATGAGTGTGTAAAGGCAGGTGTCCCAATACTTTTTGCAATATAGTGTCACACCATGCTCACATACAGAGAGCAAATAAACATATAGTGGCATGTGTGTGAGGCATTTTAATAAAGGAGATGACAGCTCTGTTAAAATGGATGTTGCTTTATTAACAGCCAATATTGATTTAATACTACATGCGGCACAGACACTCGCAGATACTCACGTATCCCACGGCAAACATTACACTGTTACACGGTACTATGAACAGGAATACTCAAATGCTTTGTTATTTATACTATTTAAAGTGCAGTGCAAAGCATGTTGGTAACTGCATACTGCATAATTAATTGGACCTGCCAACCAGTCCGGTGAATGCAGAGTAAGGGTGGGGGGGCATGTCCTGCAGCCTTTCTTTTGTAAAGGGCTTTGCCTTTTTTGTATATTCACATTATTCTCCTGAGAGCAGTTACAGCAGCACCGTGATCTGCATTCCTCGACGGGAAGCCCAGGCGGGGAGAGCCCCCCCCCCCGATAACGCCAATGTCTGTCTCCACCTCCTGCCTCGCAGTGCTGGCTCCCTTGGCCTCCACCAGGAAGTGTGGCTCCATCTACAAGGGCTTTGCCCAGTGCCTTCTTGCCCTGGGTGACAGCATGGCTGACAGTATGCAGAAGGACGAGGGCACGCAGGAGATCGACAGCGTCTGTAGGTGGGCATCGGGCCGGACAGTGCCAACCAGGGGTCAGACACGCATTGCTAGTGACTTGGACGTGGAAACCTGCTGCAGCGTTACCTCTATCCTTAATGATCTATGCTACACATATTTACATACACACAGACACACACACCACAGATTTTTGAATTCATATCTTTGTCGAGACCATCCCTTCATTTCTTTGGACAAACCTCTAATCCCAACATGACGACCTTAACCCCAACTCAGCCTGAACCTTAACCATAACTAACCAAACTAAATAAGAGACATAATTTTTGTTATTACAGTGACATATTTTCTAAAATTGAGTTTCCCTTTGTAGGGACCAAAAAAATGGTCCTCAGAACATCAAAATAACAGGTTTTTTTAATCATATTATAGGGACATTTGGTCCCCACAATGTAATACACACACACACACACACACACACACCTCCATAACCACACATAACCAATAACAGAAAATCTTGGATTGTATCTTCACATTGCTATAATAGGCTGCTTTGCATTTTTTGTTAACACCCAAAAACTTTTTCTTGAGAAATCATTCACAAATGACAGTCAAATATTTCAAGGAAAACTGTACTATAAAAATGTCTGGCTCCATAGAATAAATTGTATTAAAGCCATATAAGTCACCTTCATGTGAATCCCTGCAGTAAAATTATAATAACCAGCTGTCTATATACTATAAAAGAATGCCTATTACCCTCTGATGAGTTGTGAGCTGTCTCTGCTGCCCTCTGTAGGTCATGGGATGAATTCCACGTGTGTGCCAATGCCGCACTGGCTGGCTGCCCGGACGAGGCAGCGGCAGTCTGGGAGTCCCTGCGGCAGGAGTCCCGGAAGATGCAGTTCTCGGGAAACCTGTATGACATGTGCTCCACACGGGCCCAAACCCCGCCCAGCCATCTCAGCCCGCCAGACCAGGGCGAGACCAACCAAGAGTCACTGAAGGCCACCGCGTTCCCATTGGCTCCCTCCCACTTCCTGCTGCTATTTGTGGGTTTGCTACTGCACAGGATATAGCTGGCTGGAGCGCAGGGGGCGGGGCCAAGCGCCAGGTAGAGAATCGGGTTAACGGACAGACAGACATGCGCGGGTTCGCGTCTCACTCCCCGAAGATGAGCTCTCCCGTGGGTCTCCAAAGTCAGCTTGAGCCCCTTAGATCCTGATTCTTACTTGATCATACGTGTAATTGTCCTCTTCCTCTCCATCACATACAGACACGCACACTCACAAACACAGATACACGCTCATTTTGTCATCCCTGCTTTTTTTGCACTACCGATATTTATTTTGCAGCCAATTTTACCCAAAACAGTTGGGGCTCAGGGTCTTTCTCAGGATTCCTATAGTGCAGCTTCCCATTCTGCTGTTTGGGGACCCACTGACAGGCCATGTTTTTGCTCCCTAGCAAAAATGTGGATTGTCTGGCAAGGAGCTGGGAGGGAGCAAAAACATGGACCGACTGTGAGTCCCCAAGGAGCGGACTGGGAAACACTGCTGTAGTGATTTGGCCCCACTGGTTCTGGGATCTGAACCCACAATTTTCCAGACATGGGCACAGAGCCCTAACCTACTGGACTGCACATAACACAGACACATACACACTCAGGCACAAACTCAGACACACCTCCAGACCCCCCTGTACAGCACACTTTGCTTGACTGGCTGCAGAGGACATCATGCTCTTTGGTCAACTTTAGGTTTTAAAAGTTGTGGCAATAACACAGTTATCACTGTCAAATCTCTGAATTGAACTGCAATCAGTTTTATAAAAACTACATAAATGTGTGATATTTAAGCAGTTTGGACTGTAAATTATCTAAATTTGGCTTTGGTATTTGATTCTATGTACACCCTGACCCTTCTTATAGCAACATACCCTATATGGCCAAAAGTGTGTGGACACCACCCTGAATTACAGGAGCTGGTTAATTAAGCCACACCCATTGCTGACACAGCACACAGCCACACAATCTCCAGGAACAAATAATAGCCGCAGAATGTGTGGCTGCACAGGAGAGGTCAGTGACTTTCCACTTGGCACTATCATATGATGCCATCTTTCATCTTTTGGCAAGTAAGTTTGCCAAATTTCTGGCCTGTTAAAACTGTCCTGGTTATCGGCGAGGAAAGTGAGAGTGAAGCGCAGAGATCCGGGAGCGAGACGGACAAGCGGCTGTCCCCGTGCGTTTGGCCATATAGTGTGATGCAGGCAGCCTGGATGCTGTTACACCCTCAGCACGTAAAATGATATGCAACTTACTGACTTAATGAGTTTTTATGTTAATTATATTCACATTTCTATCTGCACATTTATGCCCAATATCACCAGCATTTCTGGTGCTCTCTTTGTGCTTAGATGATAAAACCTTTACCTCCTTCTTTGCCGGTTAATGTATTAAACCCTTCAGATATGTTTTCAGAGCGGTCACAAGATTCTTGTGATACATTTTGTCATTTTTAGTCAAATAAAAGGGACTTTAACTGAAAGTCAGTGTGTTTCCTGCATTGTCCCCTCTAGGTGTTTCTTAGGGCTGATACTCAGTCTCCCCACTGGGGGGAGCTGCAGCCTATCCAAGTCAGCATTGGTCACAAGGCTGGGGGACACCCCAATTGGGATGTCGGTCTGTTGCAGGGCACACGCCCATTCACATGCCATGGCCAATTTAGAGATGCCAGTTCACCCAGTCACATGGGAAGTAATCTGTTGCATTGTGGGAAAAAAAACATGCGTTATTCGGTCCCAGCAGGCACTGGACAGTCATCTTGGAACGTCTTTCCTCAGTGGAATGAAATCCAGCCCTGACTTCAATCTGTTTCAGCGACACCAGCATTCTCACTGCCAGACCCTCATCATTTCTTGCACAGACACATCCTGCCGATCTGGACGCATGGACACATTTTCCTTAGTGAAGGTTCTTCTTGTCTTCGGTTTTATGATGTATAGGTCACACACTGAGACGAAATTTCAGTTTTGTTGGTCACAGTGCAAGAAATAGTAATAAATAGAATATAAATATGTTAGACATCCATCCATCCATCGATCACCATAACTGCTTAATCCCAACTGGGGTCACAGTGGGGACTGGAGCCACAGAGTGTGTTACCCATTTAAATGTGATATATTGACACATCGGCATAAGACAGACAGGAAATTACAGTTAAAATGCAGTTTGAAAAATACTGTTTAAAAAATATGCAGCTCTGGAAAAAACTGAGACCACTTTATAATAAAAAAAAAATCTGCCTTTTTAAATCCTGGTTTAATCTTGGTTTAATCCTGGTTCTGATAACAGAAGGCTACACTGCGAGGCAGACTGCGTCCAGGCTCAAAGTTTCTAAGATGGCAGCACACAGGAACGAGAAGCAGGAGACACTGGCAAAAACCAGGCAGGCAGAGGGCAAAAGCGACACTCTAATGCCAGAGACGACCATTAACCTATCCGACAGTTTCTCATGAATCACAGGATGACATCAAGTGACCTTCAAAAGCAATGGGAAACATTAAGTGCAGGTGTGAAGTGCACTGCTAGGACAGTTCGTATCAGGCTCCTACAAACAGACCTGAAGTCCCATAAAACAAGGAAGAAGCCCTTCATCAATGAGAAACAGGGAGCAACCAGGCTGGAGTTTGCAAAAATGTATGTTTTACACAGGCGCATACCCATGAATTGAGAAATGAGTGAAACTGAAAATTTCACTATGGTCTCCTAACTCTTTCCAGAGCTGTAGTTGTGTAAATGGACATATGAAGGGAAGATTTTGTTTACAGTGCTGAGACGGAACAATTCAGTCAGAGATTCAGTCTGAGGCTGGGAGGGGCCAAACTGTTCCGTGATGAAGCTGAGGGTCTGATCCAGCCCCCCCACACGTGCCTCACACTTACAGTACTGCGGTGGGCACACAGCACAGATACCCATCTCCTGCCAGCCCACAGATTATAGCCCGGATCACGGCATGCTGAAGCAGCAGCTTTTCTGGCAAGTTCCCTGGAAGTCGTGACGGTGTTTACAGGCAGAAGCCTTGGCTTGTATTCCCAGCCACGGTGCCGTACGGCAGCTGACCGGAGATGCCAAGCTTCAGATGATCGGGCGCCGAGACAGACGGCCGATTGAAACATTGGCGACCTTTGACTTGAGATGAATTTCTGCACCTGAAGCATCGAGCTCCGAAGGTCTTAATGTGAGCGGCACCCAAAAGCAAGGAATGCAATGTGAACAGAGAAATCGATCAGGAGAGTCGGATTCATGTTAACAACAAAGTGTGCTGTCCTCTTTGTTCTTTTACAAAGGTGACCCTCCTTTGATTTTTTGGGCAGGGGGAGGGGCACTGAAAAGGATCGACAATGTGAGGAACCTCAATCAAAGTATTTGGGGAAAAAGGTTAGATTTTCATCACCTGATTCAAGGTGATATTTGGAAGGACTTTGGGGGAGGTAGACTAAATTTGTTAATTGTGGATAGAGGTGATTATTAAGGCTTCAGATTGTACGGTACAGACACCATTATTAATCTAAAATTGGGAATTTCAGAATGCAAACGTTTATTAACACCATAGCACCCTAGCGACCTTAAGGAGGCTACAGTGATGTCATTCATCTTTTCTACTGTGGTGGGAGCATCATGCAGACCGACGGTCTGGACGCTAAAGTTGTCGTGGGCCTACAGTCCTTTCCTGTCTCACCCACCATTGTATTCCTTCCAGAAGAATCCTCCGGCCATCTATGATGTTTACTCCCATAACTCACAGGCACGATTCCAGCACGATAAGCAGGTGATTGATCACCTTAGAAACTCTCAGTGTTCCTGTCAACCCTAAGAAGGTGTCCATTTATGAAAATGGGGCCCTGCGGGTATGAGCTCAGGTCACCCCTCCCCCCCGTCATGTTTGTTCTAATGGAAATCACAAGCAGAGGAAGAGGGGCCACTTTTATAATGGACTGAAAATGACATCTGAAGCCAGGTGGGCTGCGAAAAGCCTTTCCTTAAAAGACTGAGGGATTGACAGGAATGGAAAAGGAGAAGCGCATGCGTGCCTGTAAACACAAGCAGACGCTTGGCGTCTTTATCTGAAGACCCACAGTCACCTGCACCGAGAATCTGAAATCACGATGCGATTTCTTACAGTTAATTCTTTCTTCCCTCTTTCCTGGGAGGAAAACTAATTAAACTACAAATAATTATTGGGAGGATGTCAAAAGTCAATACTTAACTACATGACAGGCTACTGTTGCGTGTAAAATATTACTTGGTAATGCAATGCGCGGTAATCCCCAGGTCTGCCGATATAAACCCTGAATCACCAAGTTAATCAAATTAGTAAAGATGAACCCCAGTGTGTTATATATTTCCAGGGTAACACTCCAGCAGCAGTGTATGGTGAAGCACTGCAGTATATAATACATTTATGAAAAATTATATTCCAAGGACAGGCTGGTATTACATAGAAACTTGAATTTCTTCTCGGCTGGCCTGTGAGTCAGCATTTCTGCCTTTGAAGTAAAACCTGAGGTTATAATACACAAACAGCAATTTGTCCGTGTCGTGTTTGCAGGACTGAAAGAGAGCCACGCTTCCTGTTATAAAGGGAGATTTGCATTCTCTCTCTCTCTGCCTATAAGCCATTATCCTTAAGGGCTTCATGCTGGATTCCTTATGGATTTTCAATTAAATATATTAAATATATAATTTGACAAAATTGAGTTTATTTTTGTGTCATGGCATCTGCTGTACCGTGTGGGCTAACGTGTGCTAACGTGTGGGCTAACGTGTACTAACATGTGCTAACGTGTGGGCTAACGTATGCTAACGCGTGGGCTAACGTGTGCTAACGCGTGGGCTAACGTGTGCTAACGTGTGGGCTAACGTGTACTAACATGTGCTAACGTGTGGGCTAACGTGTACTACCATGTGCTAACGTGTGGGCTAACGTGTACTACCATGTGCTAACGTGTGGGCTAACGTGTACTACCATGTGCTAACGTGTGGGCTAACGTGTACTACCATGTGCTAACGTGTACTACCATGTGCTAACGTGTACTACCATGTGCTAACGTGTGGGCTAACGTGTACTACCATGTGCTAACGTGTGGGCCACCATGTGGGCTAACATGCTAACGAGAACTCCCAGTGGAAGCAGACGGGCTTGGTGAGACCTTCCCCCAAACGCCAGCCCCACCGTCGCCCGTCAGTTCACCCTGCACCTCCCCCGCCTTGTAGCACGTGCCAATCAGCAGGTGGCATATGCCCAGAATGAGGGAACACAAAGCTGGGTCTGCACCTTCCTCTTTTAAGAGGCGTCACACGGGGGCAGCGGTGAGTCATCCCCGACGGGCACCGTGAGCTCAGGAAAGACGTCTTCCTGGCACACAAGGTGGAGGGCAGACCTGGGGAGGGGCTTGTTTGGTTTGGACACTGTGGCTGCAATTGGAAGGTCGCCGGTCAGATCATTTCAGCATCGATCACTTGAACAAGACCCTTAACTCACAATTGTTCCAGGGACTGACTGACTCTGATGTCTGAAATATATAGATGTGGATGAAAGTCTGCTAAACAAATAAAATGAAAATAAATGAGCTGACAATATAGAAGAGACAATGGTGGTAAAATGGAGGAAATGGACCCAGAAAATGTATACAAATATCAGTGTAGAAAGTGTGAGAGCCTTTGATTAGGTGACCTTCGTGTCACCTCCATGTGCTACGTTCCGGTCAACTACTGGGGGCTGTGCGCAGAAGGTAATTGGTTCTGTTAGCCACTTGGGATTTTGCAGCAAGACCACATTTTAGCAAGTGCATGAAAGTCATTAGCGGTCAGCAGCAGACTGGTAAGGGGGTGCGAGGAGCTGCTCTCCGTGTGGCTGGGGTCACAGGGGGGTGGGCGGGCTCCTGTGGGCTGGAGGAGGAGCTATAGAGGTGTAGCAAGACCTTGCGTGCGACAGTGGGGGGGGGGGGGTTACCTCACTAATTTTCTTTGTCGTAGTAATACAATATCTGCTGGACTGCACCTGACCTCAGAGCAGGTCCCAGTGGAAATCACATCTGCACATCTTATTAACGGCAGGACAGCTCTCCAGACATGGGGGAGCAGCAACTGAAAAGAGGAGACAAGGAGGAACAGAGAGTGAAAGCAAAGTAGCAGCAAAGCAACAAAATGAAGCAGGAGGCAGTGAGAGATATCAGGAGACCCAGAAGTCAATGCCGTTCCTGTCATGACATCCAATTATTTTCATTTGATTTTTATATCAGAATAACATTGATGAACGAGTGCTAAAGAGTGAAAGCATGATACAGAGGGGAGGGCAGGGGGACAGAAAGAGATGGATGGTGATCATCTGTGTCAGCGACAAAGGAGATTAAAGCATTAAACCATCATTATGAGGTCAGTGACATCAGGAAAATTCACTTACAAGCTTCTTTTTGCAGGAAAATAGCCAAGCGGCAGCCAGTGCTCAGTGACGTTATTACTGTACACTCGGGTTTAATGGCCTAAATCTCACAGTTTCAAGTGTGTTTTTGTTAACATGAGAGGGACTCGAATTACATCATTGCTCTACAATCTGCTACTGATCTGATAGCCTGAATTTAAAAATATTAAATACTTAACTACTATATGAATATTTATACTATGCTGTCATTTATCGAATATTTATTGGGAGATGGAGTTTGATAGCATATTTACCTATTTCTTTGCAGATCAGTGTCTTTGATGACACCAGTGAAACACTTGATGAATTTGAAAAACAGCTGAGGTTGGCTAATTGATTTTTTTTTGTCCTGATCGTCATGCTTATTCCCTGTTCTTTTGAGATCCTGAAGTCATGTGATCTCTGACACGTAAACCTGGCATTTTAAAGACCTAGCTAAGGATGCTGACTGTACAGCAACGCCAAGCTCACTCCATACTTCAATCATGCAGTGTTTTTCTGTGTATTTGCTCATACTGCATTTTATAAACGTCACCCTGTTTACAGGCCAGTGGAGTGACTTAGAAATGACAGAGGACAGGTCTGTATATATATATATGCTCTGCTTGGTCAGAGCGCCCCTACCCTTTCTGCACAATTTCCTCAAAAGTGCAAAATGGGGATTTCAAAGGTCACTGTGACTCGTCCTGGGTACTCCTCAGCCTGGGAAACTCCTTAAAAAGAGGTGACTGAGCCACAAGTGAGACCGGGCCAAGATCAGCTCTGGACAGAACTGAAAGAAACATGAGACACTCATATGACAAATAACAGAGAAAGATGGGAGACGAAGGATGAAAGTAGAGGGGTTTCACTTATGTAGGTTTCCTTGGTGTGATTTACAGCCTCTGAAGGTGATGGAGTCCGAAATAAAGCACATCAAGAAGAGCTTAGGCCATGTCTATGACATCATAGAACGACATTCAGAATCTCCCCCTGGGATCAATGAAGTTCATCTTATGTTATCAACCCCTCATGCAAATAGCAGTAACTCCACTTTACATTTGCCTTTTTATGTATTTAGCAGATGCTTTTACCCAAAGAAAGAGAGAGACAGCAGGGTCAGCCAGTCCCTGGACCAATTGGAGTTTAGGGGCCTTATTTAGGGGCCCAACAGGAAAAAAACACTCCTTTAGCGCTGGGATTTGAACCAACGACCCTGTGGTGTGAGGGCCAGAGCGTGAACATGCAGAGCCACACACTGCCCCGCCAGCAGTGCAAACTAGGATTCCATAAAAACAAGCTCCTCCCTCCATCATATCTCTGTTCCTTTGTTCCTCTACTATCATTTTCTTTGTTCTTTTTTTTCTCCAAAGTGAATTATTATGCATTCATACAACTGGATGGTTTACCATTACCCCCAATCTATGAACGTCATCATTTCATCATAATGCTCTTGCTCCTCCCTGTCTGGCCCATGTAGTTCCTCAGCAGCCCACAGCTCTGCATCCAAAAAGAGAAACACAGTAAATATGTAAGAGAGCCTTAACTGGACTGATTTACTGCCATAAGTTTTCCACCGGGATACTGGCATCCTCTCCTTGATCATTTTTTTGTCTCTGCTGTGCTTATATAACCTCTTCCTCACTCTCAGTCTCCAACGGAGCAGCTGTCATTTGCAGCAAGGCAGATTCTTTGGAAGGGGATGCTCTTTTTCGAAAGGGTAGTGTCGCATAAAGTGTTATATTCTCCGAATTGCATTAATAACACCATTCTAATAAATCAGTCGTCTTCAAATACCACAGAAAATGTGTTTCACTTGGCGAAAGCAGGCAGCGATTTCGTTTCTCTGGGCGCATACGTGTGACTCCGTTTAGATACATGTTAAAGTGTGTTGCCTTACTGTACTGTATGTCCGAGATCCGCCAAACTCACAAAACGGTCAGTTGCCCCCAAACCTTCGGGTGTTTATAGCCTTTTATACCTAAATGCTTCCGGCATCCCCGATGAAAGAAACACTTATGACGTGCACTTTTTAATTTTTATTTCAAGGACATTAGGTTTAGTCTATATAATCTGCGTGGGATTACCGCCGCCATCTGAAGGTGCCCCGGTTCGGGCCAAACAGGAGCAGCTGGACGCTTGGATTATATGATATTTATCAGTAAAAGTACTGGGCGTTTGTACGCCACATGCATAGCAAATTCCCCTGGTTGCGCCTGTTTTAGGTTTTTGCGTCTTATAAAACTATAATGGTCCTAATTATACATTTCAGACAGTTCCCAATTAATTCATTTGAGTCTAATAATTATATTTTAAATAAATATAAGGCCATCTGTCAGCAGAGGATCGGACTGCATTGGACCCATACAATAGTCTCAGGGAAGTATAGGCAGATAACACACATATGTTGAAATGACATTGATCCCTTATATCAGTTAAATAGGTGGAAACAACGTTGATTTTCAATGTTTCACTTTTTATCAACATCGATTCAATGTTTTACCACATTCAATTATTCAATATTGAAAATCTGACCAAAAATCAATTCAGTTTCAGCGTTGATAATTTAACACTGACCATAATTCAACGCATTTAACAATAATTTAATAACATGATGCTGTCTGGGTATGGCCAACACACAAGGCGCCATCCAGCGGGAATTTAGGGAAATTCAGTGTTTTTTTCTCCAAAGGAGCAGCCTATTTTTAACCTTTAAATACTACGCCAAAATAAAGTACTTAATATTTGGCAAGACATACTCGACTCGTTTATTTTAAATCATAATTTTAAAATAAACAATTTAAATAAAACTTAAATGGAATTAAATTCGTTTCTTGTGTGTGTGGGTGGGGCGGCATGGTGGTGCAGTAGTTAGTACTGTTGCCTCACACACCGGGACCTGGGTTCGAGTCTCCGCCTGGGTCACATGTGTGTAGAGTTTGCATGTTCTCCCCATGTCCTCCGGGTACTCCGGTTTCCCCCCCCCCCCACAGTCTAAAAACATGTTGAGGCTAATTGGAGTTGCTAAATTACCCATAGGTGTGCATGTGTGAGTGACTGGTGTGTGAGTGTGCCCTGCGATGGGCTGGCCCCCCATCCTGGGTTGTTCCCTGCCTCGTGCCCATTGCTTCCGGGATAGGCTCCGGACCCCCCGCGACCCAGTAGGATAAGCGGTTTGGAAAATGGATGGATGGGGAGATATATATATATATATATTTTAACCGAATCCGAAACGAGTTTAGTCCCGGAGATTCATTGGTATCCTACCTGTTGTATAAGAAAAATGTCCTTAAGAGAGTGGATTAGCTTTTGAAGGAAATGTTGCTGTGGCTTTCTAAAACATTTAGAACAAGTTAAATACAAAATCTACTCTAACCGACCTCGATGTAACATGCAAATAAATTCGTGAATAATGACTTCCGTACTTCTGATCCGTAGAACAAGCAAAAGACGCAGATGGCATTATACGCCGACATCGCTTTCCTTTTGAGTGACCAGATGAGACATTTACTTAATTACACACAAAAAATACTGCGTCTTTTTGCGATTTTGAATCCCCGGGCACCACTCGCGGCATGTAGGCTACATCAACGCAGCAATATTCGCAATGGCAGCGGCTATGTGCGGTGTAAAAACCGCACAGACGGAAGCTTTCACATGTATATGTTGTTAAATAACAATTACAAAGAAACCAAGGGAGAAGCTCACATGAACTCTGAATAAATGTAGTCGTCTATGAGTACATGGTAAACTGAGTATTTTATATTTTATTTCATTAAGAAAATCCGTGCTAGTTAGGTATGTTACTGAAACTTAAGACAGGAACCATGAGTTTGCTGGAACTCAGAGACGGTATATGATCAATATCTGGTCATTACTAAAACCTTCCCTCCTCAGTCCAGTTCCTCGATCAGGACCCTGGGCTGAGGGGGATGCTGGCCTGCTTGGGGTACTTTGAGTTGGCCTAGCAGGCCAGGGGTGGATTCTTTAAGCTGAGGAGCATTTCCTGCCGGGGAATGTTCTGCAAAAGTGTGACTGCTGGCTGGTGCACTTTCTATCCTGAGAAACAGCTGGGAAGGCTTGGGATCGGGCCTCTGCACCCATGAGAGTGTGCTGTCCACCTCTGGGATCCACTGTGGGTCTGTTCCTCCTTCTTCGGAGATAACTTCCATTATCGGTCGGAACACATACTGGAGAAAAAATAAGGGACAAATATAATTAAAAGAAAAGAAACTTTCCCTTTGCTCTGTTATAATTCTTGTATCATACTGCAAGCCAGAGCGTCTTTGTGATACATCTCTAACACCTGCTTTTGACGGAGATACCTGCTCGGCAGAGATGTCTGCATCTCCCACCTCCTCCAAGTCGGGAAGGTCCTGAAGCAGAGGAATAACAAACTTTAGTGATGCCTGTTATTAGTTCCATACACTTTGGAACCTTAAATCATAAACATCCATCCATCCATCCATTTTCCAAACCGCTTATCCTATTGGGTCGCGGGGGGTCCGGAGCCTATCCCGGAAGCAATGGGCACGAGGCAAGGAACAACCCAGGATGGGGGGCCAGCCCATCGCAGGGCACACTCACACATCATTCACTCACACATGCACACCTATGGGCAATTTAGCGACTCCAATTAGCCTCAGCATGTTTTTGGATTGTGGGGGGAAACCGGAGTACCCGGAGGAAACCCCACGACGACATGGGGAGAACATGCAAACTCCACATACATGTGACCCAGGCGGAGACTCGAACCCGGGTCCCAGAGGTGTGAGGCAACAGTGCTAACCACTGCACCACCATGCCGCCTAAATCATAAACAGAAAATCTGAATTTATGAGGTAAAAAAATAGGGAACAAGGTAAGAGGACATAAGGGGTGAATCTCAATATGGGTAATTGACCACACTTGTGTATCCGTTCTCTGTCATCTTCCGTTGCCAAAAACCAAAACCAATACTAATAACAGAAGTACAGAGGATGGTAAAAGTCCCCACGTTGGTGTTGACCCACCCCGAATATCAAGGATATGTCGGCTGCATCCTCGCTGAGCGAGACCAATCCCATGATTCTTTGCTCCCCAAGTTATATCTTAGAAGGCAAGTTGGTAAGACGGGTCTTGCCAAGACCACAAGTATGATCTTTGCATCCTTGGTACTGAGATTCACCCGAGGACTTTATTTCGGTATTCGTTGCTTTGTGTTATACTCAGACAACTTTTTAGCTGCAGGCTTACAGCAATGCAGATCTTGGAATCGTCGTCCAAATGAATCGTTTGTAACTGGTCCGATCTCTCCAACTCTGTGACTAAAACACCTTGAGTGCCCATCGACTGAGTCTCCATGGCCGCATGTTCCGTCTTTGGCTCTGTGATCAGCCGTTTCCCCTGAGTGGCAGCTGGCTCCACATCCAGCTCTGTGATCAGCGAGCTGTCCTGGGTGGCTATCAGATTGACAGGCATATCTGAAGTAAAGGATAAAGGAATGAGAGTGACACCCTTATACCAGCATCAAAGTGTGTCCATTCAGTCCCCGAAGCTGTGTTTACCAGCAGCTGGAAGACTAGGTCCTGCTTCCTGGCGCTGATGGGGCAAAGTGGAAGCCCTCAACTCTGGTTGATCCCCCACAGCATCACTTTGCTGAATCTCCTGCTGAGCCTGCAGACAATCCTCAACGAAGGCCTTAATCTTCTCCTGCCCAGTCGGCTCCCCAGCCATTGCAGCTGCCTTGACTGTTAGAGCATAGCAGGTAAGTGCCACAAGAGGGCGCCCTTGAATACAGTTCAGAGTATGTTATCTGCCCTTTCAGTAGGATGTGTTTTTGTCTCTGAGCACACTATCATTTCTTTATGTGCTGCTCTATAAAATCGGTATGTGTACTGCCTGCACGCCTCACCATGCTCCTGCTGCCCCTCCAGTCTCCGCTTGTCCATGGCCCTCTCCCGGATGGCGATCATCGCGTTTACACTGTCCTGGATCTTCTTCCTCTCCCGGGTTTCCCACATCTCCCGCTGGGCCCGTTCAGCCTCCAGGCCCCCGCTGGCCCAGGCCTCGGCACACGCCCTGCAGCACACAGCGGCCCAGTGGCACTAGTGAGAGCGACCCCGTAGGTCTGCGACACTTTACTGATATCACAGGATTCACAGAGCACATCAGGTGTGTTACAGTGGAATGTGTTTGTTTTCACGTTTCGCATTTTGCTCTCCTTTTTTAGGACAGACTGTACACACATACAGTGGAGAGAGTGAAGTTTGGGGTCTTAGCACAGAGTCAGCCATTTGTCCAGGATCCCTGGAGAATTTCAGGGTTAGGATTACTCAGGCACCCGACAGAGATGTGGCTGCTATGCTGAGTATGGGATTCGAACCAACAACCTTCTGATCACAGGTACAAAGCTGAATAAGTTCAGCTTTGGGGGAATGAACAAACAGAGCCTTAATAAATGCATGTTACAGTAGTTGTAAAAGTCTCTACTTTTTAATTTGTGGGCTTGAGGGTGACACCTTCCCCGTAAATCTGGTACCAGGAGGCCCTGACCAGCTGCCTTCTGTGACAGTCTGAGTGGCCCTGGTGGTTGCCTGGCCTTACCGCTCCTTGGGGAACACAGGCCTGTCGTCCAGGTAAGTGAGCTGCCTCAGACGCACAATCAGTGTCTTCCTGTAGTTGGGGAGGTTCCGAATGACTTCATTCCCCATCAGATTCAGGACTCTCTGAAAGCAGCAGCAATAACGATAAAACTGACTTGGTAACTCTACTAACAGGCAGAGCTCCAGAACTGATGATGTAATAAGGCCAATCATGTCATCTTCCCCGGAGTCACATGACAAGTCTGGTCATTTTCAGCCTGTTTGTGATTAAGCTATTTTAGAATACTTTATTTTTTAAAAATATCCCATCCTGATCTCCATTGACACACAAACACACGTATGTATGCATGTGTGTGTGTGTGCTCCTCACCGGACATAAAGATAGGATATGTAAAAATAATGATGTGGGGAGGCATTGGCTGGAATTCGAGCCCAGACCTCCCGCATAGCGGGTGAGAACGCTACTTCAGAACCACCAGGTAAACATAACCACAGGCTTAACCCAAAATAGCTACATTTATGGTTCCGTCTACTTTCATTTCCTCACATACGGCCATGAGCTGTGGCTGAAGAACAAGGCTGCAAGTACAAAGGCCCAGAAGGCATGTGACTGTTCTGCAGAGGACATGACGGGATGCGGCTTTATTTAAGTCGGAACGCACGAGGTTGGGCATGGTCTCAAGGACGCCGAGGATGGCAGGGTCTCTCAGCAGGTTGTGCGACAGGTCAAGGACGGAGATGGTGGGGCAGAGGGCCAGGTGGGCGATGTCCTGCATGCTCTCTATCATGTTGTGGCCCAGCTGCAGGGTACTCAGCTCCGGGAGACAAGCTGGGCACAAGAGCAACACACAAAGTTCATCTGTAACGCATCTACCCAAAAGTCACCCAAATAGAGGCATATTTGTGAGGCTAACAGATAATCTGCTGACACATGAATATTCCTACAAGAACAGAAGAAAACAATTCCTTAGTCTTTCCATCTATCTTCTATGCCTGCGTGTTCTCTACAGGATTGTACGGGTCGGGATCTCAGAAGGTACGGGTGCAAGGCAGGGATTAATCCAGGAGGGGGTGCCAACACATTGCAGGGCACACACACAAAATTTATTGAGACAAATTCACCTTTTTTGGACTGAGAGGGAAAATTGAGAAGAATGTAGAGGAAATCCCACAATGACATGGGAGGGGAACATGCAAACTCCGCAGAGACAGGGCAAAGACTCAAATCCTAGTCCGTAGAAGTACAGGGCAAGACTCCAAACCACTTCATCACCACACCACCCATCCTTTATTTTACATAAACATCCTCCTCGTTATTCTTAAAAATAAAAAACAAATTGTTCTGAGCTCTAAAGACTAATAAAAAAAACATACATTGCATCTAATTTTTTCTTATGCTAATGCTATCCTTATGCTAATGATTTTGTGGTGTAATCTTCAGCTACTTTTACTGACTATATTATGTGGTTAAATTACCATATTGTGTTCAATATAATGCTGTAATACTATATTTAGTTTCTAAAACAAGTGGCAAGCCACAGTATACAGGGCTGGTGTCTACCTCGCTTGGGTAAAATCAACTGCTAATACAATGTATGTAAATGAATCTTAATTTCTCCAAAGCAAAACCAGTTTCCAGAAACATTCATAATTTGCCACAAACAGACGAAGTAGGTAACACTTGCATTAAAGCCCTTACAGATGTTCTCGACAACCTTGATATAGTTGTTGCAGACGTTGAGCGTGCACAGCCGACTCAGCTGCTCCAGGTTCTCTAGCTTGTGGATCAGGTTCTGTTGGAGGAACAAGCATCGCAACTGGACCTGGGCTTCCAGGTTCTGGATCCGCTGCAGGCCGTTACACTCCAGCCAAAGACACTTCAGCCCTGTGTACTCCTCCAAGTTTTCGATGGTGGAGAATCCTGGAGGATGGAGATGGCGTGGGACGCGACAGGCCGGGAAACATCGGAGGGGTTAGGGACAGAGATGTGGCTGCTCTGCTGAGCATGGGAATCGAAACAGCGACCTTCTGATCACAAGCACAGAGGCCTGGCCCTCTGAATGGGTTCAGCCTTGGGTGATGAATAAATGAAGCTATAACAAATGCATGTGGAACAGTATACTAGTTGTAAGTCTTTAAATTGCCAACTTCAGGGCTTGAGGGTAACACCTTCCTGCCCCCAGTGGAGCTAGTGAGGGTGGAGTTGCTGGTTCCTGTCCTGATAAATTCTTTAATTAATATTAGTTGAGACATGAAGAATTACAATCCCTTAGCCTGATTCTTTAGACATAGGAAATACGTTCCATTAATGCTTGATTCATAATTAACTTCTCTCTAGATTTTTCCCTCCTGATTTTCTCAGATGTCAAATTCTGCATGTGTTGTCTGCCAGAGTTCCTCGTCTGGTTGAAAGCAGACGACGAGTCTGCTGTGGATTCTCAGCCTTTGACAGCACAGCCCTACCTGCGGGGTGAATCCCCGGTTACCTTGGAACCGGAACTATTGATTGGGGAAGACGTGCTACTGTCACTGTACTGTCACTGCTTGTCGCCACCAGGCGCCAGCTAACTAGGCCTTTCCTTTATGACCAGAGTGTGTTTGCATGATCTGTATAGTGGACTTAAATCTGTGCTTGAAAGCAGGACCATACCACTCCTAGTTGCTTTGGTGGCCTCCATTCACAGGTCATTCTTAATGCAGTATGTTGCATTGAAGTTCTAGAACTCTCTTAAGTGACAAATGAATGGCAGCTTCTCTGTGGTGAGGTAGGACATCGGCAGTACCTTTATAGTGCAGGTAGAGTGTGTCATTCAGGTATGGGGTCATGTAAAGTTTATGCTGTTTGCAGTGGGCTTTTAGGAATTCCTTTGTTATTCTGTACAGCAAGACATCGAAAATGAACATTAAAATGACTCAGAAAATATGCGTTTTAGAATGCACATGAAATTACCGTATTGTGTTTAATATGTGAGCTTTAAAAAGAATAGCATAGAGTACATATTAAAGATAGCGGGTATAAAAAGCCATGCTACGCAGCTCTAATCTGTGCTCGTGACTCGGCCAGTACCTGGGCCCTGGGTCCTTGTCATTCTTGTCCTGCTTGGGTCCTGGTTTGCAGTTTTGCCCGTCAGCCTCCAAGCATTTCTGTCTGACCCGTTCCGAAAGGTCAGTCTCCCCACCTGAAGCGTGATCGTCTTGGATGGGGGAGGAGGGTGATAAGGTACCTATAAAACACCACAAAACATCAACAGTGCGGTAATAGTACTGACTTGATTAAAGTGCAGACCACAGTCTCATGTCATCCATCCATCCATTTTCCAAATCGCTTATCCTACTGGATCGCGGGGGGTCCGGAGCCTATCCCGGAAGCAATGGGCACGAGGCAGGGAACAACCCAGGGCACATTCACACACCATTCCAGTCTCATGTCAGGGCAGTAAAATACATACACACACGTAAATATAATATTCATTTCATTAATGCCACTTTACAGTTTATAATGATATATTTCTACTATAATATTTACGTTTAAGCTTATATACTGTCTTTCAATTTCGTATAATTAGGGCAAAGTTTCATTTATGACCCCGAATTTGCATTTAACTAGGAACCGCGACGTTTTACCGTGTTTCGTAGAGTTTTTGACCTCCGTACAAAAATCATGGCTCCCCTTCGCGTTTCCCCCTGCCGTTTCTTCTAATTTTGCCGAAGGGCACAGCTTCGTCTGCATCCTGGACGCTGTCTAGTAAATTTTTATTCCTTAATAACTACTTAATCGTGTTAGTTAACTATTCTATTACAATGTTACTAATTTTAGGTTCAACTTAATTTATGTTTGACATTTACTTATTTTAACCCAGCTAACTACATTACCTGGGTACAGCGTGGTTTCCCTTCCACAGCGCTTGTAAGTTACTATAGGAACAGCGTAAACACAAGCAGTTGCTCTGCTCTGATTGGATGAGTATATATGCTAATAGTAAATGCGATGAGAATTTTCATTGGCTTTAAACGTCAGAAACATTACTGCACCTGCACGTAATCTCAATAAATAAAATACCATAGTGATCACATATAGATTCATTTTAAGGGCTGCAATAGGTTAATTAATAAGTGAATTATAATATGCAAACCCGCTATAGTAATTAAAACAGAAAATCAGAATAACTTTATTTCCATCGTGCATTTCCAGTAAACCTGGAGCAGCTGCTACTAAAAGAAATACAAAGACTATGAAATTTAAAAAATAAAATTTAATTATACGATGTAAAAATGTATACTATATTGTATAGAATATGCTATATAGAATAGTTAAGTAAATAAAAAGAGTTTACGTGCAAGGTACACGTTTGCACAACAGTATGCATTACCGCACGACAGGTGAGAAGTCACATTACAAATGACACTTACTTACCTCAGCTATTACAGTAAATTGCAGTGTACTATACTGAGATCGTCTCCTGCTTAGCAGGTTTCTACTTGCAAGACTTACATAAGTTTTATGACCGTTTCAACAAATTTAAGTGAAGTACCGCCGATTTCTCCAATAAGAGATCAGCTGCTGCCCTCTACAGGGTGTAAGAGAATTGGACAAAAAAGTCCAACTGGATAGAAAGGGCGTTACAAACTGTGAAAATGTATTTTCACCCGCGAATAATATGATCATTTTAGCGTTGTTTTACATTTGTAACTGGAAAATATAAAGTAGGATAATTATGAGGCAAATAACCGATCAGCTGACTGAGTCTATCCCTCGGAGGATTGTGACCTTAGTGTGATGCCGTGGTTTGTATGCTTTGACGATCCGCAAAGCTGAGGTTTCTTACGCCAAGACTACGGTGTGAATTAATACATTTTGTGTTTGTAATTCGATACAACTCAATTAGAATGAAATCTGATCGCTCAGTCAGCTTTGCGATCAGCGCATAATTCAGTGAAATATCCCAATACAAAGTGAATTTAAAATACCAAGGACATGACCTCGGCCTCCTCAGCGGTAGATAGGGCCACACTGGCAGGAATTTTTTGTGTCAGTGAGTATTAAGCGTGTCTGCTTCACAGTGCTCCTTGAAAGTTTAAGTCCAGCTCTGTACCTTTTCACACGTAGGCGTTGACGTTGGGGCTTGCTCACACTTCTGGGTGCTCTTACTCACAGCTTCCACACAAGCTATTACAGCTGATTCGAGGGGCCCAGCCAGGCTATTTAATCTGATTAGGTACAAGGCGTTGTGAAATGTGCGGCAGTGTTTAATTATTGATTTGGAATGAGAATGCAGAAAGTGGGTCGAAACCCACGGGAAATTCAGTTTTAATGTGATTTATTGTGAGTTTTTTTTAATATTAATGTGAGCTTCTGTTTCGGGTACATGGTAATTTCGGGGCGAGGCGTCGAATGAAGTTTTTCAGTTTAGTTAGTTGTTTCAGTCCTTCGTTCTGCTCAGTCAGCTGCAAATTCCAATAATAACGCACTTCTTTTTTAACCAGGGGACGGGGTTCGGCCCCACGGGACCTCCAAAAAATGTGCCATGAACACACGTTTCCCTGAAGCCAGGCACCGAGGTGACACTATTTACCCACGCGTAACTTTCATTTTACGCACCGTTTGACATGGTGTGGGGTGGTGCGCCAGATTCCGCATGTCTTCTTCGGTTTATTAGGTGTAAAAGAACCAGCATTTAAAGCGTATATACCTTTTCATCAAACATACATATACCTTTTACCATGATAAGGCCGAATTTGTTTGGCGAATTACAGGCTAGTCGTGTTTCTTTTGACATACATGTATCAATTAAATTATAGTGTTAACTAGTATGACGTAGCAAGACTAAGTGAAATTGTATTGTCAGTTGTCAATGTGTAACTTAATTGCAGAAAAAAAAATTAGTCCCAATTTTAATTCAAGAATAACGAAATAGGTATAAATACGCAATAATACTCCATAAGTAATCTAGTAAAAAAGTTTCAAGAACAAATAAGAGTGATTGCATGTGAGGCTTATCAAACTTATTTAACTTTTTCTCAAAACAGCTAACGATGAATGAACATAAAACTGTTTTTTTTTGCGGTTTGGAAACACCTCCATAGACACCCATCACCGTGTCTCCGCCTTTCGCCGTATATTTAGGACGTACTATCCCAGTGACAGCCGACCGGCCTGTCGGGAGTAGGCACGCGTTTAAGCATGGAGGAACTGGCCAGGGAGAGCATCAGCTTGCTGGGCAAACCGGCGCTGGACAGCGATGGCCCACGACTGGGCTCGTTCGGTGCCGTGTTTATAATGCTGAAATCGGCGCTGGGTGCGGGACTCCTCAACTTCCCGTGGGCTTTTCACAAAGCGGGAGGAGTCAGTACCGCCATCGGGGTGGAACTGGTAAGTATGGATCATATTATTTACAGAAGAAGCACAGAAAAAAGGAAATAGTATGGTATTTAGATGCAGTTCTTGTAAAATTATTTCTTTCTCCGAGACCCATCCGTGGTCTGTCATCGTTTTATATAGAAATATTACCAGATACCGATGTTTATGCCATATTATAATATGATTGTATATTATGAAATTTTAAAGCACAGCTGATTCCTATCACTGGAATTATTTAGCTTCCTTTTATTGTAGAATTTTATCCATGGAAAGGCCATCAATCCATTTTCCAAACCGCTTATCCTACTGGGTTGCGGGGGGTCTGGAGCCTATCCTGGAAGCAATGGGCACGAGGCAGGGAACAACCCAGGATGGGGGGCCAGCCCATCGCAGGGCACACTCACACCATTCACTCACACATGCACACCTATGGGCAATTTAGCCTCAGCATGTTTTTGGACTGTGGGGGGAAACCGGAGTACCTGGAAGAAACCCCACGACGACATGGGGAGAACATGCAAACTTCACACACATGTAACCCAGGTGGAGGCTTGAACCTGGGTCTAAGAGGTGTAAGGCAACAGTGCTAACCACTGCACCACCATGCCGCCATGGAAAGTGATTTCTGTTATTGCGGCCAGCTGGCTGATACCTAATGCAGCAGGTGTCAGCAGAAGAAAACTGGGACACCCCTGCTGAACTGTACCCTGCACCGCCCCGACATGCCTACACAAAACTACTAAAGCCCTGCATTCCTCTGACCGTGGGTGATACAATCGCACAGTAGTCCACCTTGCGTGGAGAATCACCTCCATCACAGGGAGGGGGGTTGCCCAGGGTGGAATGCCAGTCCATTTCCCCCGACTTGTGCCGTCCCACCCAGGGAGTCCCCCTGCCCCCATGTTTCCTGAGACAGCCTTTATGACCCCATACTAGTTGAATGTTTGAGAAGATTAAAATTTCATTTTTCAAACAAAATAGTCTGTAATTAAGCACACTCCCTCACACCTGTCAATTTACATGTAATATCCAATGTCAGTTTCTAATAGCCAGTGCCATTTTGTTGGAGGGGGCATGTATACCCCAGGGGCAGACCTATACTTTCAAACAGAAGTGTTTGCCTTGATGCTGAAGTTCCCACATGTGGTGTGAATGCATGTCCCTTCTTCACACCCTAGCTATAATGAAGGGGATGGGATTGGGTTATGGGGCACTTTTTGGTGGGGGAGTGGGGGGTTATGTTGATAACTATGTTGTCCCTCCCCCTTGCTGAGCCCCTTCATTGGGTACAACAGAAGATATTTCACTGCTGTAGCAGCTGACTTGAAGCCGGCATGTCGGTGTAATGGTTATGGTAATGTTTCTCGAACCAGTCCTCTGGGACCCAACAGACAGTCTACATCTTTTCTCGCTCCCAGCTCCCAGGGAACTGGGAGACAGCAGACACTTGGACTGTCTGGGGGTCTCTAAGGACTGGTTTGAGAAACACTGGTTTATGGAGTCAAACATTCCAAGAATGTGAACAGCTGTAGGTGGTGCTGTGTGCAGCAGTCGGACCGGACTTTGTGATCGGAAGGTCGTCGATTCAAATCCTGGTGTCGACAGAATTCTAAGGCCTTAATTGCTTCAGGGACTAGCTGACCTTACTTTCTTCAAAATGTATGTCACTATGGATGAAAGTGTTTGATAAATAAACAAATGTAGTTGTAGTAATTGACTGAAATTAGCAATTTTTTTTGGTAACAACATCCCAGCAAAATATGGGCATTCATTGAGGTATTTATAGAGTACTTTTCATATGTGGCATGTGCTATGGAACCCAGTGAAAGTCTACTGCAGTGCAGTTATGTAACAGGCTGTGTCAAAGCTGAGAAACCTTGAGCAGCCCACCTGCCCTCTGTCCCCAGGGGTCACTGGTGTTCCTCATCAGTGGCCTGGTGATCCTTGGCTACTCCTCATCCATCAGTAGGCAGAACACCTACCATGATGTAGTACGTGAGCTGTGTGGGCCGGCCATAGGACATCTCTGCGAGGTCTGCTTCGTCTTGAACCTCTTTATGATCTCGGTGGCTTTCCTGGTCGTGGTGCAAGACCAGCTGGAGAAGTGTGAGTCATCCATCCATCCATCCATCCATCCATCCAGATATCATCGAATCACTTATAAGACACATGACTGGGGTACACCTGAACAGGATGCCAGTCTATCACATGACACTTACTCTCACAGAATGCTGCATCTGTAATCAGAATGTCACCGGTTCAAATTCCAGACTTGGCAGAATGATTTAGCTATCAGCTCCTTGAGCAAGGCTCTTCACCCCCAGTTGGTCCTGGAACTGGCTGACCATCCATTACTTTGGATATACATTTTATGTGAAATTTGGAGAGGCCATTTGGCTGAATTTAAGCCTGGACATAAGTGAAATACCTGTAGATAAATGCAGGTTCATAAATACAGGATCCCTGAGCTCCCTGCCCTTCTTCTGCAGCTCAGGTTTTTCCGAGCTGCTCGTGTCTTGGTTCGGTTGAGTGACCTTTGACCTGTGACCCCTGCGCCCCGCAGTGTGTGACTCCCTGTACGCCATGGTGACGGGCTCCTCCGAGATGCCCTATCACTGGTACACCGATCCGCGGCTCGCGCTGCTCCTACTCTGCCTCATCGTCATCCTTCCCCTCTCCATCCCCAAGGAGATCAGCATCCAGAAGTACACCAGGTGAGTGTGTGCCCCCCCGCCCTCGCACGTGCCCATACACATCCGCACTGCTGCTGTCACTGTCTCTGCTGTCCCCTTCTGTCACCAGTGTTTTGGGGACCCTGGCCGCCACGTACCTGTCGGTGGCCGTCGTCATAAAATACTACATGAAAGAGGACCATGTTTCCATCACTCCCATGTACAGCAGTGGGTAAGTGGGTTTTTTTAATTTGTTATAGGGTCTATCATTGGGTACGTTTCCCAAAGGCATAGTTGCTAACAATGTTATGTATAGCTGGAACCATGCAGTTGAACGGTTACAACTATGTATGTTGCTAACAGGAAGTTTTGGGAGACATACTCACTGTTATTAAACATAATATTTTTCTCAGGTTATCGCTGGTGGCCAATGGTGTTTTCATGGTCACTTTCAGTTAAAGACTAAGTTAAAGATTATTTGATCCTGTAATCTTGTGGGCAGCTTCAGTTCCTGGGCTGCCATTTTTTTTTACTGGATTACTTAGACTTTATAGTGGATACTTTGTAATGAACTGTTATTGCAGAATGTTGGTTTGAGGACTGTTTCAGGTTTATGTTTGAACCTGTTGCCTAAAATAGCACCAATGTTGTGTCCGTAATTGGCATAGTCAGCTGTGAGGTAGGAGCGACCCATTTTTAATCATTCTCATTATTTACCATGTACCTTGCATTTTAGTTAGTTCCTTGGAATAGAAGCAATTACTTATACCAGCTGCCCAGGAGAAACAAACCATGCATTGGCATGTTCTTATTTCCTTGTTTAGCATAAGTTCATGGGCTTCAATGTTCAGCGTTGTCCCGACGATCTGCTTCGGTTTTCAGGTGAGTGGCCCCAGCGAAGCCTGCCCCCCCCCCCCTCCCCCTCCCCGGCTTTCCACCGTACTCTGTGTGGCCAGTTGCTCATAGCTCCCTCTCTTGGTGGGTTTGCAGTGTCACGAGGCCAGTATCGCCATCTACAGCAGCATGGAAAACAAGAAACTCTCCCACTGGGTGGTCATCTCTGTGGTGTCCATGTTCATCTGCCTGCTCATCTACTCCTTTACAGGTGGGTGTATCTGCAGGTCCCCTTGCTTGGACATCCTACACACTGGGGTCTCTGTTCGAGCTTATTTGCTGGACATAATTACACTTTGTGAAACATTTGCTGTGTTTTCTCTGTTCATAAACAAAAGCACTCAAAGCATGCCCCAAAGCAAGAGCACCATCTAGTGGACTCAAAAAATACAGCAAATGGTTCATGAGGCTTAATTTTGACCATCATTACTACTTACTGCTCCCATGGTAACCCTTTTCTGGTAATCGTGAGAAATATTAGTGCTGAGGAGAAGGTCAGAGATTATCTGAATATGAATGCAACATTAGTGTACACCATTATGGAAGCCAGTGAGTTTATAATTGCTGTGGGTTGCTGCTTTATCGTTAAGGTGCAAATCAGTGATGGCCATAATGACGCCTCATGAACCATTTGCAGTATCTTCTGACCCCACTAGATGGTGCTCTTCGCTTGCTTTGCGGCAGAATCTAGTAGAGTCAGAAAACTGCAAATGGTTCATGAGGCGTCACTTCTGCCATCACTAGAGCAAAGGGATTTAGTCCAGCATGCTTAAAAGTTCTGTTGGTGGAAACCCAGTCGCAGAGCTGAGGTTGTCCAGCTCATCACACCATAAAGGAACCGTCACCATCAGCAGGACTGTCCACCATGTCCTCACACCTATCTCAACATTTCAGGGGTTTTTGGCTACTTGACATTTGGGGAGAAGGTCGCGGCTGACATTCTGATGTCCTACCCCGAAAACGATGTCGCCATGATCATCTCCAGGCTGCTTTTTGGCATCTCCATCATCACCATCTACCCCATTATTCTCCTCCTGGGCAGGTACAACTGCTGCTAATGTCGTCAACAGTTGGAGATTCATTTAAAATTCAGCTATGCTTTAATAAAAGTCTCCTAGAATTATTAGATTCCTTTAGAATTAATTCTAATACGAGTTTAGGAGCTTTGTCTTTATTTAGAAGAATATAATACTGACATTATCTAAGTGCGCGGTTTTGATGACTAACTCTGACTCCTACACAGGTCTGTGATTCAGAATCTGTTTCTGCGTGTCCGTCGACGGTTTGCCATGGTAACACGGTCATTCGAGAACCGCAGTCGCGTGGTCCTGACCGTGATCTGGATCGCGGTCACCCTCCTCATCGCCATGTTTGTTCCCGACATGAGTAAGGTCATCAGTATCATTGGCGGCATCAGCGCCTTCTTCATCTTCATCTTTCCAGGTGGGCCCACTGCTTTTGTGGATGCCATCACTAACGAAACCTTCTTGGAGCGTCTCCGGTTTTAACTGGCTTTGCCGTGTGTCTGCCCCATGCAGGACTCTGCCTGATGTTCATCATGCAGTCGGAGCCTGTGAAGCACAGGACAAGGTGAGTGCTCGGCCTCCTGCATGTGGGTTTGTGACCGAAGAGATGTGGAGTTTGACGTGGAGTTTGGCGGATTCTAAACTGCGTCATGTCCAAGTGTCTTCAGACATTAATTAAGACTAAATTAGGCCACTGATGGCATGACGGTGTGTGTCATGTGACTAAATGAGCAACGGCAGAATTATTTTAGGCAACGGGTGAAAACTAGGGGTTTGAATGCTTAAATGCAGTAACTTCCAGCATGGGAACTGTCATGCAGTGTTACCGAAGGTACAGTGTGACTTGCGTGTAATGTCCTCCTCATTACTGTCATTACTTAGCTGTACTTTATCTCTCCCCCCCCCCATGGTTCTCATGATGATGCGCCCTGCAGAGTGTTCCTGACCTGCTGGGGAGTTACCACTGTCCTGTGTGGGGCCTTCGTCTTTGGCCAAAGCACCACCATCGCAGTCTTGGAGATCATTAACGAGCTCTAATTTCCATAAAATGCAGACGCATCACTGGAGTACTCTCAAGATTCAGTCTTCACCAGCAACGGCTGCACCTGGGATTGCTTCTGGAAATTTACATCGCTGACCTTTGCGGGAAGTTGTGCGTACCGCTTATGTCACCAGTAACGTCACGGAGCTCTCCATGGCCTAACCTCTGTGCCGATTTTAATAAGGGCCCTCAACCCTGGAGTTCATCAGCACCCCCCTGAAAATTGTTACAGAACTGTAGGACCAATTCTAATTCTTTTTGCTAAGGATTTTGGGTCACTCCTACTCAGAAGATGGAAGAGGCTTGAGATGGACCTATCTATAATGAGATGGACCTATTTATAATATTGCATAAGATTTTAATATCATGTTAACTCTTACTGTTATTAATATTACAGATGTAAAATTGTATTATTTATTTATGAATGCAAAATTTTTTTTGAATAAATGGTGCGTATGGTAAACAGAGATGATGAACTGGAAATAATTATCCACCAGTAGGTTAGTTTTAATAGAGTCATCAGTATTTTAACATTCATTTAGACACTGATATACAAAAGCAGGCAAGCTAATAGACTAAACTATGTGTAGCCCCCCCGCCCCCCCCTTCGTGACTGGGCACCTCACATTATATCTTTCAGAGCACCAACAATCAAGACGTTCGACAATTTCACCAGTGTTCACTACACCCCCGTTGGAGTCCATAAACTCACTGCTTCACTGAACATTTATCGAGATGAACATCATCATATGAAATTCTATTAATCCAGTAAACAGTTATTCAAATCACATTTCACTTCATACCGTTTAATTTTTGTTTTTTTTTTAAAAAAAAAAAATACATGAAAAGAACGACTATATTCCACTACGAGTGAGTTAAGGTTCTTATGATCATGCAGAGCTTGGTAAGCAAAGGCTGCACCGATGTATACAGCAGCCATGTTGGTGCACATCAGTTTGCACGCAATAAAAACTTGCGTCCAAAGTCCAATGTGTTGTTTTCTGCTCCCTGTTACCTAGAGCAGATCCTAGGAAACTCCCTCAGCGTAGCCTAAACGGTTTCATACGGCATGCAAGGCCCTGACTGTGGAGGTATTATTGAGCTGGCTGTCATGCTCCCTGCTGCATGACTGCAGGTGTAAACAGCTGTTGGTTCCAGGCCCCAGGGCTGGATTTTAAATAAATCTTTCTTAAGATCTTTTTTCCTTTGTCGAATTCTGTGAATCTGAAATACTTTCTTGCGTAAAAGCAGAATGTGGAGGAAACAATTTGAAAAACTAGGTGCTGCTCAGTTTCATTTGAGAACCTGGGCAGAGGAACATGCAACCCCTAGATGTTGACCTAAAGACTGAATGAGTCCCTCTATAATGTGCTGCCACTAGGGGGCAGTGCTGAGGTCTGACCATTAGCGCTCAGGCAGTGTTCCAAGACATCCTGAACAAACTATGCTACTTGGGGGCAGATATGGCAAATTACTGTCTTTAATAGATTTCAAAATGTGCTCTGAAATGACTTATTAATGCACGCTATGATAATAGAGTGGGTTGCGTTAGCATGGTGAGAGGGCTGGGCTTGGCAGAAGCTTCTGGTCTGCCTGTTTGGGCATGGAGCAGCACAAGGGAGGGATGGTGGATGCCGTTTTCCTTCAGTCTGCCGCAGCAGGGTGTCGAGCGGTGTTTGAATGCCAAGTCATGACAGGAGACGGGAGAATAAATAAATAAAGGATAAAAAAGGGGGTACCAACTACAGCGGGTTGTGGGCAGGGCAGCTCAGCCACGTCAGTCCCTGCTGAAGGAGCACCAGGCGGCTGGAGGAGGAGAGGAGGGTCAGAGACACACTGGAGCCCAGCCACAGCAGGAAATGAGGACATCACACTCAGGATAACAACGGAGCCTGAGCACTAGCAGGTCAGCTGAATACAGACTGGACCATGTTGGGGGGGCATTTCACCTGGCACGGCGACAGTGCTCACGGCCTCTGGCTGGCACAGCGTGTCCACCTTCATGTGCTGGAAGGCCTTGCAGGTACTGCTCTGGAGGTGTCTGGGGGGGGGACAGGACGGCTGTGAGGACCATAGGCCAATCAGGATGTCAAACACTGCCCACAGGAACCAGCGGATGCTTTGAAGACACCGAGAGTAAATTCTCCTGATTTAGTGATGGCAATCCTGCTTGTGATATCTGTCTCACTTTGGAGTCTGATAAATACTGTAAATGGAATTAACCTGTTTGCTTTAAGCGTTGTTGCTGCTTTGACTTGTATTGAAAAACACAGTTAATAATCAATGTATATGTAAACGACATCAGGTATATGCATGTCAAAGAATGCATGAAACATTCAGTTAAATGTAAGATCGATCTTAACTATTTTCTTAGCTTTATTCATCCTGGATGGAAATTCTTTAGCATAGTGAATCAAGGTAGGCAAAGTGGCTGCAAACTGAAAAGAAATAGTGCAAAACAAGATGAAATGACAGACAGTACATAATGCAGACAAGTAACCAGCAGTGGTGGGAAGTTCAGGTCCAGAAAGTACAAATCCAGACCAAGATTTTGCTTCACCCAACCAGCTGAGTATAAGGAGTCACAGTTACAGAGGACTAAACTGATTGGTTGAAACAAAACCTTGGTCTGGAATTTTACTTTCTGGTCCTGGATTTTCCACCTCTACTAAACAGTGCTAATGAGTTTTAAAAACACACAGTACTCACACATGACATGAAAAAATTAAATTAAGGAAAAACAGACAGGTTCGGAACTTTTCTACAGCAAAGGTTGGCCGTGGGTGGGTGGCACGCCGGGGTGAGGGTGGGGGGTCCTGCGGTGTCTGGCAGCTGAGGGTCACCCCGCTTTAAAAACATGTCTGTGTTACCTTTTCCATTCTTCTGCTCCTTCCCAGAACTCGTACACAACAAAGGACAAGCCGTCTGGCAGCCTCACAGCCGTGACACTGAGGGGGGGGGCAGGGAAAAGAGGGGAGAACAGAGGCTCAGAGAGGGAGAAGTCAACCTTGCTCCCCGAAAGGCGACGGGGCTAATATCACTGGAAGCCTAAACTGACAAGAACTCGAATGGCAGTCTCAGTCTCTGCAGGAGGAAGACTACATAAAGCGCTACATAAAGAACTGACTGAAGGTGAGCGAGGAGTTATTGTTCGAGGTTGACATGTAAAGGTGGAAATCACAGGTCACAAATGAATCAGACATATCGATGTGCTTTTTACGTTCTATACTGCTCCATGGTACATGCAGCGTCTGTAACGCCTGATTCATGTCATTGTTCTTGGAAACATTCCGGATGGTTTTTTTTTTTGTTTCCCCTCATCTTATAAAAATCCTAAAATGACATTTTGTTAAATTCAAGTGACGCCCGAACGACGTCGATTTCATTACAGAGTCTCTCGTGAAGAGCTCAGCTGAGATCTGCTTTTCATTCTCAAGCCGCTCTGTGGCCCTCCTTGTGAAGAGGGACACAATCATCCTGGAGGGTTTTGGAGACGCGCCACAGAATGAACGTAATCACTGAGAATGGCTTTGCGTTTATAATCTCCCCCTCTGAGGAGCTAAGTGGACTCAACCTATGCCAGGAAATTGCACGGCATGCCATAAGAGGACGGCCACACCCCTCCTCTGTAGGAAACGCCGCTTGCTGGGAGGGGAGGGAATCATCCTTTTTCATAAGTGAGCGTGTTTGTTTATTGAGAATCAAACTCAGAATCGTTTTATTCACCAAGTATAACATGGAATTTCTTAAGCATGCAATCAAGACAAACGCACGAGATAATAAATATTAATAAAAATCAAATAGAAATTAAAAGAATAATAATGATGCAATTTATAAACATGCGGACGTGTTAATAGTGGTGAGGCAAATTGTAGGGCACAAGCGCTTTGCGTTGTGTGTAAATAACCTTATAAAGCCAATACAAGCATGAAATTTGCACAGTGAGTGAGTAAAGGTGAGGAGGTCCCGTGAGTAACAGTGTGCTTCTCGTGGGGGTGTCCCTCCGCACCCCGCCCTCCTGCTCAACGGAACACCGCCATTCTCCTCTCACCCACTTCACTTACAAAAAAGCCAGACCCACCATCTTTATTAAGGATGTACTCAGATACCTTTAAGTTTATTTTGTTGAAATTAAGAAACAGTTTTGGTCTTAGGGGATTCCCTCCCTATAAGAGAGTTCCCCAGTTGTTTCCACATCTGCCATTGGGTGGCAGTGTTTTCACAGGGACTTAACCATCCAGGAACATCAGCAGAATGCAGCTTATGTACAGTCCACACTGTATCTGTCAGACAGACAAGGGGAGCAACACATGCACAGATAGACAGATAGACAGCCAGCCGAGCACCGGTTCTGTCAGATACACAGACAGACAGACAGATAGACAGAGAGACAGACAGCCGAGCATGAAGTCTGTCAGATAGACAGGGGAAGCCACAGACAGACAGACAGACAGAGAGACAGACAGACAGATAGCCGAGCATGAAGTCTGTCAGATAGACAGGGGAAGCCATAAACAGACAGATGGACAGCCAGGTTCTGATACTGTCAGACAGACGGGGGGAGCCACAAACTCACAAACAGACAGATAGACAGACAGAGAGCCAAGCAGTGATGCTGTCAGACAGACAGCAAGAATCACACACTCACACACAGACAAATGGACGGCTACACTCACTGGAAGCAGTCTTTCTCTGCAGACAGGATCTTCAAGTATTGCTTCAGAGCTTCACAGAAGTTTGATAGTTGCTGCTGAGAGACAACCATCTCCTGACGGACCAGGTGAAGGGACTGTTTAAAGAAAAGACAAGGAGGACAGTGGACAGAGAAAGGAGGACAGCACCCATTATAAGGCACCACAAATATGAAAACAGACTGCAGACCGGGCTGCCAATCAGATGACCAATCAGATCCCAGTGCTAGTCAGAGACCACTGGATGAACCAACACTGACTAATCAGTGACCTTTTGCCCTCCCACCACACAGATATTTGTCTGGAAACCGTAGTAAAACCATAATTCAGATGAACAGGCTCTGAGGAGATGTTTCCACTGCCCTGCCTTTTAATATCCAACTGTCCTTTCCCTTTATATTGTCATCTTCAGTGAAAGAGAAAATGTTATGCAGACTAATTGCTGCTGTGAATAAGCCCCTTTCTCAACCCAGATTCAATAGGAATGCTAATTAAAATCTGAGTTTCTATCCCATTCAAATCTTCATTTAGAAGACAGAACTGACAGACTTCTTACAAGCAAAGAATTGACTGCAGACCTGTGTGTCTATGTGCACCGGACAGCACAGAACCATGTGTCTGTGTGTCTGCGTGCATGGGGATTGGGGAGGGGGGTGTGCTTGATGATCTTGGTGAGGGGATCAGATTCGTCCTCTGTCTCAGAAACACTGGGCCTTGTAATCCATTATGCTCCCATACAAGGACAGCAGTGAAGCATGATGCAAGACTTCGTCATGCTTATACATGTCATGCGGGACAGATAAACTTTCTGACGCATCAGCTCAGATCATCTGGCATATTTTGGAAGCAAGTGGTCTAAAAATTCTATGCACTAGATTTTCTAGAGGCAATTAACAGACCAAAAGCTCACTACTGCCTCCGTGATTCGTGCTGATATTCTGTGTCATCTGAGGTTTGAGGTCTGTAATTCGCTCCGTAACACATGGTTATGTTTTTAAGATGCGAACATTCGTGCTGATGCACTTTTCTAATTCAGCAGGCTTTCTGATTAACTGGAAAATTGCAGTTCCATCCAGGACCACGAGTGTCACTATTGCACATGAATGAACTTGTGACATGTTTATGGTTGTAATTGCACACCAGTCATTTCGATGGTACGACCTTAGGCCCTTTAGCAACGGATGCTACTTACTGCGCTGGGTGTGCAGTCGGTGTCTGACAGCCTTTGCTGCAGGTCAAACCACACCGTCTGCAATAACAAACAATAGGACAACTGAGCTTATAGTTCGCCATTATTACTTACTTTATGGGAAACGGGCTAACATACCACTCCCACGACATCAGCAGAGTGAATTCTCAGTTAAAACCACACACTAGGATTTGAGAGTGCAACTGATGTTGCTCAAATGATGATCTTAGTCCTTCTGCACTGCGACTTTCCTAGTCATTGTTTTGGCGTTTTTGTGAGTTTAGTGAAAACCGCAGACGACACATGAAAAGTTTAGCAAATCATAAATGCATAAAATGTATGTACAATACTGGTTTGGAGGGCACTAAGCATGTTTACGACAGTCTCTTGTATTATAGCACGCAGTGATCTTTGTATTTTGCAATTCTGATATCTTTTCACTTCGCTCCACTCGGTAACCAAGGGGCACAGAAAATTGCACGTGGTATTGCAGAATCCAGGGGACTTGAGCCCCTAACCCTCACAATGTGGACCGAACGACATTTACTCCATTCACTGTCTTCTATCCTGGTCAAAACCACTTTCAAAAGTTCAAATGGTTTATTAATAAAAAAGTTTTTTCCTAAAGGAACCCTAAGTCCTCACAAGGCCTTCACACACCACACAGTGTGAGGGAGCTGGTGGTACTGAGAGATATCCCTCCCAAAATGCATGTCAGATCTCCAGAAATTGTTCAGGATTTAATTTTCTTAGTAGCTGTCAAAGGTGGGGAGTCGATTCATTGACTAATAACTCGACTTGGACTCAAGTCACAAATTTGATGACTTGTGATTTGACTCGGCAAACCTGATAAAAAAACTTGGACTCAACTTGGACTTGAGGGCAAATGACTCGAGACTTGGACCTGACTTTGACCCTATGACTTGAGACTTGGACCCAACATGGATTTGAGAAGTCTTGAGGTTATAGTCCCCCTCGGGATGTCATAACGTTAATTTCATCATTAGTTATTCTCTGCTGCCTGCATTTTCAGTTGGCTGAATGCTTGGTCTCCTGAGATAGTTTGTTTGAAAGATGCATCACTCTCTGCATATACATGGTCATAAAAACTGTGTGAGGAGTACTGTGACAGACTGGAGACTTTGCCTGTGAAAGATTTAACCTACAACGTTCTGTGGCAGGTTTTTGCTGCAGCAAGTTTTAATCACTAAAGGTAAAAAAAACTGACATAGATAGGGACTGAAGCTACTTGGCATAGGACTTGAGACTTGACTAGGACTTCCAATGTTTTGACTCAAGATTGAGTCAGACTTGCCAAAGAGTGACTTGTTTCCATTCCGAGGAGCTGTCAGGATAAGCGTGTGTTAATATCACCCAGGTAAACTGTAACATGCTGTCTGTTGCATGATATTATGAATGACCAGTTAATTGGCTGCAATAAAACATTATTCATTTTAATGAAAAGTGTTTCATTATTATTAATCTTTAATGTAATTTCTCTGGGTGTATAAGTGAACGTGAAGGATCTGGGTTTGGAACCGAAGCAGAACATTGGACTCATGCATGAGCCCTGGTGATGGTGAGGACCAGCAGCTCAGGCTTCCAGGCTTGGATCAGCGCTAAGGAGGGTCTGCAGGGAGCTTCTGCGAGGACAGTAACTCAACAGCGGTCTGCATCCGTTCCTCAAGGGACACCTCTGTGGAGGTTTTGGAAAGCGTCTCTGCCCCCTTGCGTGTCTCTGCCATCGAGACATGCATCTGAGACTGCATTTACATTTTATTTATTTTACGCTTTTTGAGAAAGCAGAGTTATACAGTACTGGGAGCGATCGGTCCAAGTGGTGAAATCACTCCACCATATGAACCTTCATAGGCACAGTGTCCTCCCCTGCTGAGCCACCCCCCCCCCCAGCATCTCTCAAAGTCACCATTACCAGTTTCCACTCAGCAAACTTCCCTCCTTCATCCCCAGTTAAATCCCTCTTTCCAGAACAATGGAATCACATCTAACCCCAGAGCTCCTTCTTAAAGGAATGGTACCGCGTACCCCTCAGCAGGAAATGAAAGCCCCCGTGCTGTTTAATCTGTATAATCTCCACCCCCATGTCTTGCGCGTCCAATTCCCTTCATTAAATAAGCTTCCCCCCCGTAAAGATAAAACCTCTCGATATGGAGCCACACACAGACATGGTGCATGCTTGTGGTACAGCACACGCTATTAAATGGGCCTTTAGTATTTTACCAGCATCTTACCATCACCAAACTAAAACACCAAAACTGCTTCATTCTCAAACCTACAAATGCGGAATTATTGTATACTTAACAGCACCAGTAAGCTAACACAGGACTGTTACAGTATCTAACAGTAGGAATTTATGTAATGCTTATTTGTACACTATGTATTATTACTGTAATGGGTAATGCTTTACATTAACTGCACCTTCATAATACCTTTATAATGCATTCGTGTAACATACAGTGGACCATAATAATGCATTCATAATCATACTATTGTACAATTATAATGTTTATTATTTAGTAATGGGCATTAAAGCTGTAAAGATATGTTAGGATGTTAAGGTATTCTTACATGCTGCTTATGAACGCATTATGAATGCATTACGAATGCATTAGCTGTTTCTTTTTGCCTTTGCACACATTTTTTCACTCACCTACAGCAAGAAGCAAGTGATGTGAAGGTGATTGATGTGACAAAGAAGGTAATGTGATTTGACTGGAAGCTGGGCTTCTGCTACAGCCCCTCTCTGCATCTGCTTGTCAGTTTTATAGGCATATGATGCCACGTTTGGTTAAGGACGGCACTCCTTCATACTGAAATCTACGGCTTCATGCCTCACAAAAAAACAGAATAAATTGGACAACGCCATGGCTGGTCTTCCTTCTACCGTGTCCAAAGTGTGTCCCAGTGCAACTGAGCGAGACATACGGACATGAAGGCAGAGCTGGGTAACGGAGGGGAAGCCTGAGCACTAAGGTTGACCTGGTGGTTTGTCTCCCTGCGTCTGTCGCTGATGCCGCGTGAAAAATGAAACCGCATGGGACACAATCAGGTGTGCAGGTCTGACTCCCGAAAGCAGCCGTGATGTACACAGAAACGGGTCATATTGCAGATCAGAAATGGACTGGGTGGGGTGGGGGGTGGGGGGCTTGTTGTCTAAATATTTAGATCTGGAAACTCAGACCTGGTCCCAGGGGTCGCTGCAGAGGCCAGTACCCTGTGCTCCTCTATAGTTCCTCAGTCTCTTAAACTAACACAGTGTTCACTCCTTTCCTATATGGCACACGCTGTTTGAAAGCTCAGATGCCAATGAAGTCTTACCAACACAATCCCCCCAAACATGTGACACTTTCTGATTTAGAAAATGTTGATACTTTTATGGCCAGAGACTAAGAACTTCAGTATCTCACTACATTTCTCAGCTCTCAGACAGACATATTTACAGACACCTGGAGCTTGGCAGGTTTAAAATATATTTGGACAAACAGACCAGGTATCGGGGGTTACGGATTACACGTTACTATGGGTATATTCTGTCAACTTTGTCAGAGGAAACCACAACAACTGGTGTCCTGAATGAAAAGACATCAAGATTTGGGTTATTGAAAGAGATACTTCATAGCATGCAAGACAACGAATGTACAGAGTAAACGTGCTATGGAATGACAAGCAGCAATGAAGCTGTCGAGGAAATTCTCTGCTAAATGACATGTTTCTGTGAGGAATCAGTGAAGTGTCATCCAGCTGATGAGGTTGGCCATCACTGTAGATTGTAGAGCAGAAGATCTGGAACTGTCAGAGATGAGTGATTCTCACATTTAATTTTCTGCTCAGCTCCCAAACTTAATGGCATTTCATTGTATTTACATAAACCCGGCACTAATTATTGTGATTAACAGGAATCCATCCATCAACAGGAAACGAGTCACAAACTGCTCCATGTTGGTGCCCAGCTCATCCATCCATCAATGTCATTTCAGATGAGCTGACGGTCTTGTCATCTGAACACAGGTGCTGCTGGGATAAGGATGATGTTCCCACAAATAAAACCCGGACAAAAAAAATCAATTTATTAAAAAAAATGAGTGAGTGCAGTTTCCCATGATGCTGAGGTTGACATGTATCTGACATCATACCTTGCTCTCCAGCCGTCCAATCAGCTCTGCCAGGCGGTTGACCTGCGCTTCCAGACTCTCCTTCTTCACCTCAGCAGACCCTGCCAGGGGATGGACAAATAGCATGTCAGCCGCAGGTATGCAACAGGACACCAGGGATGCTCATGGAGGCTGGACCCGACGGCCACATTCAACCATTGCTGGGGCCTGTAGTGAAGATGGGCACCTCCTATGTATTGGCACTAAACGAAGGCTTTAGAAGTACAACAGCAATATCACTATAGCAACAGGCCAGTTAAAATGAACCTGCGAGGACGAAAGTGCCTCATTTAACCCCCTTTTTAGTAATTACAATTTCTTTGCCTGGTAGGCTAAGGATGTCTTGTCCTTCACTGTAAGGGTCAGTGTGCAGAAGATTACTGCCCTGTGTAAAAGGACGTAAAGCACAGCAAGGCCAGCGTCAGCCAGAGCTTTAGCGAACACACGTCAGTGGCTAATTTATCTGCGCCAATGCAGGCTTGTTGGGGTTCGGAATCATGCTGGAGGGACCCATGAATATTGGTTCGGCCCAATTAGACAATCAGTGGGCAGCAAGGCAACAAGGAAGAATTAGGAAGGAGGGAGAAGGGCGGAGTTTCAGGTTTTCTAGTGGCTCGATAGATGGAGGCTTTGCTAAGAGCACATGTGTACATATCATGTGACCACGCTGATGCCAGAACAGCAATGGTTCACTATGTCACCACAGTCACACCTTAAACCAATCATCAGCTGACAGCAACTGACTTCCTGTAATTGTGCAATTTGGAATTTAGATGCGATAGGCTGGTGTGAAATGGTGGGAGGGAATAGCGAATGGATCTCCCAATCAGGATAGAGAAGAAATGGCACAGGGAGGAACAGAAGAAGAACACGGGGCAGAATGGAATGGAAAACAAGCAGTGACATCATGGGGAAGCACTCTGAAGCACAGCCCTGGTTAAACTGTGAAATTGTAGCTGGGAGCACATCTCCTGCTGCAGAATGAAGTCTTTCTTTCTCTAATTAAAAACTTAGACATTAGCATTTCCATTTGAAAGAGGGATATTTCTATGTATTTTCTTATTAATGAAAGACAAGAGGCAGAAGAAAATTGATTAAGAATGAATTGCTCCAATGGACACAGGATGATGTTGAACAATCCCAGCGGGCTGAGTTCCTCCCAGAAGTTCACCAGGGAAACAGGGGCCAACCAGAGGTACCAAACGCAGTGCCAGCTCAGCCATTTTTCAAGGGAATAATATCCTTGCTCAGGGGCCCAATGGAGGCATGGCCACTATGCTGAGGATGGGATTCAAATTAGCAGCCATCTACTCACAAGCACAGAGGCCAAACCCACCGAGCCACACAGCATCCCCCAGGACAAGCCCTCGCTAGAGGAGGGTCTCACCTGAATAGGGGCCAATAGTCCTCAAGGTGTCCTTAGTGTTGACTCTGTCATTCTGGGGGCAATCTGGCACTAAGTGGGAGCTTGGGGCACGTGCTCCTGCCAGGCTTGGCCTAAGAGGGAAAGGGCAAAGGTTAACCGTGAAAAATCTTATTGGGAAAACTAAGGTTAAAAAAAACGAAACAATATGATTAGTATAGCAAACAAAAATATATGACTCTCAGATTTAAGAAAAAGACTGCAGATGTCCAAAGATCAGGTACAGAGCAGAGAGACGGGATTCTGTTTGTGATATTCAGTACTGGGTAAAGAGTTCCTCGAAGCGGTAAATGTTTTCCTTTTTGCTCTTGGCTGTTTATTCTGGTTGCTGTCCAAGTTCCTACAAGCTGAGCCTTGTTATTTACCATAAATCCACAGATTTTATTGTCATATATCATCCACCAAAATGAACATGTTTTGTCTATCAATATTCTTCCCAACAAAGTAACCTGAACACGACAGGACCACCTAGCTTGGATGTAAAGCTCACTCTGACTGGCCGTGTTGTTCATCAATGGCATCCACAGCACTCTCCACTGAGTTCAGCAGGGACTGGATCTGATTGGCTGACTCCTTCAACAGGAAGCGAGTCACAAACTGCTCCATGTTGGTGCCCTGCTCATACACCTGCAGAGAAACAAAAGCACTAGACAGGTGATTCTCAGTGCTATAGGATGGACACGGAAACACACACACACACACACACACACACACACACACACACACACACACACACACACACACACACACACACACACACACACAATTCATATACTCCTATCTTTGTGGGTACTCTCCATTCATTTCTATGGGGAAAACTCTAATCCCAACATGACACCCTTAACCCCTACCTAGCCGTAACCTTAATCATAAGTAACCAAACAAAATACAAGACTTTTGGCATTTTAGTTTTTGTTTGCACTGAGTCCCCTTGTGGCGAAAAAATGTCTCCACAACTTCAAAATAACAGGTTTTTATTAGTAGAGATCTAAAACAGGCAGTCAGATTGAACGCAGTGAAGTTGTGCTCTGTAGTTAGGACGTTACCAGCAAAGATGAATCAATTCACAATAAACCCATACACATACAGATATCCTGAGTTTTGCTTGGGGGTGAGGGCTCTGCGATCAGCCTCGCCGAGCACAGGGCTGTTCTGGAACTGTATGGAAAATGCTGACGCACTAAGAACCAAAGCAGCACGACCACACACATGCTCACCTTAAGTACTCAGATTATGGTGATTTTCTCCTGTTTCCTTCTTATTGTAACAAACAATCCTTAACCCACACCACCAAGAGCCAGAAACAGATCAAATATCTACATTCTTTCAGTTTCTTTCTTTTTTTAAATGCAGAAAACAAATCAATGTTTGCTTCCTCTTTCAGCTTTTCGGTAAGAGGTTAGCTGAGTAAGCAAATTAAGATATTCAAAGGGCATTTGCCTTGGGTCAGTGTCCACAGTCCTTTGACCCCCCCCCCCCACCTCCTCGCCATTCATCGGGTGGGAGGTTCACAACCCAGAATCAGTGGACCTGAAGGTAAGCCTGATCCAGTTGTGTTTCCTCCAGCTTGGACTTCTCTCTGGTCTTCCAGCTGTGATTTATATGACTGTCCATCATGTCATTTAGTTATTTAGCAGAAACTTTCATCCAAAGCGACATTTAACTGAGGTAACAGGGTCAGCCATTTACTGGGGGCTAAGGGCCTCGCCCAGGGGCCCAATGGTAGAGCCCCTCTGCCAAAAGGACGACCTTCCGATCACAAGCACAACCTCCTAACCTGCTGAGATGCACACTCTGTAAAAGCTTTTCTCTAAAACCAAACTTCACTTTCCCACTTCAAACATCTCCTTCTATGAACCAGGATACATTTCTAGACACCTTCTGTGTCATTTTCTCAGGAAACGTCTCAGTTTATTTCAGCGAATAATAATAATCCTTACATATTTCTTACAATCTTAAGAAAGCAAACACAATCATCCATTAAAAAGTCAATTTTATGAGCTCTGGGTTTTGTGCATGTATATGTGTTGAAAGGTCTGCTTACTTGCCCTGCCTCAGAGGAAGTAAATTTTTTTTTTCAAAGGTGCCTTCAATATATGTTTTGCATACGTCACTGTCTGGTTGCTAAGATACCAAAAAAATTACTTTCAACTCGAGACGCCGCTGTGGTGCTTGGGCTGAGAAATATTTATTCCTCAAAATAGATTGAAACTATTTTTAATTTAAAATTCATAAGAGCTCAGACTGGAACTGTGCTTTTTCTATGCGCATATATGGTAACGCATGCATATGATGAAGTGTACAAGGAATTCTTAATGCGCCATTTCACATGCAGTTTCACTGCACTCGGTCATGCATTTTAACACGAGTGGCGTTTCCACTGACCTACATTTTGTGCATTTTGAAGATGTAAATCGTTAATAGAAACACTCAAAATTTGAAAAAAGCCTCTAACAGCATCGAAAGGTCTTTACATTCAGTTGAGGTGGCTTCTGTGGCAAGTTAAAAAATTTGTACCTTGTAAAATTGCCATAGAAACAGAATTTGTGAATTAGGACATATGTAGGAGATAAGAGAAATGATAATTAGTTCTTCTACAACTACTTTCTCAAGGAAAGCCTGCTCCAAAGTGAGACGTGGATCTGAATCTTGTGGGACGCTCAATGATAAATATCATTCATATAAAATCCATTAAGGGAAACACATCCTCTTCTAAATCTGACTTTGACGACTTGTAGAAAATCTACTTATAATTGGCACAAAACTTTGCTGGAGCTTCTGGTTTTGTCAGAAATCCTGCATCATTACCTTCTTGTCTTTGGATCTCACGTCTCCAAACGGTGAACCTCTCTGGGGATTTCGATACAATCAAGGCTGGGGCACGAATTTCACCCCCTGTCCACTTGCTTCCCGTTTTCAAGAGGCATGTCCAATATATTGTGAAAGGGGGGTACAGCTGTGCCGAGGGGGGGGTGTCCTGCCAGTGGACTGACATTATTGGCGGGCAGCTGAGAGGTCTCCTTTGCAGTGACTAGTACCTTCCTCCACTGCTGACCTGACCATGGGCATCTTTACTGCATTACACCATGTCGAGCCAGTCGGATGTATCGTCATAAAATTCCGCAGCACCATTGGTGGCCTGTCTTTGAGGTCGACTTCCCCAAGCACAGTCCCACAGGCCGGGAAGGAGTTCAGAAGTAAGTGGGCTGGGCCAGACAAACAAGCATCCCTGCCATCACAAGAGTGTTGCAAAGACTTCCCTCATGCTGCAAGACCCACAAATCGAGACTAATCAGTGATGCTGGCTTTGTCCCTGTGCGATCGCGCAGAACTGTAACACTGTCTGCGGAGGGGTGACAAGCCAAGCTAAACCGACTGCATTTTCATCCGGCTCCACCACAGCGAAGTGCATTCAGGCCAAAGACTGGAGACTAATGAGCCACGGTGGCCGGATTTACCAACTGCGAAAGCCGGGGATTTTAATCGAGAAAAACTAAAGTGTTACAGCATGATGATTCAATATCCTCTAAGGCTGAGACGGCACTTAAGAAGAATGACGATTGAATTAAAAAGAACAAACACAATTAAAATTGTTATCGGAGGATCCTATACAGCCTCAGCTTCACAAAGCTTCCAGTGTTTATTTGGGAATTAGACAGTAAGCAGTAGATTAATAATGAGGCGGTTAATAATGACGAATCCAGCCGACTTGCAGTGCCATGCTGCGTTGGAGTTGAGGCTGCAGACTGTTTATAGCTGGGAGCTTCACTGTCACTTTATAGTCCCTGAACCTCTGACTGGGCCCAGGTCCTCAGAACAGAGGAACATGTGTCTTCCTGCAGAGTTGGAAACAAAAATACCTTCCACTGGTCCTCAGGATCCAGCAGTTGACATGGCGCCTCCTAGCCGGGCTTTGAGATACGTCTCCAGCTGCTGTGCCGACAGCTGCTTCGAATAAAAAACATCTTCTGTGAAAATATATAACAATATACAACGGTGTAGATGAAAAGTGCAGAACATGATGGGTCCATAAGCTCACGTTCAGTAAGGCTTGGGGGATCTGTTCAAACTGTGTGCCTGAGGCAGAAGAAAAGCAGTAATGGGGAAGGGATAGCACCACAGTGCCAGAGATGGCCCGGGAGGAGCTACAACGGCTCTGGATATGAGCACCGGTCAACATCTGAAAGGCTTCACAGAGCTGGCCTGCGAGGAGGGGACCTGGCCAACAGGTCCTCACCCAAGGGAAGCTGGGGTAAGGCACCTATGCAGCAGGAAAAAGGACGGCCAAGAGCAGGAGGGACTGGAGGAGAGGCCCGGGGCAGGGCGATGATGTAGCTACTGGCCCAAGGAGATGGGAAGGGCTTAAGAATAAGGAGAAGAAAAAACCCAGCGGAAGACCTGCCAGGAAACCCGCTCGGAATAAAAAGACCAGCCCAGTACAGAGTCACCTGAAGTGCATATGCATGAATAACCAGCGAGGCAACGTGCCTCGTTTTCTGTTTTTAGTTTGTTAATGTGACTTTTTTGTAACAAAAAAAAAACACCCAGATATTCAGTGATTTGCTCCAATTTCAGATGAAAGAGGATGAAGGTCGAGTTACTGAGTGTTTAAGGTGACAGGTCTCATTTTGCGAGTCCTTTACCGGACCGTTTCCAAGGAAACACCGTAACCTAGGTCACCATGATCCATTGGGAATCAAGGCGGACAGCCAGTGCCGGAATGGAAGCTTCTTACCGTCGTCAAGGAACGAGACTAAGGACACAAATGTTATTCTTCATCAGATTTTATAAGAGTTATTTCGAGCAGCAGGGGGGCCATAGTTTTGTCTCTCTCCCCTGACAGCTATAGAAATGAGGGTCTTTCTAGGAGTGATGCTTTATCCGTCAGCTTTAATGCTAATTTTCATTAGTAGCTTCGACCAGACATTCATCTCTTGAGTGGATGAGATATGCCCACATGACGCCTAGAGTTCTGTCCAATTTTTCCATATTTTGACTCATTTCACTTACTGTACTGGTGCCAAATCCTCACTTACTAGCTAGACTGCTAGAAGTGTAAGAAGCAATCCATGAATAACTTTATATTTTAATATATTTTCATGGGGACATTATGAATAAATAAGCAAGAATATTACATGTAGTAAAAGTGTTTTTGATGCAGTTTTAAGTTTCATTCACAAAAAAATTTAAGTATTATTTAACCACGCGATATGTACCCAGGTAACAATTTTTCATTCTAGGAATGTTTCCTGAACATTACGATTAAGGTATGGAAACATTGAAAGTGTCCAGTTTTCCTGATGTTCACAGAATCTTATCCCACCACTTCAACAACAATAACAAAGAATTATACTATAAAAACCAATAAATGGTTTTTTAGGGCAGCAGGTTCAAGGCTGACTGGTGCATTACAGTACAGTATACGCATAAAAAAAATAATAAAATGGTTTTATTATAACACAATATTTTTCAACATTATGCTAAAAGGATGTTCACTCAGGACGGCACGGTGGTGCAACAGTTAGCTCACACCTCTGGGACCTGCGTTTGAATTTCCGCTGGGATTCCATGTGTGTGGAGGTTGCATGTCTTCCCCATATGGTCGTGGGTTTCCTCTGGGTTCTCTGGTTTCCCCCCCAGGCTAAAAACATGCTGAGGTTGATTGGAGTTACCAAATTGCCCGTAGGTGTGTGTGTGTGTGTCTGAAAGAGAGAGAGAGATTGTGTCCTGCGATGTGTTGACGCCTCATCCTGGGTTGTTCCCTGCCTTTTACCCATAGCCTCTGGGATACGTTCCGGACCCCCCCCACGACCCTGAATAGGATAAGCGGTTACAGAAAAGGATGAATGTTCTGGAACTATTATTGCGCCAATATTAACAGAATATTAAAATGTAAAAGGTGGAAATAATGCTCCATTAACGTTACAGTAAGAACCTTCTCTGCCAACTTTAAAGAAGAACTTTAAATACTGTACTATTAGGTTAAATACTAATAATAATGAATACTATCCATCCATCCATTTTCCAAACCACTTATCCTACTGGGTTGCGGGGGGTCCGGATCCTACCCTGGAAGCAATGGGCACGAGGGAGGGAACAGCCCAGGATGGGGGGCCAACCCATCGCAGGGCACACTCACACACCATTCACCCCTCCTACAGGCAATTTAGTAACTCCAAGTAGCCTCAGCATGTCTTTGAACTGGGGGGGGAAGCCGGAGTACCCGGAGGAAACCCCACGACGACATGGGGAGAACATGCAAACTCCACACACATGTGATCCAGGCGGAGACTCGAACCCGGCTCTCAGAGGTGTGAGCCAACAGTGCTAAACACTGCACCACCATGCCACGTAATAAATGCTAATACTTTAAATACTATTTAAATACCATTAAGTATGGGGAATGTTCCCTATTAGCTGGGTATAACGCCCACATCAAATAAAAATAACTCTTAAAGTTTATTTAGCATTATTTTGTAAATTGGTAAGACAACATGCCGAGACAGGAACATATTGCATCTTTAGGACTGTGATCACAAATACATATGATAAGCTAAAATCTACAGAGTAGCTTATTCAGGACCACCACCCCCCAACTCTGTATCTGACTGGGCTCCTCCTCCTCTCTGGTTCTGATTTGACCCCTGGTGACCTTCACACATCAGGTCACTCCACACCAAAATCGCCTCTAAGATCCACAATTTCCGGCATGTAGCAAAAAAAAACCTACTTCAAACGCCCACTTTCTGCGGAAGGAGAAAACTCACCCATAACCTCACGCTAAAATACTCATTGTGGTTTATTAATGCTTATGCTTAATTATCATTTAAAAAGGCGTCATTTTCATATATGCGAGCATGTTTCCCAGCCAGGCTCCTCTCCAGGGACATTAGCATTTGAAACAGGTGTTTCAATCACTTAGGAAAAAGGAAGGAGGAAAAACTCACTTGGAGCGTGACCACAATTTTCCCCTCAAGCCTGCTTTGAACTTTCACACCTTATTAACAGCATACAGTAGGCGAGGCATCGTCAAACGCGGCGAGCCCAGCACCGGAGAAGGGCCTAGCTCTGAAGCAGGAACGAGGGGGATTAATTACAGGTGGAGAGGGAGACAAGGAGAAAAGACAGGAGCGAGGAATGGAGCTTATCGAGGGTGGCAAAGCAAACTGAAGAGAGATACTGTGAGAGATGTGAGACCGCCCTCTTCATGGGGAGGGATGATGCTGTGAAAGGAATTGATGGAGACACAGTGGGATCCCGAAATGCTGTAAGTGGACCAGCTCATTAAACACAGCTTGGGTCCATGACAGTTCACGCAGCTTTCAGTCTGCTAGCCAGCAAAGACACCTTCTACATAACAGAACCACGTTTCCATAATTAAAGATAAAAATTTTCACACTTTTTACTTAAGCAGGCATATATTTAGACAGGTCTTGTGGGCCTCGGTTTGGGCTCCGGTTAGCCGCTAACTGCTAGCTGTTTATACCTCTGTATCTCCTCTGGAATAACAAGCCAGATGCTCCATTGCAGTAAAACTCAAACGCCACCTCTGATACTAAACACAATTCCACAGTGTTCAGGAAATCAGAAGCCAGGGAAGGAAAAAAATCGTAACTGAGAATTTGTCCCTGATGAGGTTGATGACCACAGCACAGATTAATGGGTCTAAGCAGACAGGAGTATTCAGCACTATGAATGCGACCATACCAGCAAGTCCAAACTTTAAAGAACAACAACAGCCATTTCATGATGACAACATGAACCTGAGAATACCACATCAGTCAATGCTTGCACAATCAAGGATAATTAATGAATTGCATGAACTATCTATCATAGATGAGTCATGTGACTAACATACTCAGTGTTGGCAATAGCAGCTGTTAGTTTAGCTACATTTTCCAGTATTGAGGTCGCATTGATGCTAAATTCAAAAGCGAATAGCTTGAAAGTAGTGAAACTGTCCATTGAGTGATGCAGGTCGGCAGCTGCCAAGAGGAACATCACTACATCTCCCCGGACGGACCCATGTTTAATCCACCAAATGGGTTACGTCCTACTAGTCCTAGATCAATGTATGTCTACGACCCAGTCAATGTAACGTCAGGTTTGCTACCTGCTCAGAACCATGTCTATTTTTGGTAACGCCATTTTCAATTGAATTCATCATGTCTGTGGAAGTTTCTGAGTTATGATGGTAAGGCCGCCGACTTTGATCAGTTGGCTGGCCTGAGATTTTCAATTTGAAATAAGTCTGCACTCGCAGATACATGCAGGAAGCAGTTCTATTACCTTGTAAACAGTCTGTATGGTCTGCAAACTACCTCAGTGCTTTTGATGTAGCTAATTTTAGGTTTATAATGGAATAATATAGATTTGCCGTAAGATTTCTTGCGTGAGCGTGAAGAGTCTGAAAGCGTGAGTGTCACGCCGGATGTGTGAGAGATGGCAAACTGGCATGTCCATACCTCTATAATGTAACAAAATTAACAGAAATTACTGAAAAATCACGTATTCATATGCTTACTTTCAGACCTGATTGTAAATGAATGCAATGGCGTGTTTATCCAGACTGTGAAGTTACCTTTGCTTTCAGAGAGCATGAAAACACATTTTCTGTTAAGCCTCTTTGGAGCTGTTCTTAATATGTCCTATTCCGGACGCTGTTTCTTATATATTTATTATACAAACTAATTCACACGTTTTAATGCTGTTTGGGGCTGGCACTTCCATTTGAGGGGCTTATATTTTTTCTGTTTTCCAAATCAGCCAAGACATTTGAAGTCGAATGTTTGAGATAAATCATTATTTGAAAAATGTAGGTGGTCAATATCATTTTTAATCAGTCCCAGAGATTTTAAAGTAGGTTCAATATAGTTAAGCTACTTTTCTCTGATGTATAGCTTTCATGTAGCTCAGCGATATTTTTTTGTAGAATAACTGGTAGCTTAGCTTGATGTATTTAAGCTCCTTGCCCAATATTGGAACACTTAAGACTCCCACCTATTTGCTGGTGTAGATAAATGAACAGACTTGGAGATGATAAGGTCAGGGGTGAATATGAATTCTTCATACAAACAGAAATTGCCATCAGGCAGATGTACAGCCTGTTCTCCCTGTACATGAGACACTTTTTTATGCTGCCATTATAGCCTTGGACAGGGTGCAAAGGCATTCACATATAAGGCTCTTCTGTTCCTTGGATTGTCAGAGATGTACAAACTACCCAATTTTATTTGTATGGGTGAGTACTCACGGACAAATGTCAAGGAGTAAAAGACTACAGGGACTCGTATGTGTGACAGAGCAATTTAACACCAGAACTTGGAAACGTAATGAAACGTCATTGTAATGCCACATGGATATAGCAAAGCATCCTCACGTAGACAGCAGACTCCGGAAGACAGGAGGATGGTGACAGTAAGCAGGGTGAAGCTCGCGGGAGCTGGACCAGGCCTCAGACACGACTGACGGGAGCCGGGGGAGTGACGGGGTACAATTAAAATGGGATTGTCAGTGAAAACAGAGAAACAGACAGATATTGCCTAGTAACACGAGCGTGGAGACAGTGCAGAATGGATACAGTGGAAAACAGGATCGCCAGCTACACGCAGTGCAGTCACTGGCAGGTTTGGCTGGATTGTGAGGCTTTCTGCAGGACATCGACTGAGCTGCAGGAAACATCACACATGGATGGAAACGTCACGCGTGGATATAAACGTCACACGCAGATGAAATCCGCGACTGAGCTGCAGGAAATGTCAGCAATGTATTTATCACGGATAAATGATATTTGCAACATATTTATAATGGACTGATAACTTACTTTGTCAAAATGATAGCAAGACACAAAAATTATATAGGCAGACAACCACTCACAGTGCTGATTCAACGTGGATCCATAATGGATCCTCCGCCACTGACTCTGTTATGAGATAAATTAGGAATGGGCCACCCTACCCGTTCAAAGCCATGTGCAATCCCCCTTTCTGTACCGCCTCAACTCTTTTGTATGTTTACGCAATTATTTGGACAGAAAGTCAATCGAGAATCAGTACGAAAGACGACCATGTAGAGCTCCAGCTCTCAGAGGGACACGCACCCCTGTAGCGACGGGCAAAATGATGATATCAGGGGACATTTCACAAACCGGGGGGGGGGGGGGGGGGGGGCTTCTGGCATGTCAGCCGGGCTCCATGGGATCACTCTGCTCCCAAGAGAGTGTTCTCCATCTATTCCCAAAACACAGACCTGTGCATCCATTATCTGTGACCTCTGACGCTATGCACGCGCGGTGAGCCTGGAGCCTCTTTGCAGAAGGAACCCAGCCCATCAGAGTACATGCAGTTACACATTAATCCCACTTAAAGGCATCAATCCAACTTTGGAATTTCCGACACTTCTGCACAAAGATAGCTGCAGTGCTTTCCGAGAACACAGAGCGAACATGCAGACGTAAAACAGATCCCGGTCAGGAAGCAGAGCCAAAGCTGTGGAGGCGAGAGGCCACCTGGCCGACATAGACACCACCGCTCAGATGGACATATTCATCGAGATGCACGGAGACAGACCTTCTTGGTGAAGTCCATGGCTTTGAGGATGGAGAGATTGAGGGTTTCCAAAGAGGCCAGCACACCCTCATACTCCCCCATGTGTCTGGCGAAGTAGTCTGAGGGACAGAGGGGGGGGGGAGTTCATAGGGTCTGACATTCAGCAGGTATTTTATTGGCTCATAGTTTTATCCATAGAGACTTAGAAACAGGATAAACAACAAAGGCTTTGGATTCAGAAACACACACAGATGCCTGTGTATCTCTGCAAATATTCATAGAGCCGCTGCCTCAGGCATACGCATCTTGTATATTACATGTTAAATAGACATATATATGCAAACACACACCCACACAATGTATACCTATAAAATAACAATCAGTGTCTCACAAACTCATGCGCATGCATCCATTAATAGACACACAGACACACTATGATCCCTGGGAATATTTCCCTAGACTACTGCGGTATCATGTCACAAACCCAGACAGTGAATGTGAACAGTGTGGATGTTCAGGGATTTCTAGAACAGTATTTCCCAACCCAATCCTCAAGGACCCAAAGACTTGTTCTACTGGGAGCTGGGAGAGAGCAAAAACGTTGCCTGTCTGGGGGTTGGGAAACACTGTTCTGGAAAATGATTTTGGTTGTACAAAAAAAATAAAAATCAGCCAAATATGGCGTGGTGTAGTGTGCCTTCAGCCCTGCTGGGTGTACCCGTCTGTTTGTGAAGAATACAGAGACTATTCTGTTCGTGGATCATTGTTCCTGGTTATGGATCCCCGGAACTGTGATACCTAGTTATGTGATGCAAATGTGCACATTTCCCTGGTGGAATAGTGTATTACCAGATCTCACACAGAACACGTCAATAGGGGAGCTGTGTAACCTCATAGCTCTGCGGCAGTGAGAGACGGGAACGTTCAGTCCACCACGAGTCTCTCTCTCTCTCTCTCTCTCTCTCTCTCTCTCTCTCTTTCTTTCTTTCTTTCTTTCTCTCTCTCTCTCTCTCTCTCTCTCTCTCACACACACACACACACACACACAGGACACAAGATTTCTTGGGCTTTACACAGACAAACGAGGCCCACGGGTGGTAAGTACTCACCACAAAGCTCCTGGGTGTCGACATTACTGAAAGCACAGGATGGAAAGTACCAGAAAAAAAGGGGGGGGGGACAGATGCAGAAAGGGTGAGATGCTGCTTTGCGTTTTTTCCCATCTCTTCATGATTAAGGGGTCCAAGGAGCCCCCCTCCTGTACACCTCAGGCCCCATTCTCCATTATCTCCCATCTAGTGGCTCCATCTCCCTCCACCAGCTTATCTTGGTCTGGCCCTTCAGATCTTAATTGAGCACTGGGTCACCATGATAACTTCTCCAGGAGGATGGGCCGCCCAACCCTTTCTGGGGCCCTTAGCAAAATTTGATTAACATAGTTGTCATTTGCCATCTTTCTCCAATTCTGAGAGGCTGATCAGAAGAAGCAACCACCTGGCTCTCAGCGACTGTCTAACTCGCTTATACCTTGAGTCGGCCCAACCGGGAGAATGGACCGATGATTCGGATTACAGGTAGGAAGTGGGTTGCCTGAGAGAGGATGACAAGGCGGGAGTCTTCTTCCTGCTGGGGGCCTGCTGAGCGAGCTGGACTGCTGTTTCATCTATATCTATGTATTCCTATATATAGGAATATCCCAAGCTCCCTTGCAGCTGAGTTGCTGCATTTGATGATTAATATCAACACCAATCAACCAATCGACTTCAAAATGAACAGTCAAGGGTGGGGGGACAGGGGTGGTCACACTTCAGCTTCTATTTCTAACATGTGTGAGAAGAAATATTCCCTGGTTTCTGTGACAGGGGAAATGTGGTGCTCCAGTCTGGGCCAAACTGCTTCATAGCTCCAATCATCTCATTTTCCGCCAGGTGATAAACAGGCCATTGAGCAAATGGCTAATCAAGAAAATAGCTAAAGTGCCCCTGAATGTCCAATCACACGGACTTCCAAGCGAAGCTGGCAAAAATAGCGGCAATCAACTTCTGTCTAGAACCATAATATTAAATTCTACTTCTTGGAACTCATAGAATTACACTCTGATTATGAGGCCCTGTAATTCAGCTCAGACATCCACCCAGTCTGTACTTTAAGGTATATCCTACTCATCCAATTTCCAAGGCCCATTTGAAAAGAATCTATTTGATGGGTTCTGACACACGTTATACGGCGGGATTATAACAGGAACAGCTACTCCTCTGATCATCTGGAGCCTTTGAATGAGGGGTAATTACTTATGTCAGGCCAGGGTCACTTAGCTCGGTATCCTTCTAGAACAAAGAAGTCGCTGGATACCAGGGGCATTCGGAGATAAACTCCCTTGCTTTGTACGTGCTGACGACACTGCAGAAGCCTGTAAACTGCATCCCTTGAGGGGGTGTCCTCTCTATCCAGACCCCTACACAGACAGCACACACAGTTGTAGCATTTTCCTCCTTCCAAACCAAAGCCCAAGGTCCCCCGCCGCCTGCTACTGAGCTCATTCGCTAAACTGACTTCCCACCCTTTTCGTTGGACAAGTCAAATGCATTTTAAACGCATCATCAGGCCAAACTCTACCTGCAGCATCTAATCTGGACTGGATCCTCGAATTTGACGCACCGCTCTGATGCAAAGGATTCCATTCATCCATTGATCTATCAAAAAAATCCATCTTGGACTCACTAATACTGGTTAGGGGTTCAGGGTTCTTTGGAGGCTGTCCTATGCAGCATAGGGCACCAGACAGGCGGACACCCGGGACACCATGACAGGGCATATATTCACTACAGGGCACTGGGAGACGCTAATTAATCTAAAAGCTTTAAACTGCGGGTGAAAACCGTAGTGCGACATGGGGAGGAAATGCAAATTCCACACAAACAGGGGGAGGCAGGATTTAAATTCTCATGCCTAGAGGAGGAAAGAAACACCCAATGAGTCATACGATGGATTCCAATCTGAAAATCTGTAAGCATTAAAAATGCTCACATCAGGCATAACTCAATGGATCGGGAACAATCCCAATATCGGATTCTTAAGCAAGGAACAGTTTAACTAGAAATGTACAACTGTACAGAGCCTTACTAAAATGGACAAGAGCTTCAAGGGGCTTAAAAGGGAGATGCCCATTATTTTCCATGGGCGACTAAGTAATATGTAGTGTAAATAATTATAAATCTGTCTGCTTTCATTTTTTAAGTTATAATACATTTCACTACAGTTTTATAGAAGGATACGGGCATTTTCCTTAGAAGCAGATTTGACAGTCTAGAGCTGCACAGTCGTTCTGAAGGTCTGCTGGTGTCTCAGGCTGTTAAACTGATTTAACGGAGTTTTCCAGGCAAACTAATGGCATAAGGGGTTTTTTCTGTGCATCAGCAAATGTGCACTTCGCAGTCTGTCTTTGAAGCTGGCGGTTAAAATCGATGGCTGAGAGAGGAGCCAAAGTGAGGAGCAGATGGGGATAAGTGAGCAGGAGAGGAGTCAGAGGAGAGGAGGGCTGGAGAGAAGAACAAAGACCTCGGGGACCAGGGGAGACCTAAAGACTCACCTTATTTTCATCAAGTTTAGAAAAATAAAACTCGGATAAGTTTAATGACGTAGATGAATGTGGTTGAGTAGACTCCACATGGAAATAACGATAAATTCAGATTCATTGTAAATGCCTGGTTGTCCCCCCCCCACCCCCAGCCCCGTGAGACTCACCTGGTATGATCCGAATCCATGGTGTGGAACAACTTCTCCAGCTCCTCCTCATTGAGTGAACCATCTGAGAAAAATGCCTGGAACTCATCGAGAGAGAGTTTCCCATCGTCTAGGGGGAGAGACCAACACAGGCACCTTCAGTGACATGTTCTATCTACATTAATCACACCATACAATCCTCTTCCTAAGAACATAAGAATATAAGAAATTTACAAATGAGAGGAAGCCATTCGGCTTCACACACAGAGCTGAAAGTGAAGCCTGGGGTGTGAGCGTAGGGGCAGCCATTTTTACAAATTGCTGTAACATTTTTTGGGTGGCTAAGAATTTTGCTCAAGATTAAGTTAGATTAGGTTAGTATGGCTACTCGGTTCAGTGTGATATTTTAACCTTCTGCTCACACCCCCCCAAATAAAAAAACTGGATTTGAATGTCACAATTGAATGCATATTTTTGTATTTTTCATGAACAGGTACCAGTGTTTACTGGAGCTGGACTACATGCTGAAAGAAATACAATTACTTTAGATGATTACACAATTAGCTATTAACAAAAAAACACCGGCAGCTAAGCACAGGATGCCTGAAGCGGCACTTAACACTGTATGTGTGCAGCTGGACACACTATAGACACTCAGTCGCTACCCAACACAGCCTCATGGACTAGCAGAAGAGTGTGGGATGCTAATGAGCGGGATGCTAATACACTAGATGCTAATGCACAGGATGCTAATTATCCTCCCCTGAGTCACTGGAGCCCCTAGTGTAAGTTACTGTATGTCAGGGAATGAAAATATTCATCATTCTGCTCAGCCATGAAGCCGCAAAACTGTATTTATAATTATAGATTCAGGTCTTATGGTGGAAAAAAAAGACAGAATCATATGAGAGGAAAGGGGAGTATGTCCTTGAAGGTGTCTGGATACAATGGTGTTGTTTTCAGGATCTACCACCCCTCCCCATTTTTCCTCACAGAATACCTTTTTTGGACCCCATTGGTAGTTCAGAAAAATCCCTTGCTTGGCAAGATTATAGCAATTACAGCACCCCTCACCTAAGAGGAGGACATAGATGGCCGACCTGCTCATGTCACAATCACATGACATGTCAGTCACATCACCTGGCTGCTGACCACAGCAGGGTGTTCTGTCCAAAGTTAGCAGCCACCGCTGAGCCTAAACTCTCCATCCCGCTGGAGGAAATCAGACCACGGGCTGAGGAACAGGCTTCCAGCCGCTTGCTCCTAAGAGATCATAAATCACGAGAGCGATGAGGAGTAATCAATAAGGGCCCAGGCTCAGGATGTAAATCTGAGCCACACGGAGGTGGAGCTCGGCCTTCTGGGAGCTGCCCAGCCGCGAGAAATGGGGACAGCGGCCAGCGCAAGCTGGCATGCCACCAGCGCGGCATCCTTCACGGCGGATTGCTGCAGAGCTTGAGGCCGTCCCAGGCGATTCAGCGAAGGGAGCCACGCGGTAGAAAGACCGAAAACCACAGAAGGGCCACACGGTCACGGGCAACATCCACATCGCCAGTAAGCACCGGGAAAAACTCTGTGACAACGTCAGCTCTAAATTCATATATAACCGTTTACGCGAGATAACTTGCTATATAATTTCATAACTGCACAGCTGATCGATTCGCCTCTTAATCCCCAACATGCTTCACAGCAGCTGGTAGATAAGTGTCCTCTATCATCTGGTGGGACACAGGCTCCATGAGAGATGGACCTCACCCTCCCCACAACTAGACTGCATAGGTGGGGTGGGGGGGCAATAAGGACCGGAGTGCAGAACTCATTAAGTAACAACACAAATCTGATTCTATTATTCTCCCGTCAAAGATGAATTTACATGCTTTTCACTACATCTCCACTACCTTCCTTGGTAGGAACATATTGCAAAGCCTCAGATTAATCTAAATATAACAATTTATCTAAGTTCTGCACCACTAAAAACCCCCAGGACACAAGAGGGCGCTGGACATACATGTGCTAGATTGAGTTGGTTACAAAAAATGGGACCAACTGCTATGTTCAACCAAATGAACACATTCATTTAAAAAGTTACTGCCCCTGTGGGTTTCTATCCACCTCCTGGAGCAAAAGTCGGGTGCTGATGTTTAAGGAGGTTTCATCTCAGCTGAGAGTGACGCAACTTAACAACATGACGGATTTCCGGCCGAACCTCTCGCACTTTCTGTTGACATGAAGAGACTTGTTCTCTAAGAAGGAATGGTGTGTTTATGTATGTGTGAATTGGGGGGGGGGTCAGGGATCAGACCTCCAAGGGACACGGTCAAGCTAAAGGGGAAGAGGTCACGGTCGGTAGAGACCCTCATTAGTGCCACGTGGACCGAGCAGAGGGCGAAGCAGGGGTCTCAAATCCGGAGTGGCTGAGCATTTTGAAGCTGCCGCCTGCAATTCCCACGGTCTACACACTCTGCTGTAGCATAGCGGTTAGCGCTTTCGCACGGCTGAAAGATTGTGGGATGTGCACAGAGCTGTATCTCCAGAGGTCACGGTCTATTACATATAAACACAAATTTACTATTAACCAAAGTCAATGCGGCATGAAAATAGCTTCAGCCCTGAAAATGCGCTCCTCTTGCCACGCCTGACAACTCTGGCAGTCCCTCCTGCGCTCGATCCCCTGGTTCCATCTCTCATGTTTGCAGGACATTAATGCTTATGCACTGAGCTGTCAGTGCTTTAGGTCAGCACTGGAAGCGAATAGAAATGGAATAAAGCTCCCAATCCCATGCTGATATGGAGACCACGATAACCTCAGCCATTACAGGAAGTTAGTGTTAGCTCAGCGTTAGGTTAGCGTCCACATTTACCCCATTAAACCTCAACCTGCTTAATTCTTTAACGTGTGTCTTTACTGGATCCAGTTCGCATGCTTTCATTCATTTTAAAAGATGGCAGTTTTCAGAATTAAGATTAAATTTAGATTAAGTACTCTTTCCCAAGGAGTAGAACACCCATTCTCAGATTTAAACCTACTGAGGATTCCGGATTAAATCTCTTAAATTGTAGTCCCCCACTTCACACAATTTAATAATAATCGAGAATAAAAAAAAATAATATTGATCGTTCAAGTAAGGTTACAAAACTCATAACTCAAGGCTTCCATCACCACACATTTTCAATCAGTAAAAACACAAGCTCATCAGAAAGTGATCACTCTGTAGGTCAGTAAATCAGCTGAGGGGAATTGTGAATTTTAACGGTGAGACTCGCTTCACTGATCAGCCCCAGCACTGCGCCACTGGCTCCGACTTTAATCACATGGCACCTTGGTCCCTAACCCCTGACGGCGTGACACTCTGCTCCTGATATTTTGATAACTGAGCTCCATTTTCCTTTCCCTGCCCCATATGCTGGTGTATAATACTCAGCTGTAAACAGTGATGCATTGTGGGTCGGGCGTTTGATTCTTGCCCAGAGCGACGCCGACTTGAATGCCTCCCTCTACATCATCCACAAGCTGCGACGCTGACTGTACCGCAAACAGATGGCCTGCAGCTCGGGGTGTGGGGAAGCCCCTCTGCCACTGGGGGGGGGGGGGAGGGGGGGGGCGGCGCTGAGCCACGTGGCAGGATGAGTGAGCCCACGTCAAAATCACAGCCTAATTACCTTTACGGTCATCTTCAGCTGTATCAGGCGTGAATAATTCAAATTTCGATCTCGTTTGTTGTGGTGCAAAGAAACAGGGAAAAACTGAATATGCAAGACATTCAAACACGACATATTGGGCTTAAGACAGGAAAATACAGCTATAAACACATTTTAAAAAATACAGCTGGGCATATGGGCAATGGAATTAAATAAGCAGGAATGTGCCTGAAGTAGACGTCTGATTACACACTGGAAGTTCCACGGGTATTACGGAATTTGTGCTGCATTAACGTACAAGGTTAAGAGTAGCTGAAAGCTTTTGTGGGAGAAGCTTCTAGAGGTCAGTTGACCTGGGAAGCAGCTCTCGGCCCGTTCTCTGCATACCTCAAACACCAGCAGTGGGGTATCCAAGGCAGGCAGGGTAATCAGAGCTGAAATTACCCAATGCTTAAGATCCCTCTCAGGCCTGATTACAGACCTCCAGGACACCTGTCAAGGGCCCCCACATCATGGGACTGTGAGGAAAACGCATTCACCTGTTCTGCCAAGTCTGGTAACAGCAAGTTGAGGGACACTCTTGACAATGCTTCACATGTTATGAAATCCCAGAAACAATCTTCACTGAGGGGCAATGTGGCTGAGTGGAATAGCTTCAGCGGAACTCAAAATGCTAACAGTGCTAACCAGAGGGTCATTTGGTTTTAGCATCTCACTAATGGATGGACCTGAAACCATGCAGGAGCAGAGCAGGGTCACTGTGGCTGTGTTCTTTTAATGACAGCGAGTCATATGTGCGCCCCGCCTTGGGGCACTCTGGATAGACTTCTGCTGACTGCCTCAGAAGCCAATGACTGTGTCACACAGAAGAGAAGAACCTTAACTATTAATGACCAAGCACACCGTACCTGGCGCCATCCTAACATGCTTTTGTTTCCAATTATAAAGGCGGCCGGTCCGAGTTATTCCGGTGCATGAGCCCTGCCTCTCTCCCTGACCTCCAGCTCTTTGATGGAAAGACCAAGACATTTAGACAGAAAGCAGATCGACCTCTTTCTTATCAAATGGCAGCCTTTAGAAGTAAGTATTTTCTACTACATGTATCCATGGAGACCAAGCTCCCCCGCCATCCCCCATCCTCAAGCGTACCTCCCCCTGTTTCTCCTCTCCCCTGTGGTGTTGAACAGCAACTTCTCATGGGTATCATAAATATATATGTGATGCAAAAACAGAACATATTCTCTGAGGATTTTTTTTTGCGAGTCAAAAAAAAGATATCACCTCTTTTATTTCATTGGTCCCCCGGGCATAATCATTCTTCAAGAATGTATTTCATGCAAATAAAAGGAAAACTCAAAAAACACAAATAATATTAATCTGGGGGCTTGGGGGGGTGGGCAGGAAGTAGCATTAGAGTAAAGCATAAGGCTTACTTTGTCGCTCCTGAGAGTGACCGTGACCTTCTGAAGCATCACTGTCCAGAATATTCTTTAAACGTCCAAAAGAAAAAAAAAAGCCAAGACCGAGGAGAGAACTCTGTGCTCAGGTGAGTGACATTTAATCTAATTTTTCTCTAAATGACACTTTTTGTGCTGAGCTTCTCTGTCCTAAACAAGAATCGGACCCTTCAGTGAGTAACGTGTCTCCTGCTGATTTCTCTTGCTGGAGAAGGACAGTCGCCTTCTGTTCCATGTCCCCCTCGATGACCCCAGGCCATGCAGCAGTCATGTAACCAGGATGGTCACATGACTGCATACACACAGAGCAGACACACCTCTCGTCACAAAGCACGCAACCACAGGAAAGCTGAACACTTCTCAAATCAAAGTTACATTTTATTTCCATCCATCCATCCATTTTACAAACCGCTTATCCTACTGGGTCACGGGGGGTCCGGAGCCTAACCCGGAAGCAATGGGCACAAGGCAGGGAACAACCCAGGATGGGGGGCCAGCCCATCGCAGGGCACACTCACACACCATTCACACCTATGGGCAATTTAGCAACTCCAATTAGCCTCAGCATGTCTTTGGACTGTGGGGGGAAACCGGAGTACCCGGAGGAAACCCCACGACAACATGGGGAGAACACGCAAACTCCACACACGTGTGACCCAGGCGGAGATTCGAACCCGGGTCCCAGAGGTGTGAGGCAACAGTGCTAACCACTGCACCACCATGCCGCCCCTGCATTTCATTTATTTAACACAATTAATTATCCAAAAAAATATAACCCAAAGCAATGTACATTTTTGATAAAAACAGTTCCTGGAGCTATTTGAGGTTAAGGGCCTTGCTCAGGGTCCCAATGATGACATCACTCTGCTGAGCCTGGGATTAAAACTGGTGCCCTTCCAATCACATGCATAGGGTCCAAACCCATTGATCCACAGCGCTTTCATAAAGAGAAAGATCTTGTGTTCAGCCACAAACACATAGGATGCAGTCTACGAAGGTGTAACCTTTGCAATCTGTGTTCTTTGAAAGTCAAATGGAAAGCATTGTGAAATGGGACGGTCTGGCTTACAGATAGCTTCCTCTTCACATCATCAGCTGCCCCCCCCCCCCCCCCCCTTACCCTTGAGTCACGAAGCGTTGCTTCTGGGACATGCCCACTTTTGCTCTACATAATGAATCTTGGGATGTTAGGCTGCGAAGGATCCATTCAATGAATCTTTCGCGACCCTGCAGAAGAAGAATGCATTTCTAAACTATATTTGAAGGAGACTTGAAAATGGGACAGTCTTGTTGCACCACTGTGACACATTCAGTCTTCGAATGCAACCATCAAGGGATGCAGCCCCTGAGTTCAGCCACAGCCCTTGGCTGGGAGTCAAACCCAGACCCCCCACATGACAGACAAGAAGTCTACCACCAACAGGCTCTAAAAGAGGAAGACAAGCGCAGTGTTTGGAGTTCAGCCAATAGGGCTCCCTTTGTCTGCCAAAAGAGGGGGGGAAGGTGAAGGGGTGTGTGCATTTCTGCAAGTCTGGTTGCCACAAACACAAAGCACTGCACTTACGTGATTATCCTAAAAGATCACTCCTTTTCAAGTTTAAGTTACTGAATCTCCATAAAGATAATGGCCCACAAGCTTAAAAAGCACAAAAAGCTCTTATGCTTGTGTGTGTGTGTGCTTGTGTGTGCATCTCACATATGATTGGATGTTGTGTCTGTGTGTGACCGTATAGGAGCTGTGGGGTTTCAGGCAAAAGGACCAGGCGTCCAATAAGCACCAGGTCCATCTGGGGAAAGCAGGCGCTGGGGACAGCGCCCTCACAGGAAGTGTGCAGTCACTGCACTCTCCAGCTCTGCTCCATGGAGAAACCCACTGCAGTCTGGCAACAGGAGCAGAAAGCCAAACACCAAATACACTTATTTTGGTTAGAAACACAACCTGCTTGTGAATCTTTTGCTGGTATGAGGGTCACAGTCCCAGGGAGCATTTCACCTTAAGATCTGTTACCCTAATGCCCAGCACCATGGAAGCCAGGCTACTGTAAGTCAGGCTACTGTAAGTCAGGCTACTGCATGCCAGGCACTGTAAGCCAGGCTACTGTAAGCCAGGCTACTATAAGCCAGGCAGTTCAGTCCTTCACTTGTGAAAACCACTGGACTTTTCATGAAATCATTTGTCAGAAAACAAGCATGACACTGTTATGTTGGTCTGAAACATTTGACTTATATAGCTTATGTCTTTTGTATATTCTTCACCTCTAGTATATATTATTTGCTTAAACTATTTGACTGCATTGGCTTTGGATGTCATTAACATAATCTCACTGTGCATAACGCAAAGATATTAAACCCTTTATTATGTAGAGGCTGTAAATATTTTGAATGACGTGACTCTCATGTTTTCTGACAGCGGGAGCAGTATTGCCAGCCCAGATATGAGTTCCAAACAGTCCACGATGTCACCCATGACAACCAGTTCAGGGTACATGAGATTTCGGCATAAGGGCTGCACACGGCTAAACCCAATGGCCCACCTCCCCCTGCGATCCCCCACAGCAGCAGCACCCTACTCCCAAAGAGATAAGTGAGGATGCCTACACAAATCGGCTGGATATTCTCAGACATACCCAAGATAGCTCCTGATGTAACCTGCTCCTCATTCGTGGCAACACTGTCGTGTCAACACCTCAATCATGACATAGCGCCCTCCCAGCCCCACGTACACGTCACCTCATCACCCTACATCCCTTCTCCTCCATGAAGCATCCCTTCATACCTGCTAGTGTCTGGAGGCTAAAATAAGCCCATCACTGCCCACGTGCCTGTGAACACATTGGCCAAATGAACTTTAGAGTTGGACCAAACGGAGATTAAAAAAGAAGGAAGGGGTGAGTTTGAGGAGTGATGGTATCCTTACCAGAGGGCAAAGTACGGCCCCATCCTGGAGACCATCTGCCATCCTGGTTATTACTGGTCTCATTTGGTCAGAAACTCACAATGTTTCCATTGATTGTATCCAAGCGGAAACAAAGAGGACGACAACTGATTTCCAGACTAATCTGAGGAGAACAGAAGCCAGCCTCATAGACCAGGCCCCCACACAAAGAATGAAAGAGAGTAACTTCTCAAGCCAATTAATGGAGAAGTAGGATGGAGGAACGAAAGAAGCTTCAGAGAGAAATAACACAGATGAAGGACCTGAGAAAGTAACATCAAAGTTTCTGTTTTGTGGGACATTATTCAACACAAATGACTGAAAAGATTACAGCCCTAAAACAGCTACAGCTATATTTAATAACCAGAATTATCATCTTAAGTGGGTAAAGGCATCTTTCGGAGGAGCCTGCTGTTGATGTTACTTAACATCTAATTTGCATGTAAATGCTATCGGGGGAGATAAAACCGGAATATAATAAGAGTCCAGTTACATCCACGACCACTTTTTAAACAGTATTACGGTAATTGCTTTCATTATCAACTGCTTAGAATTAGATGTTACTGAATCCTGATAGACAGGGAATTGAATATGTAAAAATCGACACTCACCGTCTTTATCAGCTCTTCTAAAAATCTGGAAAGAAGAAAACAAATACCCAATATTAGCCAGGCATGGAAAGTTCATCATAAACTTATCGCATGTGTTGCGATAAGGTGCACAAGGCAAATAATGGAAGTGAAGGGTGAGTCACAGGGAATTCACAACATGCTGAGCAGATTGATGATTGGAAATAGCCAGCATGGCACACGACTAACGAGGGCTGATCCAGGATTAATATACACCTTCATTATCACCATGATTGCGTGTTAACAGTGACATACACACTCTCAGAAAAAGGGTAAACATTTGTACCTTTGCTTCTCACTGGGGCTGTACCCTCAAGGGTCTGCCAATTGTACCCTTAGCTGTAGGTAATTGTACCTTTTAAGGTACAGAAATGGACAATGAGGAACATTTTTGTACCGCTGGCGGTACATTAATGCTCTTTGTACCATTTGGATGTTCCACAGAGTCCATTTCTGTACCTTAAAAGCTATAATTACAAGGGTACAGCTCCAGTGATAAGCAAAGGTACAAATATCTACCCTTTTATCTTGATGAGTGTATAGATATGAATGAGAACTATAAATATGACAAACCTCAAATCAAAGAATAATAGGCAAATAAAAGTCTCAAAGGTTGTCAGCAAAAACAAGGCTCGCTTAATTCTTATTTACCATCTTTAGACGGTGTATCAAATGATAACTAAACCGAAGTGTGGTTAGAGATCATTAACAGAAACTGGAGATACTGGAAGGTGCAGCTCCGAATGGTATCATGCACTTTATGTAGGAAATGAAACCGAAATGACTATTAAAGGAGCCATTTTCTTGATTTATGCAATTTCCTATGTCACAAAGAGGTTTTCATGTCAGTTATATGCTTCTTTTATGACATTTTATTACTGCAATAACAGCAAACGCCTCGTCTGACGTTGTTTAGTCAAGAGCGGCTTTTTGTCATTTAAGTGTACCACAGTTTCCGCAGATGATAAAATACTTCGGTTTAAAGGATTGGAGAATAATTTTTGCTGCTGCTGCAAGACATTAATAAACTCGCTTTATGTGCCATTGCACAGCAATAAAAGTTGTGTGTTTAATGACACAATTCCTGTTCAGCTGGAGTCATGTAAACCATATATATACTCGCTGATGGTTTCTGATAGATGAAGAGATGCACTTCAGTATGGTGATATTTAACGTTTTCAATTTAGAAGATGTCTATGCCTTCTCTAATGAAAGCTGCCAAAAGATGATATTTACACAGTATACATTGCAATTTGTTCCGGATGAAGAAATTAAATTTTTATATTTATGCGCGTGGATTTGACTGCGCTCTCTAGCATATAACAGGTTGGGTTTTCGGATCTACAGCTAACACACCTGCAAGGTACTTATGGAAACCTGCCATCTGGAAATATATTGACGATTATTGCAGCAGATACGGAGATGATTATAGGGAAATCAATGTCCGCTATAGTCACATATGATGGCTGGACGCATATGATGTGAAGTTACTGTCAAAGGTGAGGCGGACGCCTGCATATAAAGGGTGAAAGAAGCGTAAGGAAATAATCTCCGTCGTGCAGCTGCAGCTGGAGCCGCATGTGCGGCGTGATTGCTTTGGGATCAGTTACATATTTCATGCAAATCAGCACAACTGTGCGGGAAAATACGAAGACGAGGGATAAGTGAATCACTCTGGAGCCGTAGTTGAGACCATAAATGATGAAAAGAGGCGGAGCGAAGACTGGGCGACGGATTAGACAAATGCTCCAAAAGAGGTTGGAAATGAGGCGAAAACGCGGGCGGCAGTCAGCATTATAACGCTAGAGATGGTACCCACTGTCTGAAAGCCATAATTAAGCCTGTAGATGAAACACACTGAAATTAACTGTGACATGTTGAAACTGAAGATCAATTAAGCTGAAGCTGAGCGCACACCAGATCTGAAGCTGATGCTTAGGCTGAAGTTGGGGCCGAAACAGAAGAGGCTGCAAACGGCCGTCACAGCTGTGCTTTTTCCCCCTGTGTCATTAACAATGAATGAGTCTCAGCAGGCAGAGGACACGTTGCATAACAGCAGTTCGCCACCGTTGCCTCATTCAGCACGCATGTGGGCAGAAACACGTATTTCCTCACCCTGTGACAGCAATTAAAAACAACTCAGAGATTAAAAATAAGCAATCGGCAAACAGCCATGGGAGGGGTGTAGAGAACATGACCAAAAAGTATGCAGGGTATAAAAACGGAATAAACTCTGTCAGATAAAATAAGCAAAAATTCCTTTTGTTGAGTCAGTGATTATAGGAAGAGATAAATATGCTGTATACCGACGTGGGTGTGTGCACGTCTTTTTTAAACGTGGGGTAAAAAAAAAGCTTGGTACCATTTTAGTGCTGCTCTTTAATTGGTAGAGCATTGTTATAAACGATATTAGTATATAACACTTATGTGCTGTTTCTTTCGAACAATGAAGTATGTCTTCAAATAGAAACCTCTAAATAACCCCCCTAAAAAGCAGCTGCAGTGAGATGCAGGAGGCTGAGACTCAAGCAAGCGCATCCTTCAGAGCAGGATCGCAGCGGAGCGCAGTCTGCCGGCTTGAGAGCGGCGCGTCCCGGTTATCATCCTGAGCAGCTGGATGGGGAGCAGCTCGTCCGAAGTGTTCTTCTGAGAATTTCTTTTTGTATGAAAAGATGTGTGTGCACCATGGACTTTGGTAATGCGTGTGTAAACAGGTGTACCGCGCTGGATAACGCGGCGATCGAGCGCGAAGGGATGGCCGCAAATTCATGGCAGACACAGGGGTGAAATGCGGAGGGCTGCAGCATACTGACTGAATTACTGTAGCTGCACCCTCGGAACATGCCGCGCCTTTCGGTAATACACGTACAGTGCTCACATTTGCATTGCACTGGTTTAAAAGCCAGCGCAGAATACTGGTACAGCCTATTACAAAGCAATACTAAACCGCCAGCTTAAGATAGGCTTTATGACCTGGTTTTACTTTTAATTAGTCAAATAAATCACAATATTAGTAAAAGCACACATGCATTTAAACTTGAGAAGAAATGCCATTCCACGATTTCACTTCATATCCTATAATAACCATGCACGTTATACCACGCTTTTAAAAGTAGGTAAGACTCACGCACTAGCTAAGACTGAAGTAATATTTTCATTCATATTATCCATGGCCATTATGTCTATAGTGTACACGGCGCCCGCAGCGACCCGAACAGGTTTTACGCATCCGTAATAAATGATAAAAAAAATCAGGTTACGTCTGTATAATAAGTAGCTACTTATTCTAGCACAATTCTTTAAGGTGAAATAATAAAGGCGGTTTAAATGTAAAATCCAGAAGTGTTCGGCAGCCCGGCGCCCATCAGTCTCTCGTCAGAAAGTTTTAAAGTGAGCGGACGTGTTTTATTAGTTTAATTACTCGGCATCATGCCGCAGCAGAAGATCAGACACATTGCAAGAAGAGTCATGTATATCTCTGCTTCATATTACCCTGGTGGTGCAGTTAATGAAATAAAGCTCGCTTTTCGGCACTGACATAAAATGCGCATGGATGTTATTTATTGCAGGCTACCCGAGTTACAGTTTATTTAAAACAATCATGCATAAGTAATATTACATGAAACACCTACATCCAAGATCACGGAGATCCCTTTCCGGGGCTCTTGGGTGAAGAACTGCTCCTGTGCTACCTCTTCTTTCACCCACTCCCGGGAGGAGACGCTCTTATTGTCGCTCATCTTGGTGACTATCCAGCGGACGAGCCCGTCTATCCCGCCGGACTGCGCAGCCGCTGCCGTCTGACCGTCCTGGGCTCCTGGTCTGGGGAGCTCTCCGGTGTCCCGACCCTGAAGTTTGGGCTGTTCTTTGTGGATCAGCTTGTGGACGCCGTCCCTGCAGTAGCGCGCTGCCTGTTCGCACATCCTTTCGGCACAGAGCTTTCATGCTGGGCGGTATTGGGGCACTCCCTCCCGCCCCTTTTACATCACCCCTTACACACCCCAAAAGCACACCTCTATAATTTACAGGCAAGAGGGAAGCGAGGGTTTCATCTTTCTTATGACTCACCATAAAACACCAAAAATAACAATAAGTGCGAAACCGCCCCTCAGTCGGTTACATCCCTAGACACTGAGCAAACTTCCAATAACAGTGTTCATTTGATAAACCACATGAAAATTATGAAAAATCCACACCGCCCGCTTTTTAGGTGTTATTGAAATACGTGTGGACGCACCATTTCTGTGGTTTAAATCTTGAATGCATTCCCTATTGTTCATGCCTTGAATTAATTCGTAAATATTAGCCACTGAACACGTTTTGACACACTTTTGATGTTTGGTGCCTGGTGGTGTCGTTCCTATAAAGTTAATGGTGTTATAGTGTAAATTGTGTGTTCATAATATTTCGTCAGTGCTGCCTCGGGATACGACCTGTCTCTCCTGCCAGGGGGTTCGGGCTTCCCCATTGCTGCTAGTGGGGGGTTATGTCAACTAGGTTCAGACCGTCAGTCCAATCTGCCGCATGGCCTTTAGCCGCTCTAGCGATGTCAAAGGACGCCCGGCTATTGATGTAGGAAGGCAAACCGACCGCTTGCTGTCGCTCGCCTCATTACCACTGCGGGCTGCCGTAAACGGGTGCATGGGTGACATTTCGAAAGGTTCCACAACACAAAGGTGATTAACTAATGTCAGTTAATTGGTTTGATTTGACTGGATTAGAGAGAAAAAAACAGCAGCAGAATGAAACGAGGGAGGTCATTAAAAAAGATGAGTTTCATTGCGGTCAGCTGACGGGCGACGGCCAGCCCGTCTCAAGAAGTGCAGGTCCCCTCGTACACGACTGCTCTGGGTAACTTCAGCCGCTCAGATTTTTTTGAGTGTTCTTTTTTCCCAGGTCTTTGGTTAGATTAGCAGATTAGGTACTCTGCTTTCAATAATGCGCTTGTGGAAGATCTGCTTTCTTTACTAATTAGACCTACCTATGTATGAATATACTACAAATAGTGGGATATCTGGCCATTACACCCACAGGAACTTGTATGACATCCCATTCTAATCCATAGGCATCAATGTGCAGTGGTTCCCCCCTTTGCAGCTATAACAGCTGCCACTCTTCTGTGCAGGCTTTCCACAAGATTTTGGAGTGTGTCTGTGGGAATTCTTGCCCATTCATGCAGACGAGTATTTGTGAAATCAGGCAAGTTGGACGAGAAGACCTGGCTTGCAATCTCCATTCTAGTTCATCCAAAGGTATTTGATGGGGTTGAGGTCAGGGCTCTGTGTGGGCCAGTGAAGTTCTTCCACACCAAACTCACCCAACCATATCTTTGTGGACCTTGCTCTGTGCACTGGGGCACAGTCATGCTGAAAGAGAAAAGGGTTTTCCCCAAATTGTCCCCACAAGGTTGGAAGCATATAGAATTGTCCAAAATGTCTGGGCATGCTGAAGCATTAAAAGTTCCTTTCACCGGAACTAAAGAGCTTAGTCCAACCCCAGTCAAGTGGTAAGTGACTTTACACGACTCCATGTGACATTAGTCATTGCACTTGGTGATATGAGGATTCCATGCAGTTGCTTGGCCATGGAAGCCCATTCCATGAAGCTCCTGGCGCACAGTGTTTCTGCTGGGGTTAATGCCTGTGTAGTTAATGTACATGTACTATGCCCTACAGAACTCGGCAACCCCGCTCTGTTACTTTGTATGGTCTGCACTTCATTTCTCAGTTTCTATTGTTCCTAAACAGTTCCATTTTTCTATCAGGGAAGAAATTTTGTTAACTGACTTATTGCAAAGGCAACGGCCAGTACCAGTACCAGTACCTATGCCAGTACCACGCTTGAATTAACTGAGCTCTTCAGAATGACCCATTCTTTCAGAAACATTTGTAAAACTGACTGCAAAACTGTGGCAATGGGTCTGAATGAAACTCCTGAATTCAGTGAGTGAGAGGTGTGCCCCAATACACTGACTATATAGTGTATGCTCTCTTTCCATCCATCCATCTATCCATCCATCCCTCCGTCCATTTGTTCCTTTGGGAACACTACTATCATGTTACCCCCCCCCCCCCCCCCCAACTTGTAATTTTAAAAATGTGTTGCAGAGGGTTGGAAGTCGTGGTCACACAGTCCTGCAGGAATAAATATATTTTGTTGATGTGTAGAAAAATACAAGTAATGTAGGCCATTGTTGTGAGTCCGGTTAGGGTTAGCTGAAGAGGCAATGAGAAGTGCGGGGGGAGAGAATGAGGAAAACAGCGAAGGTCTCTTCAGTAAAGAAGCCGTGCTCCTCAATAAGGTTCCTGTTTATCTTGATTCCACAAACATGGCAACAACAAAAGGTGGTAGCAATGGAAAGAGTTGTTGAAATTTTAATAAAAATGTAGTGGGGGGGCCCCGGATTTGAGTTCGGAAAAGCTGGCGCATTAAAGCACCCTCAAGGTCAGGTTATGGCTTTTAAACATTTTTATAGCATCGCAGAAATGTGCTCTGAGCCAGTGATTTATAACTCGTCATTCAGAACAAATAATTAGTTAAAATGAATATAGAAATACTTTCCCTTTATTTGAGGTTGCAATTAAAACCTTTGCTTCTCCAGAATCTACTGACTGTCACTGGCACAAATCTTGTTTTACTAATAAAGTCATTTTTTAGTGAAGTTTTACCGTCAGTCTATATGCTTTGATGTTTCCATAAATAACTTCTGCAGACAAACACAGATTTTCATGCACAAACAGCTGAGTTTCTCACATGAGCAGCGCTAATACAATCCGCTTCATACACAATGGCTCTAAACATTCACACAATCCCTCCCCTGCAGACGTGCATTTGCTGAGAGGCAGACGACAAGCTTTGCTTTACTTAAATCGTTTCCCTGGTTACATCAGCCTCTTTCACGGGCAGACGGGACCACGGAACAGCCCGGCATTATTCCAAGCCTCCGCAAATGCGAGACGATCAGCACATGAAAAGCGAGGTGGCCCGATGTGGACACGAGCGCGCAGCGTGAAAACTTCATTACGCTCCTCTTGGAGAGTTTTTAAAGGGCCGCAGTCAATCCGCTTAAGACTGCTGTCACCTGCAGCCGTGGGAATCACACAATATCACTTGGAAACAAGTACTGCAGGGGTCCAAACTGCACATCTCTTTCAAGGCCATTGTGACCATATACTGCATGAACAGCTATGGAAGATCTTTGCAGGAATAGTGAATGTCATGTAACTAAGCATATATTTCTATTACTAACCCAATACCTTGATATTGAAATTGAAATATCAATTATATAATAAGATGTATAATGATGGCACATTGGGTAATTAGTGTGTATGTGCCCTGCAATGTGATTGGCTTCAGTCTCTCCATGCCCCCTCCCCCACCAGGATAAGTGGTTGGATGGATGGGACCCCCACATACATTTTGCAAAAGGGTGGGGGGGGGGTTGATTATAATAAACTTTGTGGCCTCACATACCCAGAGAACCACTGGTATACCACATGGCCAGTCCAGCCCTGGGTGAATGGCCGTATACGTTATATCATAAAACAATACTTTTTAGTTGTCTTTTACATATATTTTCTTATTAGTAGGGCCAGGGGTGAGAATTTAAATGTTTGTGCTTTGCATAGGATTGAAATTAGTTCCCATAAAAAGGTTTCCATATAGGACGGGGAGCTGCATCATGTGACCTGGCAGTAGAGCTGCATCATGTGACCTAGGAGCAGAGCTGCACCAGGCCGGTGTAACTTACCGCTTATGCTGATGTCAGCGTGAGGAAGGGCTACGGCAGGATGTGGGTTTGAGCACCAGCATCCGGCCATGAGATCCAAGCCCAGGAGAAAACGCATGAGAAAACTTCCATGATGGTACTGAGGAAACGAAGTGGTGCCAAAGGGGGGGATCTCTGGCTGACAGCCCCTCCCAAGATACCCACCCCCCACCTCTCACGGTCATTTTCTTAGGAAATATTTTTGTAAGACCCAGACCTGCTTGTAATGCTGTTTCTGTTGGATGAACTTCAACACTCTCTCACTATCCTCCCTCACATCCCATTCAGCTCCACGCGCTTTGAAAAAGAACAAGTGTGCCACCTATGGGAGAGAGTGAAACCTGATCCAAACACCAAGAGAGAAGCAGGGAGGCCTGGGCGTGTTTTAGGGAACAGGGTGGACCTCTGGGACTCCTTCAGGATACATACTCACATTTCTGTCTGCTTTTAACATCCAGAGTCAGATAAAAAGGTCCTAATCACAGACACACTTTTCTTCACACGTGCAGCGCGTCTACTTACAAAACCTTAACATTCATAGGCATTTAGTGATTATAATAATGCTGCAGAGATTAGGACTCGTTTAATGTTTTCTGCATGTTCTTGTCTATACCTGAACATGTCACATGATTTTAAAAGGATCTTGTCTTATAATAGTAATAATAAGCATCTTTATGGTATGAAAGGCTACGAAACAGAGCATAGCCTATTAGCATTTCTATAAATATTTGCACATTTTGACTGCCCACTTGACGTCCAGTTCATTTCCAGTTTGTGTTCGTTTTTGTGGTCTTGTGATTTCAGTCTCATCCCATGATAAATCTGCCCTCCGCCTGGACCCTTGTCTCTAAGCCTGCTTGCATGCACCACTATCAGCTGCATTGCAGGAGGATCTAAGCTACACTGAGGCACGTCCATGCCCACGGTATCTTGGGCAACAGGACAGGGTCTGCATCTGGACATTTCTGCAGGAGAGCAGTGTCTCCTCCGTGAGCTTCCTTCCTGTGCGCTCGTGCATCTGGGCCAGATGGTGGTATCATGATTCACATCTCCGTGCTGCTACATAAGGGATTAGCCTTAACATGTTTGATTTCTTTAGTGTGCAACATGAAGTGGAATATAAATGTGTCTGAACAAGGTGTGTAAAATCCAGAGAGGAAATTTGCACTGGGAAAGAATGGGAGCTTATCTGTGTCTAACAGACCCTTATCTTCTGGGTCTGAGACAGATAGAATAATCACCTATTTCTATCTGAAACTCCCTCCTTTTCACTCTTGCTGATTTCAATGTAAAGGTTCAGCATTTATACTGAGAAAGGAGACATTGTACTTAAAAATAAATTACATAAATCAAAAGCTAGCATGTAATTACATTATATTGAAGGATGGACAAGAATAATTAAGGATTTAGTTAACCCAGCAGCGCAGGCATTTTCCATGCCTGCTTATTTAGTAGAGGGTGGCTGTTTGCCTGGAGCCTCTCCCAGGAAAACAGGCCAGTTCACATCAACCGTGTGGCTCTTTGCTGATGGAGGACAGTGGAGCCAGGAGGAATGTCATGCTAACAGTGGTAGAGCGTACAAAAGGGGCAGCCTGAGAGCCAGAGTGCTGCCCACTGTCCGTGGTCCTGAACTGCCCATAGCGAGTCGCTGTCCACGGTGCTGAACAGTCTGCTGGCTGCTTTTCTCAACGCCTGGACCAGAGGAGGTCAGACTTGCTGTCTGCGCTTTTCTGTAGATGCTGTGTGCAGGAGATACAAATTCCGAAGGTTCTCGTTAAGTAGCCAATGATGCTATAAGGTTCATACAAACACTGTGATCAGGGCGTAATGTTCAGTTCACAATCATTAACGGATGTGCATTTCTGCATTTTAGTATTTGTACTCAATCTTGTGCTTAATTATTGTTGGCCAGCTCAGTTTTTATGGCTGGGTGATGGGAGTGTTTTGGGATGCTGGTTTTACAGTCTGTATTATCATGTGGTGTCTTTATAACTGGAAACATACCAAGTAAATTAGCTCTGTTTATCTGCAGTAGGGGCTGTCAGCAAAGTTTAGTCCATCACATGTTATTAACCATCCTCCCACTGGCATCTAGGATGGATGTCCTAAAAACCCTTTAATTGTTTGACTGACCCTTGCTGGATATTTACCTGTTCTTCACTCCAATACCAAGCTGTAATGGTGTTTACCACTCAATCCACTCATTTGCCCCCTGATGGCCACAAACAGTCACTACACAAAGTAATATGTAAACTAGCTCCTTATTTAGGAGACACTAAATCAGCATTGTCTGCTAACTGGCTAACTAGCTATGATCATTTCACTTCACTGGCAAGCAATTTATTTAGTTTAGAAACATCTGGGGGTGGGTGTGTGGGACAGGGGGGGTTCGAAGTAACCTTTTTGGGTGGGACCGCAAAAACAGCAAACAAATCACCCTTCTGTCATCAGTGCCCAGGTGTAGAATGACTATTATAGCAGTGTGAGCTGTTTTGATGTCTGTCTTCTACATTTGATATGATGTCTGTCTTCTAATGGTTTCAGTCTATTAATGCATGGAGCCTTTTGTTATTCACCATGTGAACTAAAATGCAGTGTCAGGTGTTCAGTGTCTGTACGGTGATGTATTCCTATAATTATTTCTCCAGAATATAATCAGAGTCCAATTTTAACACTTTGATACTGCTGCAATACTGACAATTTCTATAGCATTTATTGATGTGCTGCTGACATCCTAACTAGAATCTCTGAAGAGGGCAAACGTAGCATCATTCCTGCTTGCAGAGATGGGAAGGGATCACAAACACACAGAAGAAGGAGATGAACAAAGTAGATGCAGGGGGAGCTGTGTCCTTCAGTGGGTTAGTGCCTGTGATTAAAAGGTTGGTAGTTCAAATCCCAAGGGTGACAACCTGATGTAAGGGTCTTAACCCCGAATTGCTCCCAGAGCCCTGGACACTGGCTGACCATGTGCAGTGACCCCTCACCTGCATATCTGTTTGTGCATCTCATGGAGAGCAAGATGAGGTGGGCGAAAAGACAGTTTTCCCACAGGGGTGAAAGAATTCCCTTCTGCTGGGGGATGAGGTTTGATAGATTATGGAAAACCACAGCTTGATGGTTTCCACCTCTTCATCACACTGGTTATGCTGTGCATTGAGCCATTCATTCTCAGATATTTGTAGCCAGACTGTATCACTTTTAAGTCTGGTTTAGACCACAAGAGGGCGCTGTCTATCGCCACACTACGGAGTGGGAGGAGTCTTAAATGTGCCTGGAAGCCAGAAGCACACGTGTGAAGTGGATCATTGCAGCAGGCATCAACAGAGATAGGATGTGGGAGCCCCAAAGATAGCGAATAGATATCAATGATACCCGATCAGCAGCGCACAGAATTTAAGGTATTCCTCATGCTCCTCTTCCATCCCCCCTTATGCCAGGCATAGTGAGGTCCCCCTCCCAGCTCGTGCCTATTGATGACATCAGCCTGTACCCACTGTCTCCCTGGCATTCAGCTGGCGTGGCCCAGCTGCCTTCCATTTGCCACATCTCAAGCTCTCTAAATAGTGGACTTTCATGGTCCCTACTCACCTTGGTACCCAAATAAACCACCAGTCAAACCCAGGAGCTCATACCCTGTATGCAAACCTGTGACGCGACAGACCTGGGGATTTCAGTAATTCAAAGCCTACATCACAACCACGAAGGGCCCGAGACCCAACCTGCCCAGTTCTCCTCTTGTGCAACATGCCGCAAGCATTTTTCTGCTCTCTGGGACAAGCAGACTGGGCCTGGCAGCCTTTTGGGGGATCACCTCTGGTACACTCCCGCCTAACTCCTGAAAGGTACCACAGCACCAAACTGAAACACTGTAGCTTTAGACGGCTTTATAAACTTCAAAGCCACAGATTTCAATAGAACAAGGAAGGATTCCAGTCCAAATGCTGCAAGAAAGCTGCACTTAATCATGCAAACTAAGGCATTTCTAAGTATCTCCTGAAAACTCTTTGACCTGTCTAGAGATCTTTCCCATGACCTCTACTGTTTGATTTTTTTTTAGATGTTTTACAGCATTTGCTGTGCTACTAGAAGTGACTACCATGTAGTTTCCCACAGAGCACCAGCAGGGGGCAGTGTTGTATGGAGAATCCAGAGGGGGGACAGGCACCCTGTCAGTTACAGTCCTGGGGGGGAGGGGGGAGGTTATGTGAGCAAATAATATAAACAGGGCAATTAATTCACTTAAGTGACATGCTGGAGAAAACTCAGGAAAAAGCTCCGCTCTGTTGTCTCGCAGAAACGCTGATTTCATCCAAAATCACATGACAACGTAAATAGAGACTCTCTCGACATCTGGGTGCTCTGCAGATGTCCTGTGAGTATGTGTTTCTACCTGCTGTTTCTCGCCTCCCCAGAGGAACAGAAGCCCCCGTACAGTACACCTGTGAGCTGCGAAGGAGTGATTGTTATAGAGCACCGGGGTCCAGTGACACCTCGCTCAGAAACCAACAAAACAGGCAGCACAGGAGACAGACTTGGGACAGGCAGGATCCTGTAAGGACCCCACGTGTGCCCAGGGGCTGCTTTGTTGTTTTTGGGGCCCCACTCAAAGTAGTGACTGCTTGTGGCCAACAGGGGCTTCCCAAACTTTCGGGGCCCCATGTGAATGCATGGTTTGAGTGGCGGTAAACTCTGCTACTGTACGTGACAGATTAGGCTACCATTTCCTAGGAATGGGGATGGAGGGAATAGAAAGAAACTCCTCCTCCCCCAATTGGCGGCAAGATGTGAGACTTGACAGGCTCTGCTGCAGCGTTGCTATATAAATAAATAAGAGAGACCTGATTGGGCGATGCTCCTGCCTGCAGCCCACCAGCATCTCCTCTGCCATCTGTCCGCTGTCAGAGTTGACAGCGGCATCCACGCTACTCCAGCGGTAGCCACGGTGTGCTACATGTCCTCATCATCGCTCCCTGTTTGCCCGTATGTTTGCTGTGAAGGTATTTAATTGGCTGTAGGGATCCAACGAGAGGCTACAGCATTGCAATATGATCCTCTTTTTGATGGTGGCAGCAATAAAGCTGCAATGAAGGTGTGTTTCTGCTCCTTTGCTCTATGCTGTGGTGGATAAATGAAGGTCCTTGTCATTGTCTCAGAGTCCCACCTGTAGAGCCAGGAAATGGGGAAGATCAGGCCCCGCTCCATCACTTTCCAGGCCCCGCTCCATCACTTTCCAGGCCCCGCTCCATCACTTTCCAGGCCCCGCTCCATCACTTTCCAGGCACCGCTCCATCACTTTCCAGGCCCCGCTCCATCACTTTCCAGGCCCCGCTCCATCACTTTCCAGACCCCGCTCCATCACTTTCCAGGCCCCGCTCCATCACTTTCCAGGCCCCGCTCCATCACTTTCCAGGCCCCGCTCCATCACTTTCCAGGCCAAGCCCCACCACTTTTCAACTTCTTGCTACACACCCACCCCCTAAATGCGTCAGATGACCCCTCCATTGATCAGGGACTGGGGGCCGTGACCCACAGTGGCTTTCCCACTAATGAGTCAATAATCTGCTGGGGGGGGGTGGGGGGAAGGGGGCGGCAAGGGCCTCTCATGAGGTAAGAGAGAACAGAGGTGGGTGCACTTGGGAGAGTCCTGGAGAGTTTTTCTGCCCAGTCCCCCCCCCCCACCCTGCAAGCCCTAATCTCCCATTCCATTTTGTTGTCGAAACTTAATATCTCCCTTTTTCCTCAGTAATGTCAGAGGAATATTAAGTAGGTTATTTAAAAATTGGCAGTCGGAACCGACGGGTGGCAGTAACAGCAGGGGGGCTCCGGGGACCCCTACCTGCATATTGCCCTGCATACGGCACCCTCTGCACTCTGTAACTGCCACTGGGGAGCCAGGAACGCCCAGGAGGGGGCGACAGAGAGCATGAGGTGGCAGTGTGAATGCAGTTGATGAAGGCATCAGTCATCAATGAAAGCTGAAGAGCTCTGTATTTATGGGTCAAGTATCTATGCCCAGGTCCTGAAGGTTGTGGGTTTGAATCCTAATCATATTACCGTTGGATCTTCACAGTGTGTAAAATATTTACTCTGGGTCCTGCGATGTGCCCTGTGCCTGTGAATGATTTGAGTGGGTCGCCATACTAGACACTGTTCGTGACATTTTATGAGAAGTATAGAACATATTGACGTCTCGGATGGGAGGGGACCCTCAGTCCGGTGCCGTCTTCATCGGACCGGTGGCACCGGGAGCCAGAACAGCCTCCGACTGGCAGCTCCATGCAGAGCCGATGAGCCAAACAGCTGTGATCGGCGAGGCTGTGGCTGTGACACACACAGGCGCCTGCCAGATGCTGAGATTCGCCGGCTGCATTGAAACCCCCCACCTCCCCATGCTCGCCCTCTCCTTCTCTGTGTCCCAGATGGTGCTGATGTCTCTCTTCCATGATCCTGAGGAAGAGGAAGTGACAGTTGCTTGGTCTCTGAGATTTCGAGCAGAGACAGAGAGAGCAGACTGGACGGATTGGGGTTTCGGTAGCAGATCCGTGAGCATTAGGGTACAAGTACCATTCATTTGCATTATTATCATTATTACCATTAATTTGCATAGTTATCATTATTAGTATTATTAGCATTATACATGAGATAATAATATAATATATATGAGACCTAAGAATCCACACAAAGAGTTAATCTCCCTGACCAGACAGAAGACAGTGAGTCTGTCTAAATGGCTTCATTCTTCTACAGGAGAGTCACCTGGGAGTGGAGAGCTTCTTACTGTGGGGAAGTGAGTAACCAGACCCCAGGCACCTTCTGACCTCAGCGCTAAGTACGCACTACTAAGTGGACCCTCCTTCCCTCCCTCCCCATCCATCAGCGGGCATATGGCTGGGGCGTCGGCTTCGTCTCCCCCTCGAGAACCCCCCCTGTCTGGAGGCATCCAGGCCTAGGGCAAAGAGTGGAGTTTCACGTTAGCATAGCAATCGGCCATCGATTGGGGGAAACTGCAGCCCGGGAGCGGATGCATTAACACGTCGTGCGGCTGAGGCCTAATCAGATCGGGGGTGGGGATGGGTGGGAGGGAGCATGCAGAGTGCGGGGGTTAGATGGTCAGCTCTGCACCAGGGAAGGAGCAGCTCCATGTCAACATGTGATCTGAGTGCTGGAAAATTCTAGAGGCTTCTTTAACGACCGATTAAGCCTGTGTCCTCAAGGCCTGACACTACACACAAGGCGAGGCTTTTGGTGCTTACAATAAAATTAAGAAGTTAATATAAATATATGGCAAGAACCAAACTGCTAGAATATGTAGTTATGTAGACTGATCAAGACAGGGATATATGAGCCTAAACCTCCAATTGGCTGGGAAACTCAGGGATGCAGACAGAGAGACAGATGGACAGACAGGAAGACAGACAGACTGGCAGGCAGACAAACCGACAGAGAGTCAGGCAGACAGACAGACAGGAAAACAAAGAGACAGACAGAGGGACAGACAGAGAGACAGACAGACAGACAGACAGACAGATGGAAAAGTCCTCACCAGGGACTCATACACGTTCATCACCATCCTGTCATAAACAGCGCCCCCTCCAGGTCACTTCGAGGCAAGCAGGACAGTGAAATCAGATCCACCTCATCTCGATTGGAACCTGATGTCCCAAACATACAATAAAGTTACAGTAGAGATATATTTGCTATTTTAAAGGCTTAATGAGTGCACATTTGAGCCTCCCTCCTTTTCTTTGAAACACTCTCTGCGTAAAAAGCTCCACAAATGGACGACCAGAGGTGGTGCAGATCCTTCCGGAATGATTGCAGGCAGCCATCCAGTACGGCGGCTCATCTTCATCCCGCTGACCTTGTTTGTTCCAGTCTCTCCGAGTCTGCGGCCAGCATTTCATTAAGCTGATGCTGTGAGGGAGATACAGCGATGGCCTTTCATCAAGCACAGCCACTCCGCTATCTAACAGCCCATTGTGTCTTGGCAGGAAAGGACTGTTCGGCCTCGTTTGGAACTCAAACCTGCACAATAGAGCAGATCAGCACGCCGTCCGCATGCTTCATCCTTATCCCTCAGTGCTATTCAGCTGCACATTAACATGCTACATGCACGTCCGTGGGTCAAAAATCTTAATCGAAATATCGGTTTTGCATAATCTACTATCCACCGCAGGGTTGCGGCGAGCCTGGAGACCATACTAGGAAGGCAGTTCATCACACGGTAAAGAAAGTCATAAATAAAGGGGAGGGGGACCAAGTAAACTTAAAGCAAAGTGGGATTCAAACCCACAACAATGGGAGAGTGAAGCCACAGGAGTGTGACCTAACCACTGCGGCAACCTCATCTGAAGGGAGGTTAAACATGAAAAGCAGCAGTCCGTTCAAAGTACTTTGTCTGCTTGTTCAGTTACCACAAAATGTAAACCATGACTTACAAATTATGTACATTTAGCCCAAGTCATTCATCTTTTTTGAGAGGGCAGTTCCAGATGCAGATTTTGGTTAATGGTAAAGTCACCCTGCCACCTCTAGGATTTGAACTAGTAACCTTCTGATCACTGGTACAACGTAAACACCCTTGAGCCACACATTAATCCCCTACTGGGGAACACAGAGACATAAACACTCATTCCTGTATAAACTGCTGGGCCTTTGTCTCTGTCTTTTGGGGCAATCTGCTTAAAATTCCACAGATTTGCTGCATCTCGAGTCGTAATCTGCAGGGGGGATTATCTCACACTTTCTCTCTGCAGCTGCTCTTCATTCCCGCTATCTGTCCAGCTTCGGTCGCCATGAGTGATTCAGAGCAACTCCCTCACACACTCCCATATCGCCGCGTGGCTGTACTGTAAGCGCAGCTCACTGATGAAGGATTCTGGGAGCTCTGTCTGCCTCTGCTGGCGAAGCATGTGTGTGTGTGGGGGGCGGGGAGGGTGGTAGTAGCGAGGGGCAGTGGACGAGGCTTTTAAGTAAAGGCAGTATATTTTTATGATGTGTCATGGGTGACCATGCGCAGTGATGGACCATAAACGTAATGGTGTATCTGTCGATGCAGAGCCGTCCTGCAACACGCCTGCGGGAAAAGGGCCTTAGCGAGCGAAGAGCTTCCCCGGGAAGCGATCGGGCCGAAGAGGGTGCCATAAATCGAGGCCCTCGCTATAGATTTGAGATGTTGAACGATTTCACGATCGTCGGGGATCTTTAGTTATCACACGGTCTTGCTGGCGAAGGGAGATGGATGTCAGTTTGCTTTTACGCAGTCTCTGCATGTTATAAACAGTGGCAGTGTTTTCCACCACTCAAAACATACAATTGTGTGAGGCCCCTGATGTGTGGAGCCCCCTATTGGCCACAAACAGCCAATACACCAAATATGAAATAAAGGCATTCCTATTATAGGAGATGCTGAAGCAGCATCAGCTAACTATGATCTTCTGATTATACTCACTAGCTATTTATGTAGCTTTTGAAATACCTGGTTGGGGGGGGGGGCAGAAATTGGGATCTGCCCTAGGCTGTAAAGCGGGGTCTCCCAGCCCCTGCAGATATCAGAGGTTCCTCTGACCTTCCGACAGACACTGAATCACACCTCGAATGGCAGGTGCTTCCCCGTCTGCTCGCTTTAATGGCTCCAGTTACACACTCAAGAGCTGAGGTGGAGAGAAAAGCAGCTGACAGGACAGAAGTGCTCCCCCCCCTCGCCACCCCTCCTTCCCAGGCAAGGGCAGAAGCCTGCAGGAGAATGCTGAACATGGGGGGAGGCGCACCAGGGAGGCTTGTGAGGATTTCCTGCAGTCAGGCAGTTGCAGTTAAAGGGGCAGAGTCACTTGCTCAGCTGCAGTGTGAGGGAAACCCTGCAGAGCCCGGGGTGGGGGGGGGGGACATTAAATGTGAGCATATATTTTGTACCAGCAGGGGGCAGAGTAAGAACTCAGGGCAGTTGATCACCAAAGCCAAGACTTACAGGTAACCCAGTCATGGAAAGTCAGGCAGCTCCTTATAAGTTTAAACAACTGTTACGGTTAACGGACAATCGGGCAAATTAAGGCGGACTATTAGAGAAAGGCTTATTTATCCGGCTTTGTTTAAGCCTAAGGGGTTTAACTACCTGGCTATGACATTTCCCCTGTTCTTATGGGCACCTTTCTACCTTTGTTCCTTGTTTTTTTGGATACTCTAGCATTTTATCTGTTTATGCGCTGCTATCTCATACCTTTTTGAAGAATGCAGGGAAGCCAGGACGGTGTGATCAGATTTCCAGCTGCCCTCTCAGAGTCTGTCGGGCGACACTGGATGAGAGGGTCGGCAGAGATGCCGCATGTGATGTGCCAGTGTGGGGCAGCCTCAGCGACCCGCTGAGAGCCGGATGGGCGAGTCTGCTGCTCCTCCACGTGTCACTCCTGCCCTTGAGGATGCGGTTCCTTTAGCCCCGCCCTAAGTTGCCCTCAGGGACCCCTCCTGCTGTCCCAAGCAACCAGCCAGCTCCAAGCGGGTTCTTATATTTTTACATTTTATATATTTAGCAGAAGCATTCATCTGAAGTGACACACATCTTTGAAATAGCAGGGTCAGCTTCTCCCTGGAGCACAAGGTTTAAGGGTCTCACTGAGCGACTCAACACAGTTGTCCTGCTCCTACAGTGCAGTGCTGAAACAGTGCTGCCTTCAGTCAGGCCATCGAGGCTCCGCCGACGTGTTACTCTTCCTTCCGATGAGCAAGTCGGCTAATTAATTAAACGCTCAATCAGGGGAAGCTCTATTGCAAACAATATAATGAATTAAAGAACATCCCTCAAGAGAAAACAAGAGAAAGCAGAATGGTGAAAGGCACTGTGCCTCAGATGCCTGTGGGCAGCTCAGGGTTCCACCTGCATGTCTGACTCGAATGATTACTGCTCTAATGGCATCATATTAGCTATGTCTTTCCAGTGATGATGCTTTTGTAGAACTTATTATGAGATCTTTGTAGGTGGAGATTCAGATGATGGTGTGTTGCTGGAATGACCTCCAACAGTGAAGTAGTTTTAGCACAGACACCCATAGGGCCACACATGAACCCACCTGAGCAATGAGACCCCGAGTGCAGCTCAGCGGCAGGTGATACCTCAGCATCAGACACTGGGTGAAGTTTTACTGGTGGCTGGAGTGCCAATCCTGCCACCAACCCCCAAATTTTCTCCTGGAAGATGGAGGACCTGCTTGCATTACTGGATGCAGGTTAAGGTGGTACCCAGGATGAAGCAATTGCAGGTTAAGGGTCTCGCTCAAGGACCCAACAGACTAGAACCACTCCTGGTACTCATGGGATTCAAACCAGCAACCTTTCAACTGCCAGAGCAGATCCTTAGCCTCACATGTCTGAGGCTGGTGACTGAAGACACACATGAGTAAAACAGTTCACATGCTTGACAGTGAAGGCACTTTTTGCCAAGAAGGTTAGGTGTGTAGAGTGCAGGCCGGCACCTTTGCTTACTGAGGACACAGGGCTGGCTTTCCTCTGCTAGGCATCATTTGGCCTAATGCATTGTGGTTGTATGAAAACCTGAGCTTTGTGAGAGCTGGATTCCAGAAGACCAGGGTTAGGGCCGCAGAATGACATCTGCCCGAGTGCATGGAGATCATCATGTGTCACCCAATCGCAGAACAACAAACCATTAATGAACCCGTGATGTCAACAGTTGTGGCTGTAACTGCCTTGACCAAGAAAATAAATAAATGAGAGGCTTTCACTTTGAGGGAGACGGGCCGTGGCCTGGGGAGTCACGGAGTAAAATATCAATCAGGAAGGAGCCTCCGGGATCATTACTGGCCGCCTAGGTGGCAGAGAATCGGCAACGGTGATCGGCTGCATGACACCAGCAACGGCACGGAACACGGTTAGACACATGCTTACAATCAGGGGTGTCTGGCACCTGACAGGCATGGTGTCTAACAAGCAGTGAGAAGGTCATGTGACAGCCCTGCATTTGTGCGTGTGTGTGTATGTGTGTGTAGGGGCGGGCATCAAATCTGCACTGCTTTGAAGCATTCCGGAACTATCCACTCAGCACATATCAGCACGAACACCTGAATTTCACTGTTTACTAAAAGAAAATAAGCAAATTGTTTACCTAGGGCAGAGTCAAAAATAAGTTCAAAATAAGATAAAAAATGAAATTTCTTTGTCAATAATGTGATGCTCAGCATTTTCGGCTCATCCAATTTCACCTCTAATGAACCTTCAAATCAAAACTCAATGCCGAGCGACTCAAAATCAGGCACAGCCATGAACAGATTCAGCGCTGAAAAAACCTTGAGCTGTGGCTGAAAGTGACCTGGCCTCTCTGGATGCCACCTTGGAAGCGTGCATCCTCTTCAAGCCGTGTCGCTTTGGGTCGGGCTGGCTGTCCTCCGCAAAGCCCGGCGTCACTCTCCTTCACTCGCAAGGACGTGCCGGCACCCCCTAAACCAACATTAGTGTGTTATTAAACCCACTTGGACAGCCACGTTTTTCCCAAGCTCACTCTTTGCCACACTTTTATTCACTCAACTCAATCAATTCGAGCTGAGCTGCAGCCAAGGGCCCGGCAGTACTACCTCCTGCTGGTCGGGGAGGTAGCGACTGCTCAGTGGCACATCCAGTGGCATAACCATCACAATACCTCCTGCCCTTTAGAAGATGCATGCTATTTAAAAATCTCCCTGAAAGCAGGAGTATAGAGGAGCAGCCATACTATCTGTGAACTTTCAAAGGTAGACCTTATGGTAATTTGATGTACTAGATCTGCACTAAATGCAGTGCAGGTAAATGTAAATGGGAATGAGATCAAGTGCTGTACCCCATCTAGTATGCTAATATCTATGGTGATTATCAGTACTTGGCTAAGCGACCGAGCTCAGTACTGGCACATTTGTTCTGGGAGGACTCTGGCTCAGGATTATTTTAATTACAGCATGGCACTGTGTGTCATTAATCACGCTGACCTTCTCCAATAGCCCGTGAACCAGCCCCCTGCTGCTGAGGTTAAACTGTTAGCTAATTTCGCTGGTCTTCAGGGACTCAGTCGAGTACCTAGTCCTCGTAAATGTCTTGCTAGATCGATATCAAGCAGAGCCGGGGAGTCTGAGCTGGTTTTTATCCAGGTGTTTTGTGCTGCCATAACGTGTGGTTCTTCACTCCATGCCCATACCCGTCTCCCGGTTACTCCATACTGTCCAATGTCCCCCCCAGGTCCCCTCTGGCACCACCAATCTGGCACTGGAACTAAACAGCCTACACTGGTACTCCAGGTTACCGCACAGGTCTCATCACTATGGCTCCTGTACTGCACCAATGTAATCTCTCAGGCTACCCTATAACCCTAACCCATCCATCCATCCATCCATCCATCCATCCATTATCTGCCACTTATAAGTATAAGAACATTCAGGGATCATAAAGAGGTTTCGGGCTAGTAGAGGAATTCATGGAATAGATTGATCACGATGTGTTTCTTCAAGTTGCACAAATACTCCGATGAGCGGACATGGTTGGGCAGCTCATTCCACTACTGGGGAACCTCACAAAAGAACCATCTGGAGTGACACTTCCTGCATGATGGAGGAAGATCCAAGAGGTTCTAGTTTGCTGACCACAGTTACACCCAGCACACAGCTAACCATATTCCCAACCCTAATCCTAACTCTTAGCCATACTCTAAACCCAACCATAATCCTAACCCTAAACCTAACCCTAAGCCTTTAGTGATTCTCCCTCCCCAATTTCTCCCTCTCCATTACATGTGCAGTAAAGACATATTTCTGAATGTAATGGCAGCAGGAAACAATCAGGGCCGCTCGTCTGCACAGAGCAAGGGGTCCAGATGAGCGCCTGTTTATCCACTAGCTGATCTACCTCTAAAATATTTTGAATTAAGTAAAAAACAGCATTTTGCTCCATCGCTGTTCAGCGATGGGCGGCCGCAGGCCCACGGGCTGAGCTCTGAGCGGGTGATGTATGACTTACTGAGCAGACGCAGGAGTCGCTATCAGCCTCTCTTCCCACTATAATGAGAAAAAGACAAGCCAGGCCTGAGTAATCCATCTCCCCCCCCTGCCCATCCGCAGCTCGGCTGGCAGCGCGTCATGACTTATTCATGAAGAGCAGCAGAGCGGGGCGGGCAGGTGGGGGTGCTGCGGTCGAGCGGGCCATACGGAGAGCATGCGGTGCGCGGCCTTGCTGGGGACGGGATGCAGGAGGCACCAGAGCATAACGGCGGGCTCTGCGACAGCGCTGTGACAGAGGCAGGCCTGGGAGGGGCACCCTCGCAGCGGGGATGCTGCGGCATGGGCCTTGCCGCAATGCCATCGCCCCCTCTGTGCTGTGATGTGTCCCCGGGACACCAGCCTGCATTACAATCAGGAGCCGTTGAGACCGTGATCCTTGAGAGGCACCATCAGGACCCGGAGCCCCTCCCACATGAAGTTCAAGGGAAACACAGTGCTCAGCTTCATTTACAAGGCTTAAATAGTCCTGCTGCACCATTAATGGCAGCTTCAGCACAGATTCTCGTCCCCTTTTAATACGTGTGACTGAGAGCTCGCCAGTTGATTGGTCAGTAGGTGTGACTGTCAAACTGCCTTGTCCCCCCCCCCAAAAAAAGGGTCCCGATTACTAAATATTCACTGAAGGCCAGAGGCCAGCTGAGGATTGTCAATGTGCGTTTAGATAGCATGTAATAATAAGACTTGCAGAGGAAAACCAACTTTGGATCTGGATGCTCTAGGGTTCCATCCATCCATTTTCCAAACCGCTTATCCTACTGGGTCGCAGGGAGTCCGGAGCCTATCCCAGAAGCAATGGGCACGAGGCAGGGAACAACCTAGGATGGGGGGCCAGCCCATCGCAGGGCACCCTTACACACACCAGTCACTCACACATGCACACCTACGGGCAATTTAGCAACTCCAATTAGCCTCAGCATTTCTTTGGCCTGTGGGGGGGAAATGGGAGTACCCAGAGGAAACCCCATGACGACATGGGGAGAACACGCAAACTCCACACACATCTGACCCGGGTGGAGACTCAAACCTGGGTCCCGGAGGTGTGAGGCAACAGTGCTAACCACTGCACCACCATGCGGCCCCATACAGTGCTAACCACTGCACCACCATGCGGCCCCATACAGTGCTAACCACTGCACCACCATGCGGCCCCATACAGTGCTAACCACTGCACCACCATGCGGCCCCATACAGTGCTAACCACTGCACTGCCCTGCCGCCACCTCTAGGGTTACGACAGCGACAAAATGCCAAAATTATCAATGAATTATGGTAACTGCTGAGTTATATAAATCCCGCAACATTTAATGCAAATTTTGTTTTAAAAAGGATAAGAAAACGATAAATCAAAAATTCAGTAATGTTTCAGCACTATGTAGTAATGTGTTGACCAAAATGAATAATTTATGTGGTTATGTAAATTGCACAAAATAAATGATATAATGCATTCATTTATAAATCATATAAACGGGATTGATCGCGTCTACGGAAATGGCTCTTGCAGTGATTATACAGCTGAATGATGGTGCCTTAAATGTCATTTTAGTTTGGGATTTCTCAGGAGATTGGTTTTCCTGTTGTAGCGAGAATGGCGTCCAACTGAGGCAACGAAGCAGACGATTATAATACATAATGCATTCGCTTGCACCAGCCATAAGGAGTTTCACTCCCGAAAAGAGGTAAGCCCTTTATCCATCTTCTCTCTCTCTCTCTCTCTCTCTCTCTCTCTATCCCTCCCACTCTCTCTCTAACACACACTTGAAGATGCCTTGCCCTCTGTCTCCTCATCTCTCTCTCTTTCACGTACACGCACACGATCACGCACACTCACGCACGCGACGACTCGCATTCATTTTAACACTCGATAACCCGCATGCACAGATAATAAAACTGGTCGATCACGTTTGATTTGCTATAGCGCATTTTTCTGAAAACATGCGAGATGTCGCAGAGAAGGTTTCTGAGATTTAGATCTCACTCACAGCCTGCATACAAAATAACCCTTAGCTGTAATTTATACAGCTCTACACACACACACACACTCAGAGTACTAAAAATATGACTAGCTGTGTCACTTATTAGTATGATGAACCATGGAACCAGAGAGTCCAAGTAACCTTTGGACCAGTAAATAAAAGTGACCCAATAAATAATCGCAGAAAAATTACCTACAAATAATTTAATGCAAACTGATAAAACCAATCCATCCATCCATTTTCTGAAACTAACCATCCTATTCAGAGTCAGGGGGGTTTGGAGCCTATCGCAGAGGCTACGGGCACAGGGCACAAGGCAGGGAATAACCCAGGATGGGACACAAACCCATTACAGTGCACACTCTCTCTCTCTCTCTCTCTCTCTCTCTCTCTCTCTCTCTCTCTCTCTCACATACACACACACATGGGCATTTTGGTAACTCCAATCAGCCACAGCATGTTTTTGGACTGTGGGGGGAAGCTGGAGTACCCGGAGGAAACCCCACAAAGGGTCAACGGAGAACATGCAAACTCCACGCACACGGAACCACATCACGGACTCATATCCTGATCACAGAGGTGTGAGGCAACATTACTAATCACTGCACCACCGTGCCGCCCCACAAAGTGATAAAACGTCATTAATAAATGCCTGAATCATATCCGTGTTTTTGAAAAACAAAATGTTATATCTGAGCTATTCAAAAGCGAACAGAGAAACGGACATGTCTTTATGCCCCTCCACTCCTATGGCCGCCCCTTGTTCAGATGCGTACCGCGGTCTGTGGTCTGTGTGCCCCCCCCCCTCACACAAAGGGATTGGCAATAATATATATAACAATAATTCGATCAGGAGGTAAACATAAGACGGCAGCAGTCTGGGAGAATGAGCGATCCAATGTCTAAAGCCTATTAGGGCTCTGATATCAGAATGAAATCCACACTGACCAACAGACGCCCCCATACTAACGTCGTTAGCCTGCTCTGTTGAACCAGCCCTGGATTGATAGATGTAATCGGCCGGAGGTGGGGGGGGGGGAAGGAGGGGCAGCAAGAGGGTATGGAAACAGCACAGAATGGGCTTCGCTGTGTTTGTGTCTCCTTCACAGGATGTAAAACAGACCATTTGTGAGATTTCTGAGGTTTGACTCAGTAGAAACTGAATCAGCTTCCATCAGATGGATCTAACAGTCAGATCTAACTGTTATGTTTCATGTTCCTCAAGGCCCCGTACATCCTGCCCCCACCCTGTCCTCATCACGTCCCTCCTCGCTGATGTGACGCTGAGATGCCATTGGGGAGAACGGACGCCCTTACTGGCGTGCCCCTCAACACCAGTGTGCTTCATTTGTCAGAATCTCCATTTATCATGAAAACCATTATCCCTCCATGAAAAGTGTCCCTCCAGGGGACCCGTATCCCAGCATATTTGATGTGTGGCCTACAGGTGCAGCATGACAGAAGCACTCGGCCTGCCCATCTAAGGAGGCAGAGCCCACCGCTGGTAATAACCGGCTCCTTCTGAGATTGCTGCTTCTTGGTAACCTGATGACCAGACTAGCCTGCAACCCAGAATATGAAACAATGATATGACACCACAATCAGGATGGCACCACCTGGTGGTCGGAGATTTATGTGCGGGGTGTGCAAGACAGGATTAAGGCCTGGTGTGGAGTTTACGGAGCACTCGCACCTTAAACAGCACCTCATCACTTCCACTTCCCAAGAGCCAAAAGTCAGCGAGCAAATATTTTAATTCAGTCAAATTTATTTTGATATAGTGCCTTTCACAACAGAATAACCCTAAGGTGCTTTACATGTAACACATTGCAACAGCGTATATACAGAATAACACAATAACAGGGGAAAGAGAAAGAAAGAAAGAAAGAAAGAAAGAAAGAAAGAAAGAAAGAAAGAAAGAAAGAAAGAAAGAAAGAAAGAAAGATGAAAACGGAGGAGAGGAACGAAAAATTCCCAAGTTAGAAAACAAAAAAATCATTTATATATATGTATCACCTGCAGTATTAATAACAGCAACGTTCTCAGCGCTGGTGAGCTGCTCCAGGAGGCCAGCGGGCTCCACAGAGAAGACAGACCTTCGATGTATCACGGCTGTTTCTTTCATTCCCTCCTCAGACGCTTTCACTGGCCTGACCGCGATTCCTGGATCCTCTTAAATATCTCCGGCACACGCTGTACCTGTGTAATGTGTCTCCGCTGATCAGGGCATTCCGTCTCCCAGTGCTCCCAGTTCTAGTCTTATGTAACTCCCACAGGTGAGATAGCCCGATGGCACCTGGGACTAGGTTGTCCTCAATTACATCCAGGTCCATCACTGCTCCTATTTGAAAAACAACACCAGCTAAGACACAACACATGTACAGCACGGCGCCCCCTGTCTGCCTTTCTATATTCCTGCTACCCTTCCCAAGTGCCATTGCACCCCCTCTGCCCTTGTCCAGATCATAGTTCTGCCCAACATGATCTAGATCCCTCAAACTCTTCCATATTCCACTTTTGTTTCTCTCAGTTTTACCCCCCAAGAAGCACAGTCTTAAGGGTTCAGAAAAGGTTCATGCAGCTTCAGGAAGCAAACCAACCCTCCACTGTCCATTTTGTCTTTCTGCAGGTGATCCTCTGAAGTGATGTTCACAGGACCAGCTTTCTCAGCAGCCCAGTCGCTTGGTAACATGGAGGCAAAGGCTGATCAAACGAAGAATAACCCACAGACTAGGAGAACCAGGCTCCAGAGTAGCATGAAGGTTAGATCTTCTGTACCTTTGGGATAGTAAATTGATTAGCTTCATTCAGCACATATACAGTGATATCAGTGGTTAAAATTCTATAGGAGCAACAGCATAGATGGTATGTGAAATTGATTAAAAATCTTTTCTCTGAAGGTAAGCATTAAGCAGATTTGATTCTGGACTGACTGCAGTTGCTTCAGAAGCAGAAAAATTTGCCATCCAATTAAACAATTTATTGACCAAGATGGTTAATTAATAGTTGAGATGTAGTGACCTCCTCAACATGAATCGCCCCTTTTCTGGGCACAGAAGACAGTGCCCCCCCCCACACACATTTTAATTTAAGGTGCAAAGATGACAGGATGATCAACAGCGGAACCTGCTGCGTTTGACCGGCTCTCCGCTGGATCGATAGGCAGTTCGGTTATGTGATTTATAGCACATCGATTGAGGTGGAGCAGCTTCGCAGTGCCAGAGCGTACGGGAACTTCCTGGCTACAGCTTCCACATCCCCCATCGCATCAGACAATCTCCATGGCGCCCTCGCCTTTTAAGCCCTCCTGGAGTTGCTGAAGAGCCGGTATTGATGAGTAGCGTGCCATGTCAACCACCAGACACAATGTTCAAATCACAGGGGAGAGCCCGTCAAGCACCACACTCACCATAAATTCTTCCAGCGCTGAGCCGCTTATAAAAACGGTCCAAGATACATGGCCTGAGTCTTTTTTGGGAGTGAATCAGTGAAGCAGAACTTAAAAAACAAACCGATTCCTGAGAGCGTAACCTTGGCCATTCAGCAACTATTTTTCTAGAACCTTCTACACAAATAGTCTCATGGAAGGCTATGCCGGAGTACAGTGAGGAACCTGTAAGCAAGTCTCCCAGACCTGATAGGGCTGTCGATCAGTTTACAAATGTACATAATTAACATAAGGGCTATTATAGTTTGTGTAGTTTTTAAGTGTTACCCTTCTTGCCCCCTCACTTCATCCAGTGGCTGTGTATGTGCGTGATGAGACACTCAGGGAGGAGAGCCATTACAAGGCAGAGCTTAAATCCTGGAGCACAAGGCTTTGTTTGAAAAGCATATACACAAGATAAAGAACCCTGATGAAATCAAATTCAAGAAAGCAGCCAAAACCTGCTTAAAACAAGCTAATTCACTCACAGGGGAAATCAAAGGGAGAACGGAAATTTCCTGGGGAACTTTATATGCCCTGTGACCATTCGTCAGGTTGGTGAAGGTAAACCACCCCAGGATGGAGCGGGTTTTAGCACAGATGTTAGTGGTCAGCATAGATTCCCGAATGGCAGGCCTATTTGGCCAAAGTCACCCCATCGTTTCAATCCCAGCAAGACAGACAGCAACCCTGCAGCACAGGAGTGTCCTCTGAAGGGTTATCATTCGTATGGAAAGGGAACGTCGCTTACAGAAGCGGTGAATATTTCCATGTGGGAAATGGACACTACAACAGTGATGAAAGGACAGTTTGAGAGGGATGGCTGAGAGAAACTGGAAGCGATTCACAACCTCGCAAGGGAGCCGCAGTACGTTTGTGTTTATTATAAGAACCAGCGGTAAAATTATACACAATATAGCTAAGTCTAGCAGAAGCTGGTCAGAAATGCTTCACAGAGTTCTCTCAGCTAAAATCTCCAGCCTCACTTTCTACTGCTGCGTCAAAGAGGTCAAACCCAGGAGTTGAAAACCAATCAGAATGCAGCATTGGACGCTGTGAAGGCGGGGCTTGATGTGTATCCTACCCAATGGCATCCCGGTATATGTAAAGGATAGACTGCAGACAATGGGGACATCCTGCTGCATAAATAACACACACACACATATCCTACTATGTAAATACACCCCCGCTATAATATGGCGGCTTGAGGTATAGAAGCAGAATACAGCATATGCACACGGACCTTCCTTTATACAAAGTGTACGAAGTACGCACACTTCCTTCTGCACATAAAATACACATCCGATATCACCTTTAAAGAACATAGAATCCCTCTATCTTAAAGGGCTTCTGGAAATCTGACTGTGCAATTCCCAAAGTGGCCAGTGAGGGCAGTGTGGCTCGCATTAGGCTTTAATTTGATTTACGAATGCTCTTTAGGCTGTTAGAGCCATATTAAAGTAAATGCCTCAGCCAGCACTTTTTAGCAGCTTGCAGAATGATTATAATAATTAAGTCTTCCCGCTTAGCTGTTCCTCTTATTGTGGGTTTGTTATTTAAAATCGATGTCTGTATCAGGGACAGGAAAGGGTGTGTGGTTGGTTTTTAGCCAACGATGGTTATGTATCGTCTTATAAAAACGTAGTAAATGTCATTACTCATGACATCACAGTTTTTAATTATTAATTATTTATTGCTTGGGGGCAGTCATTTAGCATACACAATAAAATAAAATATTAGCCTCAGTGAAATTAAATGATTTAGATTGAATACATTAGTATCATTAAGAGATATTTTTGGGTTATGATTTGGTATCATTATGCAAACTGCAGTGAGGTGGGGGGACTTGCAGGTCCCTGGAACATCAATCAAAAGCAAGCAGCCCCCACGAGCTATAAATTTCTTAGCGCTGCTGCTAATAGGATAATGTTAATGAGAGTGATTGTTTGCAGAAAATGCAGCCAGTGATGACGATGCGGGAGACAGCATTAACGGGAGCAAACGTCCTCTCTAATGTCTGGGAGAGGTAGTGTCCTGTAAACATTCTATGCGACCAGCATGGGCGTATAATCACTGGAGGGGTTTAAAGTCCTTATCTTAATCGAATATGTCCTTAACAGTGATTCCTAGAGCGCATTTCTATGAATTACTGTAAACAAAGCTAACAGACTGCCCCCCCTCCAACATCCCTGCTAAATGTATATTTCTTACAAACTGATTCATCTCTGTTGCAGCAGAGACAAATTGGGGTGTCCATGCAGCTGCAAGTGTGACATACTGTATACACACTGAGAATCTCACAGACGTCACATGCACAGATACACACTGGCAGAGCAATTCATTACACATAGCACGCCCATCCATCCATCCATCCATCATCCATCCATCCATCCATCCATCCATCCATTTAGCTGCCTGTCCTGCTTAGGGTCATCAGGGGGCCTGGACTCAAGGGCAGGTCTATGGCTACTTCAGCATCTCCAAATAAGGAAGGTGTTTATTTAATATTTTGTGTAGTGACTGTTTGTGGCCAATAGGGGGCCCCCACACAAATGCATGGTTTGAGAGGTGGTAAATTCTGCCATTAACAATACGAAGCAGGAATGGAAACCTCTGGTGACTTTTGTGTGTTACTTTTGTTGAGTGTGAACCTGTTCCTGGTATTGAGGGATATGGACACAAGCCAAACACCCATCAGTGCCACCTACTGTCCCCTCTGAAGGTACTGCGATGGCAAAGCCAGTTCATTTGTTTTTTGCTGTACATTGAAGACATTTAGGTTTAAGATCAGAAGATGAAAGATGAGAGTTTAGAATTTAATAAAAAATAAATTAAACGTAGTATTTGGTTGTGCATGCCTTGCTTCAATGACAGCATCAAGCCTAGGACTCATTAGAATCACCAAGTAATTGGTTTCTTCATTTGTAATGTTTTTCCAGGTTTTTGCCACGGTCTCATTCCATTTTTGTTTCTTTTTGGCATTTCTCCCGTCAGTCTCCTCTTCAGGAGGTGTAATGCATATTCAGCCGGGTTGAACTGACTTGGCCAGTCTAAAACCTTCCACTTCCCCCCCGATGAAGTTGTCATTGTGTTTTGGACCATTGTCTTGCTGCATGATGAAATTTTGATGCATTTCTCTGTAAACTGGTAGACAAAATGAGATGTCTCCTGAATTAATTTTGCTGCTACCATCATGAGTTGCATCATCGATAAAGAAGCTGAGCCTGAAGCTGAACCCGTTCCAGAAGCCGCCATGCTACCCCATGACAGAACCTCCACCGTCCTTCACCAAGCAGCTGGTTGGTTTCAGATGATGAGCAGATCCCTTCTTCCTCCACACTCTGGCCCTTCCATCACATTAGGTGGAGGTTCATCCTGGTCTCATCAGTCCATAACACTTTGCTCCAGAACTGCTGTGGATCGTCTCTGTACTTTTTTGCAAATTCCAATCTGGCTTTCCGGATTCTTACTACCTATGATTGGTTTGCATCTTGTGCTATGGCCGCTGTATTCCTGCTCTCAAAGCTGTCTTTCAAACAGTGGTTTGTGAGACCTTCCCCCCCGCCCTGGGGAGCATGTTGGTGACGTCACTGACTGTTCTTTTGGGGTTCTGCTTCACAGTCCTCACGATATTTCTTTTATCAGCTGTGGTCGTTCTCTTTGGAAGACCCGTCCGATGTCTGTGCTCAGTACATCAATGGTTTCCTTCTTTTGCTGGACATTCCAGACTGTTATACTGACTATGCTCAAGCTTTGTCCCACGGCTCTGATTGATTTCCCCCTGCTTCTTCAAAATGCCTTGCTCTTCTCCCATGGAGAGCTCTCTGGTCTTCATGTTGGTTTATCCTTATAAACTACAAATACAGTCTTCACAGGTGACCCCAATGCTGAATCCGAGAGCAGACATTCAGAGCTATTTATTGACTAAACACTCAATCTAACAGGACTCACCTGGGTAACAGGAAACACCCATCAGTCACATGTTCTTATAAGTTTGCTCGGCTAAAAATTGGCTTGTCTGGTACTAAAGTTCTACGTTGTTTACAACATCTTGATGTAAATACCAGGAAATAAATGCTGCAGTTCTGAGCCCTTGTCTCATATTTACCTTTTGATCTCAAACTGAAATGTCTTCAGTGTGTAGCAAAAACAAGGGAAACTGAAGCTTCTCTCAGGACGTTTTTGGCTCTGATCATTATTCTCTTTAATAGTCACAACAGAATTAGCTAATTAAAGAATTTCTTATTACCAGATTGCGTAGTGTGATCCCTCCATTCCTTCACTCATATCTTCTCTCATTTTTTGGTGGGAACAGGGCAACTGCCTGGGCCCTGACTGGCACAAAGGGGCCCCATCATAGTCATGAAAAAAAGAACATATACATGAATATATATTATATATTTTTGTAAGCAGTATATTTATATTCCTGTCGGCACCCCGCATGCTGAGCAGTGGATCATTGACATTGCGCAATTTTTAATCCTTTCTAATTTCACTTTCACCTGCAAAAATAGCTCAAGTAGCCCGCTGGGGTGGGGTGCCCTAGCCATGTCACCCTGGGCCCCCCAGAGAAGCTAATCCACCGCGGGGGGGTGGGAATCCTCATCATCTGTCCCAGACCTCCACAACTGGCCCCACAGTCAGCATCACACGGGTGAGTGGGAGTCCCCAGTCTAACAGCTGGGACAGGCCCCATGTCTTTCACTGTTGGACATACTGGTATACTGGGGTATGGCACTACTGTAAGTCCTGTGAAAACCCTCCGCCTGTCACTCGCTGTCTGTATGCTGCACCGTGGGCGTTGTTTTCCTGTATATAGATGGCATGACTATTAAGACTTAAGCTGCCTTGACTAAGGTATCCTGTTAGCAGCCCATACAGGCAGCGCAGGACTTCAGGGGTTTGCTCAGCGTGTGTCTGCAGGTTCCATGCGGCCCAGGCTCTGCCTTTTCTCGATCCCGTGTCCCCGCCGTACTCCCAAGGCCACTCTCGGGGCAGCAGTTTACACTTCACCTCTCTGTTATCGAGTGACAATAAGTACTTGAGGAGTCCAATTGCTTTTAAACTCTCTGGGAAAAAAAGTCAATAACAATTTGGAAAGTGGATGTAAAGAATGTGGAGGGCTGGAGTACAGGGCAGACGCGATGCAGAGACGGGTCCCAGTTGTTTGGAGAGCAGCGGTAAGTGCACCTTGAACTGCTATGAACGCCCGGGGAAAATAGTTATTTTCTCTGAATGAACAGGCGAATTGTTTCTGGCGGTAATGTGTTTGGGAGGCACAGGGGCTCAGTGATGCCTCACACCTTTAATCCCACCTCTGCTCTGTGTGTGTGTGTGTGTGTGTGTGTGTGTGTGTGGACCCTGCAACAGATTGACATCTGCATTATTTCCAATGATGCCTGTCTGGGGCCCACAATGTTTTTGGCCGCCCTGTTGGCCACAAACAGTCATTGCGCTAAATAAAAGATAAACCAGCCATTTTCTGCTAACCAGCCAGCTAGCTACAATCCTATGACTCTACTCACTAGCTATTCATGTTACGAAATTTCTGATGAGATTCACGGGGCCCCTAGAAACAACAAACTGGCTCTTGAATGTCAGTACAGCCATTCATGCGTAAATATGTGTTACTGCTATGCAGCTGCGGCCTCGCTCCTCAGCACCATTACCATTCTATCAGTAGGCGTAAATAAACAGGCATCCAAGTGATTGTGCTTCAGACGGCTGGAGAATGCGAATGTGATTACTGAGCGCCTGTACCGCGCATTACGTATTCCCACGAGAGAGACACTGGTCTTCCCCTGTGGAACGTGACTCATGTTTTAAGAATGTCATTTCCTGAATTTAACCACCACCTTCCATCATGCGTTTCATTTTTGTCCAACCAAGATTTTTTTTTTGTACGAGTTTGCTCCAGTAATAAAAAAAAAAGGTTTGGTGCAAATGGAGTGAAAGAACTACAGGATTACAGAGAAGTTCACGTGAGATAGTAGTGAGGAGGATATTTCCTGGCTTCTGCTACGCACACCCCCCCCCCCCCCCCCCCCGCGCTTCACCCTCCCTTCTGATGGTGCTAGGCCACCTACAGTCTCCATGTCAGTGATGCGACCTGACCGTACTGCACCAGCCTGTAAGAAGAGATATTTGAAACTGTATCTAAACAAATGAATCCAATAAATAGGGATGAGCATGTTGGGTGTGGTAGGCAGCGGCGTTTGCCCGCACATCTGCATGGGGCTCTCTGGGGCCCCCTTTTGGCCACAAGCAGTCACTACACCACTACTGTAAGTGAGCTGCTTTCTTATTTCCGAGATGCTGAAGCAGCGTGTTCTGCTACCCAGCCAGTGAGCTACTATCGCCACACTCTATTTGCTGTTAATTGAAGTTTTGAAACATTGAGGGAGGGTGGGGAGGTGACTTTTTGAGTGGGGTACCAAAAATAAGAGACCCACCCCTGGGTGTGGCTTGGCAGTACCTGGGGGAGGATGAACACAGAGCAGCCTGCTACTCACTTATACCTGATGCAGTAAAACCCACTGCTGTGTATCTTGGCATGGGTGGGGTTAGTGCTTAAATGGTGATTTATCAACTGGAGAGCAACAATAATTCATGACGCGTCAGCGCCGCACGTTTTTCATAGTCACAATTCTCCATTCTTCACTTGGCCTTGCATATCGGAGCCGTTTTAGCTACTTTTGATCTTCCTCCTAACCCCGGGCCCTTAAGGCGACACGCCCGAGCTGTCGCTATGTCCTTTCCTCACCCCGTGGCTGAAATCGGAAATTCTCCACTGCAAACACAGATTGCATCCAATGGGAGAAAAGCCTTTATGTCAGCACTGTGAGATTGAGGGGCATAGCCAGTGGCAGTGTTTGCATCTCTCAAATCACACATGGGGTTCCTAGGTTTGGGGGCCCCCTGTTGGCCAGAAATAGTCACTGCAGTGGGGGGTTTGGGGCCCGGAAGTAACAGCCAACCCGCCATTGCATTTAGAGTCAGACAGACACCCTGATCCTCCCCGAATTTGCCCAGCTGAACCCACGCAATCCATACAAGGTAAACATCGTAATCAGGCTGTCTGAGATTTCAGCACCTGAATTGTCTCGCACCCTGTGTGAATGTACAGCACCTGAAACACAGCTCAGTGTCACTGCTCCACCACTGCTCACACAGAGGAAACAAACAAGAAAAAAAAAATTTGCATGCGCAATGCGTCATTTATTAACATAATTACACAGCGGTCTCTGTGCTCTAACTGCAGCACTCAGTGTAATGTTGGTAATCGGAGCTCAAGAATTAATGTGCGTGCATGTAATGATTTATAAGTACTCTGGCTAATCAGGTTTGCTGTGGCAGTCTGTGTCATGAATCAGCTGAAGTATACATTTATAAATGTATTTAGCAGATAATGTGCCATGATATTTATATTTCACATTTGGATGTTTACCTCACTGTTATAGATAAGTGCACCAGTACGCGCAACATTATTTATGGGGCTGAATAGCTACTCATTATCTTCCATATGTCTGTTGATTTCGTTTAGACTGTCAGTGGGTATGGGCCAGTTGTGAACGCGAAGACATGACGTCAAATGCCTAAAATATACAGCCATATATCTTGTACTATAGCAGTGACGCGGTTTTCTGACTAGGCACTAGTTTAGGCAGCCCGGGTCCTTAACCCTGACAACTGAACCTCAGACTGGTTTCTCTATTAATGAAGAGGCATAATCTATAAAATAACTGTCTAATTAAAAAAATCAAAAGTATGATGACTTAATACACACTTAACTTCTTTATCCCAGACAGGGGATCGATTGCTCAGAAATTAAATGACCATCTGATGAGGGTGGCGGAATCCCGTTGAGGATTCCCTGTCAGTTTCAAGGCTTCCTTCTGGAGACGCTTCACCCTCATTGTCACCCTGCTCTGCATAAGCAGCTATGCAAATCGGGCGAATGGCTTTTATGGAGCATGAAGAAAGTCTTTCCCTTCATTGCTTATGAAAAATCCCCTGTCATGGCGTGAGATTGATAACGATGCTGGGATCTCCCTGTACCGCATCGTCCTGCATCTGCGTCTGGCTGCCGGTCTATCACACCGAACCCTGGAAAGCCCCGGAACGCCCCGCTAGTTTGACTGTTGGCATTTTCTCTGGAGTTCAGGGAGATCCGGATCACTCTCCTTCTCGAAGTGGTGCCTTCCTTTCAGAGCAGAGCCGCTGGTGGCAGTTATGGTGGCCCACGTTATTTGTGACATAACCTCATTGCAATGTGTTTACGTATTTACATATTGCAGTGTTTACACGATTGTAATCAATGTTACAGTCTTATTGAAGCGCGTTGATTTGTGATTTGTGCTTTATTTGTGTATACCAGTGGCAGAATGTACATGCAGAGTGAGATGTTCATTGCTTAGCAGAACTGACAGTTTACTGTGCATGTGACAATAAACTCTCGAGCAGCGGTGCCCTGCAAAGGGCCAGTGTGTTTGCAGGTTTTTGGAATAACCTTTAGGTCACCTAGGTGTGAGGACTCTACAAACCAGGTAGTTCTCTGATTAGTAATCTAATTAGGGATTTGCAGTGAAAACGCACATATCCAACAGCCCTTTCTGGGCTAAGACTGGCCACCCTTATTGTAGACTTTTCTCAGGCACGAATGGCAAGGGGTCCACTCTATGACTCTATTAAGACTCCATGCTCTCTGCAGCATTCTTGAAACTTGTTCCCATCATCTTGTTAGTGTCCAGAAACCGAACGTGGACATTCCTCCCTAGCAGCCAAGCGATCCGTTGCCATGCTGGCTTCTGTCACCTTCTAGCCAGCCGTTGAGATAAGGAGTGACATTCCCAACAGCAAAGGAACCGTGGATATGCTGAGGACAGAACGCGCACTCACTGAGGACTTACTCATTTCTCTTTATCCTGACTGGACAGCCGAAGTGACGTCCTCCTATTACAAATGCCTGCTGCACTGACACTCCAATGACACTCAAGAAGTGAAGCTGAGTGTCACATAGGACAGATGGCTTACCAAGAATGGAAAGTTCCAGAATGGAAGGTTTGAAAGTACATAATATAATCCAGCAAATGCTGTCTTCTGCTGGTCTTACTGACAGCAAGCTGCTCATGGGAGTTTTACTTACACAAAAATGTTCTGAAGGCAGAATGAAAATGATTGGTTCAGAGAGATAACCAATCAGGTTTCAGAGGAGGTGGGACCAAGACATCTAATTGGTTGGACCTGCGTCCTGTAGTTGCTTGGACCCGTCTCCTCAATAATCTAATTAGTTATCTCTCTGAACCAATAATTTTTCGTTCTGCCTGCAGAACATTTTTGTGCAAGTAAAACTCCCATGAGCTAGAAGACTTATGTCTAGGAAGATGTTTATGGGGGGGATGACATTGACACTTAGGGACATCTGCCTCCCATTTTAAAGAATTTTTTATTTTCAGATTACAAAATCACAGTAATGCTGGGAAATTTTAACTTCACATGTGACTATTGTTTCATTATATAATAATCACATGCATAAAGTAATATCGTTTGGGCTGTAAGCCCACCATCAAGCCGTCATGTGCAGAATGAGCTTGTCGCTCCTGTTATGCTGTTCTGCTCTCGGGTTCAGCCATTGCTCCCAGCAACACAGTTGACTAAATAACCAGCCTGCTATGCTTCTCCCAAACAGCCAGTAGACTGCAAGGAGGGGTCATCCACACACTGTAGATTGCTCCCAGGCCCTGTGCCTCTCCTGCTTGGCATCATCATGGTGATGCAAATCAGGGACCTGCTTCAGCAGGACAGGGGAAAGACAGCTGACTTCCTGCGTACTCACTCCATCGAAGAGAGAGTGGTGATGACTTTGATGGCTTCTTGGTGACAGGTCTTGTAGAAGGAGTCGTTACCTTTACTGATACAATGACACAGATAGGAAGCAGAAAAATGTTTCAGATACAGCCAACCGCCTCTGAGATCAAAAATTTTAAAATAACTTTTTTAAAATCATATTTTAAGCATTATTCAGAGCCTAAGTCTTAACTATTTAGTACTGTTTATTAAATGTATTTCCATCTGGACACAAGTAACTGTAGTACAGTTTTGAACATGCATAGACTGTCAGGCCTGGCAGAATCTTACAGACGGTCACATTTCCCATCAATGTCATCACCTGCCAATCCTGCTTTTCAGACACCTGGGGGTGCGGGTATTTTGGGCTAGTACATAAAACTGGAAAAAATGATTAAAGAATAAATAAATAAAATACATAAGAATGAATGAATGAATGAACAAATGAACGAACAAACACAGATGAAACAAATAACAAAAAGCTCACTTTTTCTCAGTAATGAACGCAATCTAAACATAAAATATTCACATTGCGGTTTAAAATTCCACGCCTAGAACATCTGCACCTTTGCTGATGGCTGGGGGGGGTGGGGGGCACTCAAAAAGGAACTTATTTAGGAAAAAGGCCCCCTCACCCATACCCACCAATGCCCCTCTGCCTGTCCTGCTTGCCCACCTCCTCACGTTTAATTTTCCAGCCCATAGAATAAGGCGTGATTTAATTAGCTGTGCTCAGCCTTTTCCCCGGACCGGGGCAGAGGGTCCAGCCAGAGCCGCCCTGCGACGAGGAGCCGCAGAGCCGCAGCTCAGAAACGCTGACAGCAGCTCCCTCCCGGAACGAGGAGGAAAATGGCAAAACCACCCAGCCGAAATGAACTGACCCCTCTGTCCCCACCCCACCCCCCCCCCCCCCATTCACTCTGCCCTTGAAAGAAGCTCCGCCCATCATGGAGCCTCTGCAGCAGCCTGAATGGAGTGAGGGATCATGGAGGGGAAGAGGGAAGGAGGAAGGAGGAAGAGGCAAAGGGAGAAAGAAAAGCAGATGGCAAAATACACTGCAGAAGGGGTCATGTGACACCTCACTGATTTACGCTTTGCTCTTTTTTGTAAACACCACAGACTTTAAACAAAGTGGTTATTGCTTAAAAGGAAAAATTATTTAGTTGTTTTATTACTTAAAAAAAAGAGTACAATCTCTCTAAAGCTGTGTATATTAAAATAAGTGTGGGGGTTTTACTATAAATGGAGTGGAACTTAATTATACTTTGGTTTTGATTCATTTAAACTTCATTTTAGCAAAACAAATTATTTCCTGGTCAGAAACTCACCAAGGACAGCACTGAACCACCTCTTCTTCTAAAACAGGAATGTAACTCATTTGATGATAATTGATAAATAAATAATGCACGAGCAGGATATATATTTAATTTTTAATAGCCACCAGTTATTTGTCTGGGAAATGCGGCCATAAGTGAAATTCAGAGAGAGCAGACAGACGCAGCCCCCTGTGCATTCCCAGGAAACCAAAGCACGGAGGCGGCTTGAAGTAAAACCGTCCAATTAAACAAGAAATTAAAATAAGTTTCAGAGAGACGCGCGGCACCTTCGTCGAGTCTGAGGTGAAATGTAAACAGCAGCTGCTGCTTGCGTGATCGATACGCAGAATCGGTAGGAAATCAACAACATCAATATGCTGGTAATGTCTGGGGTTGCCTTGGTGATCACAGATTGTCCGGGAGAGAAAGATAACAAGGAGCATGTCAGTCACTGTGAAAAAGCGCAATCGATTCTCTCCCATCAACAGCCGTTCGCTTCTTACTTAATCTTCTGCCATGTTTGTTTTAAAGCAGAGGAGAACCTTTCCTTAGATGCATCTCTTGCATCAAATTGTCCCGCGCATCTATTGTCAGCAACAGTTAGCTGCCACAGCCAAGCTTATGCTAGTATGTTAAAAGTCCCACTGGGCTGACATTTATAGATGTGTATACTGTTAATGGAGGCGGGTTCCTGTGTGTGATTATGAAGTAAGAGTCAGCAGCTACTCATGTAAGCTAAATGGAAACAGTGAGATTGAATCAACATTATACAGCGTAAGCAAATCGCAGCTCCACAGGCGGCGGAGAATCTCATCAAAATGCAAACTGTTAGCAGCTTGTTTTATATTTCTACAACAGTAATTTCCATAATAGCTACTTGTCTGAATAGCAACAAGGGAAAAATCGCAGAAAGGTGGGAAAATATGCAGAGGAATGTCAGAGGTCTTGGGGTAGAGGCTGAATGACTCTGTAGGCGGGTCATAGTAAATCATAGGCCCTGGGAACCAATCCCATGCTGAATGGACGCACTCACCCGGCCAATGACAGGCTGGTATATGATGTGATCATCCAATCCCTGGTTTGTGTTCCAGGCCCAAGGAGCCAGAAGACAAGAGAAAGCTGTGAGCTGTCCTACAGAAAAGACCAGGCCTCTGACACTTTTTGATTCAAGATTTTTCACGCAAAACTGACTTGTCCCATGTATATGAGACATTTTTGTCCAGATTTCTGGACATTTTCACTGCAGTGGTTCAGGTCGTGAGCAGCACTGTCACCACACACTTTGGGGTTGGAAGGCCGAGGTCCATCCTCACTCTCTGTTTCTGCAGTCGGTATGTTTTCTCCATCTCCTGTGGGTCTCTTCTGCATTTCCTCCTTAGGTCCAAGGACATGCAGTTAGGCTGATTGGCAGGTCTTCACTGCCTGTAGCATGTGACCGGATCAGCATCCTGTTGGGGGTGTTCACCTGTGCCTCTTGGGATAGACTCCGGCCCCCATATATTCATTCATATATTCATGCCTGTCAAAGTCGTATGAGAGACCACTTGTAATTGCTGGGGAAAGGGTCAAATTTAAATGGCCACAAAGTGTTATAAGGGCCGAGTGGGTGACTGAAGTCACCTTGTGTCTATCAGAAGAGGACATACCAGAACTTTAGACTATTTTTGAAGTATTTTAATAGAAAGTAAAAGGTCTCTCTCTTCACCTCAGATTCCTTTACAATGGAGCAGAATCAGACAGATTTCAATATTCCAGTGGTGTCTGGAAACCTATTTGGAAAATCCATTTTAACAGACAGAAAAAAAAATATTAGAACATTCTGCAGAACTAGGCAAAGGTAGAAACATGGTATAGACCCAAAGTCTGCTCTTTTATTAATGTCTTTATAAATACAGCTGCGCTTTCACACCTCCATCTTTCTCACAGGTCAGTTAGAGACTGAACCCCTCATACCTTTCACACCTAACCATCAGCTCATGGTTGGAAACTTATCCGGTAGGCGGTCACCGCATGGAATGATGGGAAGAGGACCAGGTCTAGCTTATCCAATCCCCTAGCGCCATGCGCTACAATATTGTCTCTAGGTCTTATTTTATTCCTTCATTGTGTTTTTTGTATTGTTTTAGTGGCTGCTAGTTCTTATTGAAATTGTAATTTTTATTATAATCTGTTTGTATTATTATCACGATTGTGACTCTTTTGCATGTGTACAGCAGTGGAGCAGGAATAAAACCCGTAGCAAGGAATTCTCTGCTTCTGGGTCCTTTACAGCATCTGCTCCTCCACATATGTACAATCGACGTTTCAAAATATGGCGAGCAGCAGAATCTATTACCTCAATCTCATAATCTTATATTGCAATCAATGCAGCGCCAAGATTGCATTTAAACACGTCGGCTAGCACAGCCTGCATCTTATCTTTGCGTGTGGCCCTTCAAAAAGTCAAGCTGCTCCCTTCTGATTGGAGGAGGATCATAAAAGTATTAATTCCCTGCCTTTTTACCTGCAATGGAGTAAACTTTGAGGCAGTATCATTTCCCTTGTATTTTCTGTGTCACACAAGCACTCAGACATAAAATATTGAGCCTTATGAGAGTGAATTCTGGTGTGTGTGTGTGTGTGTGTGTGTGTGTATGTGTTTGTGCGCATCCATCCATCCATGGAGTTATTTCTTATCTAAGTGCTATTTTTCTGTTTGATGTCTGATCGACTCTCTGCTGTTTTAATTGAGACTTTCTGCTCTCGACATCTTTTAAGCCGGGGGTGTCCAATCTTATCCGCAAAGTGTGTATGCAGGTTTCTGGGGTAACCTTTAGGTCAGCTGTTCAAACCCAGATGTTAGGACTCTTCAGCCAATCAGTCCTGTGATTAGTAATCTAATTAGGGAGTTGCAGTGAAAACCTGCGCACACAGGGGCCATTTCTGGATGAAATTGGCCACCCCTGTTTTAAACACTTGAACAGCCAGATGAGGCAACACAGGCTGCAGTAGTTCCCCCAAATCACCCCGGTGGGGGCTGCAAGATTGGCAAACGGGGACGCTGTCTGCAAAGGCACTTTTCTGATTAAAATCTCTCTCACGTTTGCTAGCTTATCTGCGGTAGCTCATTTCCAGAGCTTTCTGAATAACGGTGTGACGTTCGCAAACAATTTGGCCCATACAGGAACTATACACCAACATTAACTTACCAGCACAGAATTGTTCTTCTCCTTGTCCTCTGAAATGTGAGACTCAGATAGGCTCCCTCTCGGTCATGACTGAATGAGAGACCCAAAGGACTGACTACCTCTGAGTGGAGTACGAAAGGCTCAGATAGGCTACCTCTTGGTCACCAGAGACCCATATCTCGGTTGTGATTGAAACACACCATCTACCGGTATAGCATTTAGCCTACGTGTGCAAACACTTCACATGTGCTGCAACTGCATTTTAAAGATGCAACAATTTCACAGTTTAAAACTATTTTAACCAAGGTTTGTTAGTGTTTGGACTGACTATGCGATGAGTTGCCTGCCATGTTCACGTAACCCTCCTGTTCCCTCCCCAGCATAGCTTTAACATCGCATGCTTGTGTTGCCTGTTCCCTGCCTTCCTCCATCCATCCCCCCCCCTCCTTCCCTTTCAGATCTAGAGTGATATTGTGGGTTTTCAGTTTTGTCCGTTCGAGTTAAATAAAACCCCCCCCATTTTTTAACCTTGCTCACTCCCACGTTCTTTGTCCTGAATGACACAACACTGTCAAAACCAGTAGAAAAGGTACGGAAGTGAGGATTAGTGAAAGTTGTGCCTAGCTTTTGAAATATAACAGACGTCAAGAGTTCATCGAGGAGTAACTGAAGTTTTTAGATAGCCTACTTTTCATTTAATGCTGAATGATAATGGGGAACAGTCACCCAGGAGCGGATTTTAAGTGCAAAGCCCCTGATTTTGCCGGATCAGTGTTAGTGCTGCATCAGGCGTCGTGTTCATGGCCTTTACTGCACCCTTTCAGCAGGTCACAAAGGAACACTGAACATCGCAAAGGCAATTCCTCAAAACCCACACATGAATCTGGAGTAGCGATGGGCGATACCACTGATTTTCTTTTCACTCCAATTTGATACATTTCTAAGGTTGGTATCACTGAATCGGTTCTAAATATTCTTTTCTGTGCATAAAATCAACATAGTGGTGAATGACATTGGAAGAAAATCACTATGCAGTAATATTACAATATTAATTAAACAATCATGTTTAACCAAAATAACTTTGCCCAAAATAAATTGCAGCCGAACAGAATTTTTCTACCTAAAGAGTCTTTCTGTCAAATAATTTGATGGTGCCAACAGATACAAATAAGTGGCATCAAAGCACCTGCTTCTGCTTTTGTCTGTATGGAGCCATTTCCATGCAGCGGAAGATGAATGTCATTCGCTAACCAGTTCCTGTGCGAGTGCGAGCAGAGCTTATGCAAAAGTAGACTTTAGACAAATTTTTTAACATATACTAGGTAATCATTAAATTGCAGAGCTTGCCAAGTTTTGTGTCTTAAGACAAAAAAAAACTTTTACCGTAACTCATTGATGGTCTCAACCCAGCTGACTATGTCAGTCCTTGTGATATATAGGATATTAAAAAAAGTAGTATCTCAGTGTATTTTATAAAGCAGCCTGTAGTACAACACTGTAGCCTGCAGCCCACATATAGGATTGCATGCATTATTATAGCAGACCACCTCATCCTGCTAATAGTAAAAAAATAATCAATCAACTCCATAAACTAATATATAGTAAAAAGGTTACTGCGGTGTATTGAGGTTGGTAGTACAGGTAGCAGTCAGGGGATCTGTAAGGTGGGGGATGGGGGGTTAGGATGAGTCCAAGGTCCTAAAGCAACAGGGGCCCTAAAATATGAGGAACATAACTGAATTAGTCTGGGTTGGGGGCAGAGGTGCATAGTTCAAGTCCAGAAAGTAAAAATCCAGACCAAGATTTAGTTTCAACCAACCCCTTGTGTTCTCTGCTGCTGTGACTCTTTATACTCAATGGGGATCATTTCTAGTCAGGATATAAGGTCACAGTTTCCTCATAGTCTTCTGTGATCTTCAACCATTCACTCTCTAGGGTTTTGAGTACACATACTGTAGATGCTTTTTAAAATCCGTTCATGAGGAAACGACACAGAATTGTCACTGCCTAACCATACATGAGGACTGAACTACAAACTGAATTTGGCTGTCATTTGTAGCAATGAAACATTAATTTAAGCATCTCCCAGTGCTCTGTTCATGGGGGTCCATCGTCATACCAAAGAAAACAGGAAATGGTTAAAATCGAGACAGGAAATAGCTAATGATGGTACCCGCTACCCTTCTGTGGCTTATGAATCTGCCATGGGTTATGCTACAAGCTCAAGTGAGACGTTTCCATTGGCTTTGACATATATTACTCCTGCTGAACTGATTTGAAAATTTCTCAGCTAAATAAATATTTTGTTACAAAATCCACAATGATGTTTTCATAGCTTTTTTTAAGAAACAGTTTTTGTTTCTTCTATTCCTCGCCGTTTATCCAGAGTGGGATTCCAGGCCCTGGGAAACATAAGGTGGTTTAGAAGAACTGATCAACATGAACCTGACATTTTCAAAGTGCAGGAGAAAAACCACACAGGCTGTGAGAGAACACGCGATCAACCCCCCCAACGTTGGAATGAGAAATACTTAAATAATACCCCCACCTCCCCCAAGATAAAGAAATATTAAAGCCCACTCAAGGCTTTAGTTTAAAGTTACACTGATCATGCATGAGTGATTGGGGTCCCAAGCTCTGTGCTGTTTTCATTGCGGGGGGGGCCTGGTTTAAGGTTGGAAACCCCCCCCCCTACTGTAAGCCACCACACTACCAGTCCCCTTTGTTAAATTACTCTATGAACATTCTTGTTATTCTTGTAAATAGTTAAACCTCTTAAAAAACATTATGGCTAATGCCACATGCACAAATTATATTGTTGTGCAAAGAATAAAAAATAACCAGTTGGTGTAATTCCTCGGTCAGGGCTGAGGAGGAAGATTATTGTGTTTTGGAAGATGAAAAAGTTCCGTCTCCACCCTGACCTGCTTCAGGGAGATGGGTTATTAACTCCCAATTTCTATTATGAAGCTGAGAACGGACGATTAGATGAAGAAGAAATGAAAGCACAAAGCACCCAGAGAGGAGCGTGTTTTCTCCAGGTTTGGCCTCGTAGACGGAGAGCAGCATGACGCATGTGCTTTATAACCTGGGAACCTGGGCTGAGGGAAGCTGTGATGGAAAGATTGAACATCCACCAGTGAGAATGAGAACGCATGTGTATAATCAGGTAAGCATAAAAAAATAACGAACATTCCTGCTTGTGAAGTGCTGCTCTGTGCATTATCTGAACTATTTCCAGGAAATGATCTTCCCCTTGTTCATAAGCTCATCGTCACTGCAGTAGCACATCTTGGGGTTCCACGTCTCCTGTAGGTTTAACACTAGAGCAGAAGAAGCTGCTTGATATGAGTGACACGGCACAGCAGGACTCATCAGCCAGCTGAATATCCACGCTCTCCTCCAGAACGTTACTTTCACAGGTTCAGTCAGCACCTTCCACTCTTTCGTATCCCACTGATCCTTCAGAGCAGCTACATCCCCCTTTTACAGGAAAGGACTCCTCAGGAAACAGCGCATGGGGTATGTCCTGAAGCTGGCAGGAGGAAACGAAATCACAGTAAAGGTCAAAAGAAAATAAACAAAGCAACATGGTTTCAAATACAACAAAGATGGGGTAGTGTTTGGCTTAACAGATTAGATTAGTGTGCTTGCGATCAGAATGCTGTTGGTTCAAATCCCAGGGTCAGTAGAGGGATCTCAGTGTTGAGCCCTGGAGCAGGACCCCTAACCCCTAATGACTCTATGAACTGTCTTTTCCTGTTTTCTCAAAATTGTATGTTGCTTTGGATAAAGCATCCACTAAATAAACTGAAGGAATAATTGACTGCTGAAATTTTAGGAGGCTGAGTTTTTAAAATATGAAAGTCTGCAGTATTCGTCTTTATGATAAACCTTACAATGAGCTTTATTTCTGAATAAGTACAGTTACAACTGAAAGTCAAGAGCTGGTGTGGAATTTTGCGCATGGTAATAAGTCAGAGTGGAGTAAAGCTAAAGGGGGATAAAGAACTGTGAGTGAGCGCCTGAATGCTTAATCTGTGTCACCACATCAATTAATACTGCACTGAAGTGCCCTTCGACCCAAGATGGATGTCGAGCTGTACCTGCTACAGCATTCCCCAGAGCTGCAGACCCCCGCTGTGATGGAGGGCTCCGCTCTCTCCTGCCTGATACACCTCCTCGGCCTCAGTCATGAGCTCCACACACACGCTTGCTCTCCAGAGAGGTTGTAGTACGGTGGTTTGATAGATTGTGCATATTCCAGCTGGTGAACCATGTGTGGTTTTGCCCATGTCACCATATTGACAACCAATGGCTCTGCCAGCTGATGTCAAGATGAACAGAAGTAATGCAGGGTGCAAACTGTGAGGTCTGCGTAGGAGACAGGTAAAGGGGCAGCAAGTGGTTCACTGGGTTGTGTCGTGGTACCGGGAAGGTTGCTGGTTTGAATCCCAGGGTCAGCAGAATGATGTTGCCATTGGTCCCCTAACCAAGGCCCTTAACCCCTGTCTGACCTGCCATCCATTCTTTTTCTATAACCACTTGCCCAATTCAAGACCCTTAACCCTGCTTGAACCTCTATCTGTCCATTTTCTGTAACCACGTGTCTTGTTGAGGGTTGTGTGTGGGGGGTGGGGGGTCTGATGCCTATTCTAGAGAAGAAAAAACCTAACACACTCAAACACCGTTCACTCACTCAAGCTAATGCACCATTTGGCAGCTCAAATTCACCTTGACATGCTTTTGGACTTGTGGGGGAACGACACCACGACAGGGTGGAGAGCACGCCAACTTTACACACATGAAACCCTGGAGGGGACTTGAACTCAGGTCCCAGAGGGGTGATTGCTAACCACTGCGCCACCATGCCGGACCCTGTTTGTTTTTTGTACATGTATTTTGCTTTAGATAAAAGCATCTGCCAAATAAATAAAATGTAATGTAAAACACAACCATATGGCCTGGGGCCTGTACAGGATTTCTTACATAGCCAGATAAGATGGTCTGGGCTAAATGTATGTGAATGAAAATAAAGTACATTTAAAGTGGGATACCGTAAATGCAGTGATGGGTACAGCTAGCCGAGAAGTTGGCTTCGATAACCACTGATCCATTAACATTAACTAATCCATTGAAGTTTAATTAGATAACGCTAAACCGATAAACCACTAAAAAATTTTGCAGAAGCTAACATTAACAACTAATTATTAACTTTTAGTATAAGAATTTAACTTTAGTTTGGTTTTGAGTTTAAAAACCGAAAACATACCGAGACAGCTGCACAGGGCTGGAGTGATTATCTGGGGATAATAAGGATCATTGGATTCTGTAGAGTCTCGGGTATAATTATTCTTTCAATGATATTCCGTTTGCAAGATATAAGCGTTTTTGTCCGAGGAATCCTTTTGCGTGACTGGCTCATGTTGACATTTTGCCCTTAGTGAAGCCGACTGGGGACTACAAACATGGTGCCCTTTACCCAGAACTACAAAGGACAGTTTCAGCTCTTTATTGGTCTATAGCTCTGTCAATCAATACCCAGAAAATAAGAGAAAAGAAAATAACCTGGGGCGAAGCAGGATTTCTTGCTTAGTCGGATAACTTGTGGTATTTAAAGTAGTCTTGGCTAAATGCAAGTGAACAAAGATAAAGTCAATTTAAACCGGGGTACCAGAAATCCGACAAGTTATGCGACTTAGCAAGAAATTCAACTTCTTGATACAGGCCCCTCTTATCTGCTTAATTCAGGGTACCCCAGATTAAATGGACGTTATCTTTGTTCACTAGCATTTAGCCCAGAGTACCTTAACTACAACAAATTATTGACCGGAAATAATATTTAATGGAGGCTAATTGGCTCGCTAACAGTTTTAAAAGTTAGCGGCGACGCTAATCCACTTACGAAAAATTTTGCTTTGCTAATCATCAGTTTTATTTGGGGTGTTGAGTGGCAGGAAACCTGCCATCAAAACAACAAAGGTATAGAATGAAAAACAGTCAAATATGTTCCATTTCAGCATGACAGAAACAAAGAAAGTAAACTTGCGAGAAGTGTTAAGGAGACGATAGGTCAGGAATATATTTATGATTAATTACAAAATAAGGGAGAGATGGAATGAATCAACAGAATGCACTAGATCACTGGACGTGTCTACTGGAGACAGACTGGAACACCGACGTCTTACACAAACACAGACGCTCTTGCATACTAAGAATGAGAAATTCATCCAGCACTCATACATTAAAAAAATTCAAGGAGGCTCCTGTAAATCAGTGACAATGTCTGCCAACAAATGAGTCGAGATGAATTCCGCCTCCCTGGCAGAATCGATAAGCCTCTGCTCACCCTGAAACCCAGAGTGCAAGCAAACCAGAATATGACCTGGACAAACACTGGGGAATTGTATGACCTTCCTTTGTGTAGGCTTGACTCCATACTGGCAGACATGAATGGATTGTGATCCAACTGTCCTGTCAATCTCCTGTCAAAAAGAGGAGTGCAGAGACTCGCCATGCATTGACAGAATGACACGGCACACTCATTCTTCCCTGTCATTCCCTCATTCCCGCAGGGAGACATTTATTATATTTAAGGTTTACTGCTTGCATGATGTAATCAGATTTTAAATGTACTACTTGATCAGATGGTGAAAATATCCCTTAGGCAGCTAAAATGTGAAGCGTAACATTATTAGGACCTGTAATCTGTTTTAACATTGCAACACCATAATTTGACAGAAGACTCTCCTCCCTCCAAATGCAAACATTATAAGTGATATCGGACTTTCCCTGGAAACAGCAAGTGTGTATAGCATCACTCTGAAGGAAGAAGAATACTGAAATGACACGAACACGCACACAGTTCATACATTCCTATCATCGTGGGGACTCTGCATTGATTTTCTATGGCGATAACCCCAATCCACTGGCAACCTTAACCTCTACCCAGTCTTAAGTAATCAAACAAAATTTTTAAAAATTGACATTAGTTTTTTTATGCCATTCACATAATTTAATAAAAATGAAGTTTCTTTTGCAGAGACCTGAAAAATGTCCACACAAAGTAAAAAGTAACAGATTGTAAACATTATGGGGACATTTGGTAAATACAAAGCCACCTGCACACACATGCAGATTATATATCTACTGTACATCTTTGTGGGAACTCTCCATTTATTTCTATGATCAAAACCTTAATGCCAACTATGACAATCACTACCCAGCTCTAACCTTAACCAAGGTTTGCATAAGTAACCAAACAAAATGAAAGATTTTTGGCATTTTTAGTTTCTTGATTGCATTCACAGATTTTTATATACCACATGGTCAAAATAACAGTTTTTTTACAAATCAATTTAATACAATGTAATGTATACATGACCAGACTCACATGTTTGTATTCATGCATTTGTCTATTAATTTCTATGGGAAAACCCCTAATCCCAACAATGTCAACCTTAACCTCTACCCAGCCCTAACTTTAACCATAAGTAACCAAATAAGACACAAGATGTTGGTTATTTTTAGTCTTTGAATTGCAAACACAGATTTTTATAGTATAGTTTCCCCTTGTGGGGATGAAAGAAATTTTGTATAACATTGTGAGGACATCTGGTCCCCACAATGTAATATATACACCCCCCCCCCCCAATACACACACACATGCACACAAAGCAAGCTCAGCAAGATAAGAATACAATTGAAAATGGTTCACTAAACTCTGTTAAACTTTATTCAGGCCAACTGGAAGCCATCCAGCATGGAGGTAATAACAACACGGATCTTTAACCAAATCCAGTCAGTTGAGGTCAAAGTGAATGTTCTTTCACGTTCATTTAGCAGAAAGTAAAATCTATGCCTGGATACTGATTTCTTTTGCCTCCATATATTATAATGAGCAAAGCAAAAATGAGGGGAAATATTGAGCAGGCTGGATTGCGGTAGCAGCCGTAGATATTATCTCACCAGTAAAGTGGTCTTTTTGAGGACAATCAAAACGTCAGTGCTTGCAGAAAATGACTTGAAATTACTCGGTTTTATTTGCAATTATTCATACGCCTCATAGTAGTTCTTTACATTTCTAATAATTCTGACTGATTTTGACTGTACTGGTTGGTTTTCTCCTCACCAGTCAGCCGTCATTTAAATAGCAGATTGGCGCTGTTGAGGAGAATCACACGGCTCGTGCAAACTCACAGGTTCATTCCACCTGCCGTGGGAAATGCTCTAATATCTCCGATGAGCTCTATGAACTGGCGGTGTGGTTTGAACTGATCGATGAAGCTCTTCAAAAGAATCTTCTATTACTCTCACTCAAAGGGTTTTGCCCCGCTCACACATCGCAGGGAAATCATTATTATCGATCTCGTATCTTGATTCCGCTCGGTGTGAGACTGGCAGCTTCAGTGAGTAGCTGCGTATTAGCACTGTAGAACATATCTATCTATCTATCTATCTATCTATCTATCTATCTATCTATCTATCTATCTATCTATCTATCTATCTATCTATCTATATATGTTTGTTTATAATATTAGAGTGACAGCACTGTAATTTTACCATATAAGCCAACCTGTATCACCTCAACAACGGACCCAAAGATTGGATTAATAACTGCTGGTGGGGCTGTTCTTTGAGACAACTTTGCCTATACTGTACAATGCAATGGTCAAACGCAGTCACCGAATGTCGGAATGAACATTTTGCATAGGCTTACATGCTAACAGATTTGTTAAACACATGGATCTCATACCTAACGTATGGAATTATACCTTTTCATAGTACCAACTGTTTTGTTAACAGCACAATAACAATGGCAATAACAATAACAATCAATAGAAATACAATAAGGATCCAGCAGCTACTCCGCTTGGACCCCGAATAATAATAAACGAATATAAATTAAATTACCAATGCAAAAAAGGTGAAGCAATTTAATCAACATTAATATGTATGCAGTTGTATAACAATATCGACAAAGTTATGTCTCTCATTACAATTAATCATCTCCCTCAAGCTTGAACAATCACTGCGCCGGTTAGCCCGATATTTTTTATAATTTTATAGCTTTCAAACGCTTATGCTGGTCAAGTTCGCTGGGAGCCTATAACTCAGGCAGCAAAAGCACATGGAAAGGGGCATCCTGGACGGGGTTAATGTTCATTGCAGGGCACACATTCGCACGTTCATTGATTAATGAGCAATTTCGAAAGGCCAAAAAGACTAAATGTATATCTTTGGATTACGGGTTGAAGCCGCGGGATACTGGGGGATCGCGCAAAGCCACGGAGGCGAGCCAGTAAACACACTCGTGATAAACCTGAGCGCTGGGGTTAAGGCTGCAGTGCTACCCGTAGAGCCACCAGCAGTCACTTCCAGCAGTAAACCCTTCTTCTGTTGTGTTACTTGTTCATAACCAAGCAGAATTCGTTTTCGGCATATCCTGATTGCATCTTAATGGGTTTCTCACTGATATATAACGTTTCCAGTTGCGACCACAAGCAATAATTATAAGTGGATTTTAATGGTATTAGAGAGGGATAGATAGCGCCTCCTCCCCCTCCGTCAAACTGCCCCGTCATTCGAAGGACGGACCCTAGAAGTCGGTGACACCTGTGGTGCGATCGCGAAGATCCAGCTGACATTAGCAAACCCGCATAAGCAGAGCGCCTCCTTAGGTACCGAACAAGCTCCTCGGCACCAGTCGCCATGTCTGCCATGAAGCACAGGTAGGATGTCAAGCATATTACCGTATAAAAAGGGCCATCACTTTATTCGATATTCTGCGGGGTTCGATTTCTCTTTAAACTAACTTTACTACAGAACACCAATGATTACTCACAATAAAAGACTGCGATGAAAGAAAAGGAGAAAACCCTAATTAAAACAGGCTGACTTTTACGGAATTTTTTTTAAAAATAAATTTGTATTTGTATTTATTCGTGTGATTTTTGGCCAGGTGCATGAATGCTGGTTGCAAACAGAGGATAAAGTAGCAAAAGCATTAAATATAGGCTACATACATTAAGTATGTAACTTTATTTATGTAAAATAATTTGACTAAATTTAATCGTTTGTGATGTATCTTTAAAAGAAGCATCAGAGTTATAGGCATTTTAAAAACGCCTGGACATCAGAGCGTCATATTTTGGGATAAACATTTAGTTTATCGTGTAGCTACAGTACCAGTGGCATATTCGTTTGTATAAGTATTATTACATATTATTGCGTTAATTTTCTTATAAACCGGTGTTAAGTATGGTCTGTGTTGTTTCCAAGCAGGGAACTACCGACAGCACCCTGGACAGCGTAACCCGGGTGCACTTGCCCCCATTAACCACCGTTAGGGGATTTTATCTATCTGCAACCTTATCTGTTTTGGACAGCAGGTTCATTCGTGTAGTTGCCACTTTTGCCAGAAAGGACAGCTTCCCCAAGCAGCGACAAAGCCCAGTTTCAGTTTAACGTGTCACATGATATTGCGTGATCAGAGTACAGCACTGACGCTGATCTGTTCGCAAAAGGGGAAACATACAGCAGTTATGAAAAACTGCTAAGAGCGAGTGATAAAAGTGTTGCCGTCGTCCAGTGCATTCGGTCAATAATTATTTACTCAATTATTGTGTGTCGAAGAAGATTAAACCTGGCATAACGTTACCCCTCCTGCAAACCAATCTCAGGTTATCCATTCAAAGACCCCTTCACAGATGAAAACTTTATTACTTGAGTTCTGGTTTGTTGGTGCTCTGCAGATGACTCAGAGGAGTAGGTGACCTTTGCCATTTCTCTGAAATGAGTTTTATAGTTATCTATAACAATGGTGTTATCTGCAGCAGAAGGCAATCCCAAGAATTAGTCACTGAGTAGACGTACAGCACCACATATTGAACTAATCATACGTTATATAAAATGTATTTTTAAAACATTAATTAAATGTCATTTTACATGTTGGAGGTTATTATTCTGTGTTGACAGCCACATAAGTGCTGCATAGGCAGGCAGACTTAACCCTAATCCAATTATCCTGTAGATGTCATGGAAATCTGTACAGAGGACCTCTGTACTTGCGTTGCTGTGCTGTTGTCTTTGCTCTGCACACCCCTGTTTAACTAGTGTGTTCGTTGCAAGCTGATCTCAACCGATTGCTTGACCGGGCTGCGCTCAAGTGAACCATTTGCCACAATTAGCAAAATTAAATCAAACTTTCGTCAAGTTAATACCCATTACAGTGTGAAATTAGCACAATTTCTTGACAATATTTAAATGAATTACTTTAATTATATGCACTAACATCCTATTAGTATACACATAAAACTTATTTTAACCATATGAATCAGTATTATGATAATGCACACTTGTATACACATAAACTCATTCACGCATATGTACAATCACACACACACTCGCACTGTATGAATAGAAACTGATTAGTTTGCATTAACCCCATGAGGAAATTCTCTTTATCTGCCCCATCTTGCTTTCCATGAGACACACAGACAGGTGAGAGCAAGCTTGGGGGTCACAGCATAGGGTCAGCTAATGGGCAGGACCCTGGAGTTGGGTGTTATGGGCCTTGCTGAAAGCCTCAAGGGCCAGCTCTGGGATTCAAACCAGTGACCTTCTGATCATGGGCAAACCTGCTGAGTCGCACAGCACCCCCTACTGGAGCAGTGCTGAGAGTGCGCCTTTGCCTAACCGAGGTCGCTGTTGTGTGTGACACCACCTGATTGGCTTCTCTATTCCTGTCACCCTCAGCTACACATACGACGACTACAAAGAAACTGCAAACTGGCTCTTGACTCGCATCGAGCGGCGCCCCACTGTGGCCATCATCTGTGGCTCAGGCCTGGGTGGCCTGGCTGACCTTCTGGAGAAGAAGAAGACGTTCCCTTATGAGGAGATCCCCAACTTCCCCAGGAGCACTGGTCAGTGCTGGTCTTGCCAGCGGCATCTGTGGCCCTGCCCACACTGGGGGCGGGCGGGGGGAGGGGGGGGTCCTCCGAGGCGTCGCTGCCTTTGTTTACATTGTCGAATAAACGAGGCTCATGATGCTTTTCCATTCATTTGCGAAATGCGACATTAAACAATCACGAAATCAATAGAGTCATTTAAGGTGTGGGATGCATCAGGGTCCACAGTATATTTATAACACGTCGCCAAATGAAATGACGCCGGATGATTCCATGGAGACTTGCCTCAAGGGCAGGTCCACCCAGTAATGAGTCAGACTAATCAAACGAGAAGCCTGTCGCTAAAGAAGTTAGCAGCAAATTAACAAGCCACAGCCGCTGTCCTAGGCTGCGGGCTTGAAGTTACTACTCAAGGACTCAGCGACAGACTCAATGTCCGAGCCATGACTCTTCATTAAGGCCTTTAATAAACAGACCCAGAGTGCCAGCAGCAGAGCTCATAGTCTTGATTGACCCTCAGATGGTTCAGACTGTTTCCAGGCAAGGTTTCATTGCCTTTAAGACAGTTACAGTTGTTGTGTTAATAAAGTTGCATCTCAAAGCCAAAATATGGCCTCCTCTTGTGAAATATGCATCATTCACAGCTGGGCATGACATGACTGTTACGGTGTGGCACGGAGGAAAGACGACCCTCAAAGTGACCCTCAGACAAAAGGGGTGTTATTGATCAAAAAAGTGGAACTCCACAAATAAACAGAATATAAGGACCATGAGGGATCGAAGACAAAGCAGGTAGACAACAAGAACAATGTAGGGAGCAACACAGGAGCAAATGAGGAACAGAATACAGGCACACTAGGGCTAGACAAAGGACAGGTGTGAGCCATAACCAATTAACCATACACTGAAGACTAAAGAAACAGGACACAGGTGAGGGTAATTAACAGCACTAGGAGATATTGGGAACATAGGTAAACGGAACATAATGGGGGTATTGCCCAAAGATGGATTTTTTTCATTAGTCAGATGGGAGGATTGTCCAGTAGGAATGTAACTTACCTCTGTTCCTATTGGGCAGATTTCACATTTGGCTGAAGTTGCACAGCTAGCTGAGAAATTGTGCTTTCTGAAATACCGACTGGAAGCGAAATTTCTCAGCTGGGTTAACTTAAGCTAGATTGGGCAAGTCTAGGTAAGTACCGTTTCTGTTGGACAATCATGACTTCTAGCTTAAGTTAACCAAGTTAAGTGAGAAATCTTGCTTTGTTGAACGCCCCTAATAACTGAACAAGACACAAGGCAAGGTAAACTTGAATCAAAGACACAAAAACAAATATCTAAACCGAAATACAATAACAATTAGCCAAGGTGACAAACAAAAATCAAAAAAATCGAATGAGACCAGCCTCAAACCCATGATAGTTGGGGTACTCAGTACTCGCAAGACACTCAGCTCACGCAGACACATGGCAGCCTGGGGAGCAGGGGAAAGGGGGAACACACTGGGACCCGTGTAACATGCAAGACTAGGGGAACTAAAAATGGGATTGACAGCAACACCAGCTGGCCAAGCAGGGAAACAGATCGACAGAGATGGATCCTGACAGTGACGCTATATATTATTAGTGAGCGGAATCTAAAAATGCAAGTGAGCAATTAGAACACTTTCGAGGGCTTTGAGGCCAAAGGACTGGCTGCTGGCTTTGCTGATTCTGCTTCTGTTGGTTTTGCTGGTCTCTTCCTCCAGTTCCCCCCCATCTTGATCATCTCTTCATTGTCCCGCCCCTCTGCAGTGCAGGGTCACGCTGGCCAGCTGGTCTTCGGGGAGCTGAATGGGAAACAGTGCATTTGCATGAAGGGCCGCTTTCATTTCTATGAGGGTTATAGTGTCGCCCAGGTGAGTCAACCTTACCCCCCTCACCCCCCTCCCCCCAACCCCCTCCATATGAGTCCTCTGCAGGGAACCCTCGCTGTGCTATTTAAAGGGTGAATCTAAATTTCTCTGGTAAAACAAAAAAGAACTACATGGAGAGGTAGAAATGCAGAACTTCTATGTTGTCCTGCTTTGAATGATTGTTTTAGTAGGAAGTTTGCATAATGTTTCAGAATAAATTCAGTATATTGATATGCACAGGTTTTTAGCTAGATAGCGTCTGATTGTCCGGTTCCAGTATCCCTTGGTGCTGCCGGAATCTTGGCGGATTCCGGAGTTAATAGCACACTGCATATAACAGCATATAAAGCAAACTGGTTTATGAGTGACTGTGTGAATGACCTTTGGCGAACAGCACAGTGCAGTCAGCTTCATTAGCCAGGAGCATGCAGCTAACCATCACCGGCTCACATCCCGCGGCTTCCTGGCCTCTCGTAAAGCTCGCTCATCGGCCCTTGAGAATGACCTGATGCATGACTTTAAAATAAAAGGTTAAATTCTGGGCTCTTATTAGACACAGACATGCTGTGGAGGCTGCATCCAGGTGATGATGGGACAAAATCCCATAAAAATTCTGTTTGCATGCTTTCTGCGGGGATGCATGACATCTGTCCCGCTAGCCTCAGACGGCTCTGACATACCCGACAGCTGACATACCCCGTGAGGGTCTTCCGCCTTCTGGGTGTGGAGACTCTGATCGTCACCAATGCTGCCGGAGGGCTCAACCCCGAATTCCATGTCGGTGACATCATGGTGATAAAGGATCACATCAACATGCTGGGATTCGCGGGCCAGAACCCGCTGTGCGGCCCCAACGACGAGAGGTGATGCCCCCCCCCACCCCTGCCTGCCTGGAATACCTGCCTGTTCTGCATTTGTTTCACATTTTCAATTTTAAGCAAGTTTTTTTTTTCATTCTGTAATCACAACCGCGGTGCCAACAAGGCTGTGGTATTTATTTGCCTGTAATCATATTATTCTCCCAGGTAAAGTACGTATAAAAATAGTATTTACAACAGTGTTTATGATGTATACAAATAAAAATTTAATATCTTAGTATATAATATTCAAAGCTGCAATGGGTGAAATGTAATAGCCATGTGGAAAATTTCCCCTGCACAATCAGAAGTATATCTATCTATCTATCTATCTATCTATCTATCTATCTATCTATCTATCTATCTATCTATCTATCTATCTATCTATCTATCTATCTATCTATCATTGTCACATGCCCCCCCCCCAGGTTTGGAGTCCGCTTCCCCAGCATGTCCGATGCCTATGACCGTGACTTGTGGCGTCTGGCCCGGGACGCGGCCCGTGAGCAGGGCTGCTCCTCTTTCCTCCAGCAGGGGGTGTACTGCGTGCTGGCGGGCCCATGCTTTGAGACCATCGCTGAGTGCAGACTGCTGCAGAAGCTGGGGGCTGATGCTGTGGGTGAGTGCCGGGGGGTGGGAGGCAGGCGCGGGAGGTGACTTCGGGATTCTTCCAGTCCACTGTTTCTCAGAGTTGTTTGACTCTGTGTGGGGAAACTCTCGCCCCTTGACAGTGCACAGCACTCTGGTGTTTTTAGTGCAGTGCTGCAGCTGACTCTCCTTTGCTGCTCCCACTTTCTGTCTGAAGCCCCCCCCCCCCTTTAACTGTAACCATTGCTTTTCAGTCCTTTACTGCTTAAATTCCATCGCTGGCTCTCTGGTCGCTTTTCCATTGCACCAGGTACCGTGTTTTTGGTACCAAAAGTACAGAACTTAAAGGTGTTGGTTTTCCACTGGCTTAAAACTGGTACGGGCACCAAATGACATCACAGCACGAGGCGGGTCTTTTGTACTGAATTTGAAAGATGGCTGCAGTGCAGTGCTGATGATGTATCTGCAATTTTCAATTTTCAATTTACAATCGAATATGCTGAATTGATTCTGAATCAGAATCAGAATCAGATCATGACGCTTCAAAACTTTTACTTATGTATTAGTTGTCAATGGGATTATCACATGGGATTATCACATCGTTAGTCAGATAGATTAAAATCAGCCTTTTTCTTACCTTCAGTTCTGCACGGATATTATAGTGCACATGGTTTAAGTTTTGCTAAAACATATTTACCCTGTCATAGGAAAAAACTTGACAAGTTTAGCAATTTTGGTGATTTTTCCTTTTCAAGATTATCTAGTATATGTTTCAAAATCTGCTTAAAGTTTACCTCCGCTGCTTTTACATGAGCGTTTCATTCATTTCCGAGTCAGTCATAATCATTTTCATCCTTGCTTTTTAAATCACTCCTAGATGGGTTTATGAGAAATATATGTTGAACTCCATTTTTGCTTTATAAATACACCAAAATTTATAACAACAAAATACCGTGCTGTCCTAGTATATCATATAAAATACTTTATCGTGCCGTCCTCATTTTCTTATATCTAGTCTTCTAATCAGATCACAGTTGAAGCTCGCATCTTTCGTTTGATACTGGTGCTTGACTGGAAGTCGGTGGAAAAGGAGCCATAGAATTACCGAAAGTACCGTACCAAAAGTATGGTACCTGGTGGGGTGGAAGAGTACCCTTTGACTCAACAGCCTTCTGCTGACTACACTTTCACTGCATTCAAGGGATGAGCACTGTTCCAGAGGTTCTTGTGGCCCGGCACTGCGGACTGAAAGTCTTGGGCCTCTCCTTGATCACCAACATGGCAGTGATGGATTACTGCAGCAGCAAGTGTGCCAATCATGAGGAGGTGCTGGACACCACACATATGAGGACCCAGGACCTGCAGAAGCTGGTCAGCAGCTTAATTGTCAAGCTGTAGGTGGTGTGTAAGACCATGCTGTTGACCAGTGTGTGATGTCTACATTTCCTCTATCAATTCATCCAAAAAAACTAATTATACTAATTCTACATGGCAACTCTATGGCCAATCGTCATAGATAAAGTTTTTTGCAGATTGGAAAAATATGTGAGTTTCTATATCATTCGTGTACTACTGTGTGAACTTTCCAGAATGGAACCAATATTGAAATTATTCCAGCTAAAAATGGGGAGGTTTGGTCTTCTTGATTGTGGATCAGATGCTAGAATTAGTTTGTGGAAAAATGCACAAAATGTAGCTGTGGAATCCTGTCTTGGACATACATCACCAGCGGTGGCTGACTGGACGCTACGCAGATACAAAGAGAAGTGTTTCAGCATCCTCTGCCCCTCAGGACAACACGTTGGTGCTGTTGAAGACAGTACAGACAGCGACTGTGCTTTACTGTACATGCCGCACTGCGCTTTGACAGAAATGCAGTTTGGATTCTTTGTAAGTACAGGGGATTAAATTAATGTAATATGACACTACTACATCTTACACTGCATGTATATTTTCTGTTCATTTGCAAAAGTTATTAAACATATAAATTTGGCCCATTCACCACCAAGACCAAACTGTAATGACGCAGTCTTTCTTGCTCAAGCTCAGGTATTTCCTGTTGATCGCTGTAGTGGCTGGGAACAAGCAGCTAGTGCCTGTTTCCAGAACTCTGTCCAGCGCTTCCTCCTGTCTCACTTTGTTTTCCGTTCCTGAGGCATCGGGCTGTGGATGGCGCCCTTGCAGCCCAGTGGATGACTCAGCAGGTCACATGACCGTCCCCTCAGACTTCACTCCAGTGTTCCTATAACTTAATGAAGTATCCTGTTACATACAGTACTACAGAGATTACTAGAGTCACTTCTGCTAAAATGCGACTAATGCATTCCTGAAAAACCTCGTCATTTTTAATACTGAGTACTAAAATACTCATACCGAGCAGGAACAACAGGCTTAGGGGAATGAGACTCCAAACTTAGTAACTAAATTATAAAAACTGTGATGATCAGAAGGTTGCTAGTTCAAATCCCAAAGCATACTTGTACTAATGGCAATAATGTAAGTATATGCATTTTAAATAAGAAATAATGAGAAATAATGATAAATTATATCATAAACATTTCCTATGAGCAAAATAAAGTACTGTAGATTAGAGGAAAGCAACTTCTAAAATTTTGCATGCAACGACAATGGATTTAAAATTAAAATTATAACACTGAACAATAATAAATTCTCTAATATAATTAGAATAAACTAGCTGCATGTTTTATATGTTAATTTGTGAAATATTTTTCGATTTTTAGAATTAGCCTTGTGCACCTGTGCGGTGCATGAATTTACAAAATGTTTGATTCGTTTAGATTTGATAACCAGTTTGACCGAGTCACTAAAAAGAACCGGTTTAAAAGAACAATCCGTTCACGAATGAAACTTCACCGTCGTTCACTTGGATAGCTGTTTTTGCGTGCAATCTCCCGTAGGAAATGAGACTGACCAGCACTACTACGACAAGTTCAATAAACATTGCATGAAGAATCCATACAAATTTAAAGCTGTACACAGCACAATGTATATAAAGCTCCATCACACGGAAAATCGCTTTTTGGGACGACCGTGAGAAGGTTACGTGGCTTTAGTCCTTGTGCGATAGGCTCACGGTTCACTGGCTCCTTATATGGGAACATTGATTGCCGAAGAGCTTGTATTGAGCCGGCCTGCATGTTTGTACGGTAAAATGTTTTATGAGTTTGTACTCTGTTTAAAGAGGGCAATGGGGGTGACGTTAGTCAATAACATCCATCAATAATAAAGGAGATAGATAGACACGGGGCTCCAGGCATCAGCTGGAAAGCTGTCCATCACCCAGCAGAATCTCAAAACAGAGGTAACGACGCTGGTCGTAGTGTTTCGGTAGAGCTCTGACAGTTACCATAGGGGGCGCTGTGTGATTCAGTGGGATAGGCTACCGTGCCGGCGATCAGAAGGTTGCTAGTTCAAATCCCAATGCTGCCAGAATAACGGCATCAGTGCTGGCTTCTTGAGCAAGGCCCTAAACTGATCCCCCCTGCCCCGAAAAATGCTCTGGGGTCACGGCTGACCCTGTGCTCAGACCCCAGGCTTCCCACTGACACATGTCTGTGTGAGCATACATGTACTAATGGCAAACAGAAAAGCATAATTTTAAGCATCATCACAGGCAGCTGTGTGGAAGGGAAGTTTCCCCTACAAGATGCAGACAGCTCATATTCTAGGGGAGATCTGCATGTACAGCACCATAAACCTGTCTGCTGGAATAATGATGCAAATATTCATCAAACCACTTTGCATGCTTCTCATTAATCATAAGTCTAATATTAATAAAAAACACAATACGTTTCTGCCAAATACATAAGAAATGTGATCGCTATACCCTGAATGAATGTAAAGTAACAAGAAACCTTTAAGTATATCCCCCTATCTGCCTGATATCTGGATGGTATACTTGTAATTCTATGTAAGAAATTATTTATTATTTTCTACTAAGCTTCTTAATGGTCTCAGAGCTGTACTACAGATCTCCTAACTGTTCAGTCTGAGACATATCCAGTTGATCAATTATCATTAGCAGTTACTTGAATCATATGTGTTTTAATTATGCAATCATTTTTATTAACTGCATTCATTATTCAACATAGATTCCTGGCTGAGAAGTTGGATTTTGTACTGTAACAAGACACTCAACCAGCTCTATACATGACTTAACACCTAAAATACATGTATACATAAGTGTCCATGTGTAATTCTGTATGGTGATCTCATTCGCTCATACAGGGCTCTCCTGTGTGAGATCACACATGTACAAATTGCATAAACATGGACAAGCACAGACAGTAAGTCTAACTGAAGCTCAACAGCACAAACTCTTTCAGACAAAAGCCTACCTCCATTCTTTCGGTGCCTTCGGCTTTTTCATTATTTATCTCGTCTCCCTGCGCCTGTTTAAATCATTAACGTGGGACATTTCGAAGTTCTCCCATCCACCCTAGGAAATGCAGAGAATGTCACATGAAAAGGAGCACAATTGAAAATGTGAGATATCCGGATTCCCAAGATGAAAAGACGGCTTTCGGAAAAGTGCACACACAGGGGCGGGTTAGTGGTCTCTGCTTCACCCCCACCCCCCAGATATTTCAAAAACTAAATAAGCAGCTAGCAAGCAGAGTCAGAAGATTGTAGCTAGCTAGCTGGTTTAGCAGTATCTGCTAAATAAGGAATGGTTTTATTTAATATTTAGTGTAGTGACTGTTTGTGGTTTGAATGGTGGCGAGTACCGCCACTGAGATCATTATATGGTTAGACATACCTGGGAACATTTTGTCTTCATTATTACCCTCTTAAAATGTGCAATAAGACAAGACATTCAGCAGCGTCATGGCAACGCTCTGGCAACATCTGTGACAACAGTGCTTAGTGAGATCTGATGGTTGTACAGACACAATGCACCTGTGTCACATGCTTGTGTATAAGTGGGAGGTGGATTGAAGAACAGACTAGGTGGAGCCATCAATTTGAGGATGGTGACACTGCATCTGGTTCCAGTGGCCCTCTGGCTCAAGGACGAGCTGGTCATTAATTGTTCGATGATGACAACCAGGTAGAACATTTAGTATGTTAAATGAACTGGACATAAAGGTCTCCTGCAGTTCTGTTTACTGGGTAACATCAGTGCGAAGCAAAACTCCAAAACAATTCTATGATGATATCTTCAGCATCAAACCAAAATCACAAAAAAAACCAAGCTTTTTTATTTCACAATTCACATTTAAGAACCTCACTCCTCTTCGTGACTTCTGCACCATGCCTGGAACAATAAGACAATAAGTTTTGCTTTTTTTTGCCCATAACAAGCTTTGCTTTTCCAGGAGTTAAACACACAATGGCACAAGTAAAATATGACACAAATATCTAGGCTGTATGTCAGTTATTAGGACACATACTAGAGAGAAATTGTGTTCTGGAACTTAAACATTTCAGGGGCACATTTTAGAGAAATTGTTTTGAAAAATACATCACAAATCAACTGAGATTGTAAAATCTGGAAGCTCTTTCCATATCATCCGGATACCTGTTATTGGATATTGGTGGCTTAAGAGAAATTGAATAATTGTAATAGCAATATCCGTAGTAAGTCGTAAACCTAATCATGCCTTCTTCCTCTTGATTTACTTAGGCAGACTAACATCAATATTAAAACATTTAATCAAACATGCAGGTCAGTCCCAAATGTCCCACAACCAGCTGAAACACCCTGCAGAATTACCACCTGATTCTGCTTTTTTTCTTTTTTTCTCCTTTTTCCCTTTTTTTTATCCCGCTTTTATGGACGTTAACTGTCCACTTGCCAGCTCTCACACAGCCTCTCTTCTCCTTCCTCTTCCCCAGCTCATCCCAGACTGCACACCGCAGTGCACGCTGAAGGGGGGAGGGGGGTGGCCCCATTCCCTCCCACTCCCTGCCCTCTCCCCTCCCTCCCTTAATCTTCCCGTCTCTGACAGGCGGATGTTAAATAGCAGCGGCAAATAGCCGGGACAGAGAGTGCAAAAAGTGCATCTTCTGGGAGAATGACATTATAAACAGTAGCCCAATGTCTACAGTCTCTCAGCACATTACCCTGCCACAAAAGCTCAGGAGTAAACAACAAAGTGGATTGAAGGATTACATCGTATTAAATTCAGACAGGTTAGATTATAACCCTTTAACAGCAGCTCGCATGGCATTCGGAGTCCTGATGGATACAATCTGGGCCTTGGTTCGAGAACATTGAGACTCAATCAGGTGACACTCCTTTGCCACTTCTCTGGGGATGGCCTGTGCTTTAGGACGCCCTGTAATATTCTGCATTATTTATTTCATTTATTCTCTTTGTTGGGGGAAGTTTGGGTAGGGGAGCGGGAGACTGTGCACAAAGTGGATGCCTGTGTTTATTTGATGAAGTGAATAAAGAGATTTTCTGGAGTGTTCAGAGAAGTGGTCAAATGCTCCATTTCGAATTCAGATCGCCGTCACCAAATCAGCAACAGCCGACATCGCACATCTACTCAAGAAACAGTATATTCACAGGGTTTCCAACCTTGATCAGCACGCTAGCGTGAGATTTTCGATTTGAGATAATCCTGCACTCTCATTTACATATATGTTACAGTTTTATCACCTTGTAATCTGTAGGGTTTGCAAACTGCCCCAACACTTGATGTAGCTAATTTTAGTTTTATAATGGAATAATATAGAATTGCCGTAACGTTTATTGCGTGAGTGTGAAAGCGTGAGAGTGCCACATGTGTGAGAGTTGGCAGCCCTGATATTCAGCTGAACTTGTAGCACATGGTGAGTAACTGGCCTCGTCGGTACCAGCAGGGCACTCTGGACTTGGAGGGATCCTACAGCTCTAACAGTGCATGTTGGGCTTCAGTAAGTCCGCTGAAAGACCCAGTGCTGCCCACTGCAATTACGGGTCCTGGCAAGGGCATGATGACCAATTGCCTGACCATCAACAGCTTTTACCATTGCCCCCGCCAGCCCCCACCCCCGGTTCACAACAATAACCATTGTCTCACCCTCCCACCCAGTTTGCCAGATTGAGGGGATGAGGCAGGGGGCAATGTAAGAGAAGCTTGCCAAGGGTGCCACATGAGCTTTGACCTTGATTTAGTAACTGTTCAGTCGAAGAGTTGATGTATATACAGAGTTTGCGGCTTAAAGATTTTGACGTCAAGAAGACGAAAAGCAGGGTCATAGCACCAGGGTGGCATTCACCGGCTAAAATCTGCACTCAGATCGTAAGGCAGGGCCACACTGTTCTCCCAAATGTGCTGTTGGCATGGCAAAGATCCATCAGCTCATCGTGTGGGAAGCCAAATCCCACACGACAGAGATGCCCCAAGGATGAAGGCAGGTTGCATCAGCACCCCATGGCCAGACCTGGAGCTGTGGGACTCCCTTGCCCCAAAGAGACAATGACATAAACAGCCCTGATGAGTCTAAATCTTGATTACATCATAACAGTATCATTCTGGCCATAGCTGATTACCTCTAATCACCATCTATTACACACCATACAGTGGTTTGAGACCAATGCAAAATAAGAACTGTTTTAAGCTACTGAATTTCTGCGTTTGTAATACATCTCTGTGATTGGAGGCGGAGCTTAACTCCCTGCAGAGTATAGACACAGTTTACGGAGATGCTGATGCCTTCGGGCCGATGTACAGCGCATCACTTATTTTCTCAAGGGAAAAAATACGCGATGGGGGAGGAGTGCCCAAACCGCGTATTCTCACGCCGATTTGAGCGCCTTGGTGTTGTTTTTGGAGCCACTGCGCCTCCCGCAGGACTGCCGGAGAAGTACACGCACCCAGGGGTGGGGTTTATAAGCTTCGGCTCGGAGCTGGCCGGCGACAGTAAGAACTGGGACCTGACTGTGCAAAAGTTCGCACGGGATTTTCAAGTGCAAGAAAGAAAATAGGAAGAGAATGGCCAACAAAGCGCAGCAGCCTCCTCACCTTCATCTGGCGGAACTGACCGCATCCCAGTTCCTGGACATCTGGAAACACTTCGATACTGACGGTAAGTGCGGCAACTTCGGTTATTTAGTCGCGCTTTGTTGTCTCATCCGAGTCACTTTCATCAGGGGGCATTGTTTTAGAAATACAAAATGTGATGTTTCTAACGACTTACAGTACGGTACTTTTATTAAGGAAACCCGGAAATCTGAGAACTATAAGAGAAAGGCAGAAGAACACGCATATCACGCGAATAACTAATGATAATACGAATATCAAAAGGCAATGTTTCGCTGTGTTTTTCATTTACCAGCAATTTGTATTCAAATAAGAAATATATAACTTAATTTGTAGTATTTTAGCTCAAACGTTTATCTAACCTGTAAAAACAACACATGTAGAATCATACCTTGAATTTCGAAAGAAATCTTGAAAAAAATATGAAAAGATTCGGACGGGAAGCGTGTTACTGCATGGATTTTTAGCATTTTTGATTGAAATAAAAAGTTTGCTTTAAAATATAGCATGACATAAAAATGTACAGCTTAAACATCCGGCTACTAAATTCATTTATGTATTACGACTATGTTCAATGTTTATGTATTTATATATGAATGAACATGCATGGGCAGCTAATTTACAGCTGCAGTGAAATGTATTCCTATAAACGCTAACATTTTTAATTAATCAAATGACATCTGTTACAATTACTGGAAGTTTTATTAGAATCCTTAAAATTCGACTCAGTATTAAGTTACCAAATAGAAGGGCAATATAACACCGTGCACAATAATTCGCAGTAGGCTACTTAAAACTTTTTATTATTTTCACAGCACTCTTTATAAAACGGAAAGGAAAATATTTGTAATGCTTATAACTCAATTTGAAATGTATTTATTGAAAGAAGTCCAATATACATTGATTTTGGGTGATATTGCTACATTGGTGAATTACGTTAATTACCACTCTATAGTTTAGGCATGGGCGCGCCTATACTACCCAGTACTACCCAATATTACCAAATCAGGTTAGCGCCCCAGTTCCAGGCTGTTTTGCCGGGGCTTTCAACCGGGAAAACACATTTTTTTCATTCATGGCAATTGCGCACCGTCTAATGGGCTGCGACCTAAGCTCCTACGTGTTTTTCTTTATTTCAGCTGTATCTTTACAGTGAGACTATTCGTTCCTAATTATCGTATTCTTGATGAAAACCAGTAGTAATGATGTTATTTCGGAGGAATGTTTAATTTTCAAGATCAGACACACTTAATTGCACTATTTCACACGTTAATTGGCTATAATGTCATGTTTCCAAATAAAATCATACGTATTATGTTTTCGTTACAGATCTACCGGGAGAAGTTCCCGGGCTTTTTGGGTGCGGTGGGTGGGTGGTACAGCATGGAAATTTGGGGGAGCGGGCCGGGAACGCAAAAAAATGAAAGTTAATCTTAAAGTTATCGACCTGTTAGAGAACAATATTTTCTCAATATTATTTGTTATACGAACTAATGCTTATGGGAAAACATAACCATGTAAGAAAGGCTTCAGACATCCCCGGGGAACATAACGCACCTTCTAAAAAGGATCGATGCATAGAAAAAAATCGATGTAATAATTAGGTTTTAGAGATATCTGTCTTTTTAGAAACGCTTTGGGCAATGGTAGGCATATAAACGATCTGAAATCCATGCTAAATTATGATAAATAAATGGTAACTCCTATTGAGGTATGACACTATATACACAATTATATTTATAAATGTGGCAGAAATTTCCTCAAGAGAGAAGTTCGGAGATTACGAAACATTCTTTACGCTCATTGTATTATTATTATTTTTTTACAAGCATGAAATGAATGCAAGATTTCTTGCTCCCGGTGTCCGTGTGTTGAAGTTTCAGTTATAGTACACAGTATTTCTCCTTCCTTTCAAGTGTCAGTTCCGAAGCTGAGATCCCGTTATCGCTCGTCCGCTGCGCGCTTCCGTGCTGCGCGTTCATGTGCATTGCTCCTCGCCCGGTGCGATCGCTGGTCCATCGAAACACTCAGCCCATCGACTGTAGCTACATCACAGGCACGTTTAACAGTGACAAGTTGATTATGTGTCGGTCATAATTTTTTTCTTTTTTTTACTGAACATGTTGAATTTCACCGTCATTCAATGAAATACACAACATTCTGGGGCTTAAAATTGTTATCTATTTGATCACAGAACCAGAACCATAAAAATTCTATGGAGAAGCAAAGATATTTTCAGCTAAAAATAACATCCACGCAAACCTTCCCTTAACCTGGTGTGTTACCCTCTGAAAATCAGAACAGTGCCCCTAACTTCTGATTGTGTAACACTGTTGTTATGTCTTAGGGCAGTATGGTGGCTCAGCGGATAGCGATGTTGCCTCACATCTCTTGGGTTGGGGGGATTAAAACACCACCCGCATGCCGTCTGTGTGGACTTTGCTCTCCCTGTGTTGTGTGGGTTTCTTCCCACAGTTCAAAGACATGCAGTTAAGCCCGTATTGTGTGCAGATGCCCTGCAGTGGACTGCTATGCCACAGAGCAGGGCGGCCCATCTTATCTAGAAAGGGCCGGTGTGTATGCGGATTTTCACCCCAACTGCCTAATTAGATTACTAATTAGAGGACTGATTTGTTTGAAGAGTCCTCATACCTGGGTTTGAACAGCTGACCTAAAAGTTATCCCAAAAACCTGCAAACACACCACACCCTTTGCAGTAAACAATTTGGCCACCCCTGCTATTGAAGGTGAACCCCTGTGTGTCATTCACTTAGAGCAATCCTGCATTACCATCTACAGCAGTGTTTCCCATTCCAGTCCTTGGGGACTCACAGTCGGTCCATGTTTTTGGTCCCTCCAAACTCCCTGCCGGACAGTTCACATTTTTGCTCCCAACTGGCTCCCTGGAGGGAGCAAAAATTTGGACTGTCTGTGGGTCCCCAAGACCCGGATTGGGAAGCACTTATCTACAGGAATAATTCACTTTTGATGAGACGCTGCGTTTTTTATGATCTTTGATGGATGTAAATCTTGCAAAGGGGCTTCTGGGCCTGTGCTCAAACACCACTGGTGCCCAGATGTCACTTCAGCAGTATTCTGTTACTAACGACACAAACATTAATAACTCCGTGCAGGAAATTAGCGGAAGAGTTTCCATAGCAAGTTGCTTGTGGGAACTTCTGTGGAAGTCCTCCTAGCCGGAACTTTTCAGTTCCCAGGGAGCATTTGGGGCACTGAGTCAAACGTCAACGGTAAGAGTCCCTGCTGGGGGCACCTTGCAGACTCCTTGTTGCTTTAGTGGTTGGTTTTGTCTTTTGTTGGGTACTTCACGGTGCTTCTTTAAAACACGCAGAGCAGAATATGGCTTCAGCAGCACCAGCTAAGATCCGAACCTCGACATGCCTCCGCCATGCATCTAATTGGATCTGATTCCTGTATCCCTCTCTGTTCATGGCAGCTCTTCATGGAAGTGCGCAGTTTTGGGTGTGAAGAACTGAACTTGGATATACCTCTTACCCAGTACTTGCAGATATTCTTATCAGCCATTAAACATGCATCACATAGATGCACAGAGAAATCCCTTATAAGCACTAATATCCTCTCCTATCCTGCTTTGCACTTCAACTTTTACTTTATTTGTTTAGCAGATATTTTAGTCCAAATCCACGTACAAACGACGTCTGGGACCAAAGAGCAGGGACAGCCAGCCTCCCGGGAGCTGTTAGGTTCAGGGGCCCAAAGATGAGATGATTACTAGCTATGGGATTCAAACACATCACCTTCCAATCATGGGGACTGATGTATAGCCCACCGAGCAGCACACATACTCTATTACTGTAAGTCCACCTCTTTTGTGAAAATTTCAAGCTAAAACGTGATGCAAGAGCATAAAAGTGTTACTGAGACAATACAAGTGAACACAATAAAAATGGCGACCACCTGAAAGCATAACATCATATGAGATTATGCAGGATATCTTACAAGTCTGTGGCTGCAAACTATTAATCAAATCCTTAATCTAAAAACATTGTATGTGATATTAGATGTGATCTTGTGAAGACCTCCTTAGGTATACGTTTTTAAACCAAATAATAACAATTTAGGGTATAGATATAGTATCATATGGAATCATACAGTTTTGCTTCAAATCCTAAATGGACCCTTAAAGGAAGGTGCATTATGGGAATGCCCCAGTCAGAGCCCAGTTCTGTAGGTAACAGGTCACAGGTATGGCTACCTTGTCATGATCACATGACAAATCTCTGCAAATAATCTGCAGGCTATTTGAAGTTGAATAAGCTGCCACCGGTGTTTAAGAATAGATCACCCGTTTAATTATGCTGCTGTGCTGAATTTAGGCATAATAATAAATCCAGTTATGAACATTGGAAACTCATTATGAATTGGGATTGTGCCAGAGGGTGATCATTTCATTTAATGCTGAATGATTAACGTTACCCCCTTTTCCCGAAGCCTAAATCCCCAGTCTGACACCTGTCGTGTGAGGTAACGTCATGTAACAAGCACTAGTGTAACGCACGCAAGAAATATGTGCATCATTTATTTAGTAAATGACCATTTGTAAATCCGTCGTAAATGTATGTCTGGAGAACAACCATTACCTCCCCAAAACAAAGTCCTTTCAGATAGGAACGCATTTTAAATAATTAATTTACACTGAACACGATGCTAGGAGTGCATGTGTGAGTGACTGGTGTGTGAGTGTGCCCTGCGATGGGCTGGCCCCCCATCCTGGATTGTTCACTGCCTCATGCCCATTGCGTCCGGGATAGGCTCCGGACCCCCCCGCAACCCAGTAGGATAAGTGGTTTGGAAAATGGATGGATGGATGAACACGATGCACTGATGAATAGACATTTTAAAAAAAGCATAAAATCACTATATCATAAAACAAAGTCAGTATCTTGTGATAAATCCAGTTCCACCATAAATTGTTAACATAACTGGCAGATTTTTGCAGTGATATCTAAGGATGATTTCGCTGGGGGTCCGGCATGGGGGGTTGGGCGAGAGTGAGGACTAAGGCATTTGACCAGAACTCTGAAAACATGCCACCAAAATTCAATCAACTTCCTGCTGAGCTAAAGCCACGTTCGTCACTGAGGGTATAAGTGCCAGGAGAGTGAATAATAGCAGTAACACAGCGCTCCACACTTCCATCAGGAAAATCAGCCAGAAATACCCGCTCCAGCGCTGGAGAGTGCAGGTCAAACGCCATTCGGCCGACTCTAAGACGGTTATTGAATACTCATGCGAGTGAGAGAGACCAGGCAAGAGAGGATTTTGTCCGTTGGATAGGAGTGGGCATTCTTTCCACAGGCTGACAATGAACAACAAACGGTCCAGATGCACGATAGATTTATAATGCAACTTATTTTGTCACATCTAATTTTGAGACACACATTAACAGTGGCTGCATTATAAGTCAAATTATGCATATTTCTTGAAGCATTATATACACCTTCATTTTTCTTTCAATAATGGAGGATACTAAACAATAAGTTGTTACCTCTGACTTTTAGAAGGTTAATGACATTAGATGCCTGGGCATGTTGAGAAACGTGTAATACTGTCTGTCATGTGCGGGCAGTTTTGGGACAGCTTATATTTAATTGTAGAATTTATCCAGAGTAACTTTATTAACCTCCAATGGGGTTTCAGTCAAATGTCATTCAATAAAAATTGAGGAAATACTAAAGTCTTATTTTAAGAAAGATTGAAAAGTCCAATTTTAAAAATACCTTAGCAATGAAATACAACAGAAATAGCCATTAGCTATATGAAGCTCTGGATTTTAAGTACTGTGTGAGCAGCTACCCTGAGCAATGTGGATAATGATACTGGTCTAAGCTCAGGGCGATGCCAGTGTGCTGTGCCAGTGTGGCACATGTGTGGGTTCAGTACATCCCCAAGTGTACAGGATCACTGATGTCAAGGTTCTATGCAGCCGCAAGCTCATAGGAAAATCATGATGTCCGTCTCCTGATAAAAATGGCAAATGGTTTTACTACATCTACTCCTAGGTGTGGTCTGATCTTTTTAATAGAACATCAGCTTTCAAGGTTAATTTTCTCATTGTCACCAATGATCCACAGGAAAATAGAGCTAAAGTCGTCGACATTAGACAAGAAATCTGCAGCAGCAGTCATAGCTTAGGGTGGAGACACTGTTGCCATTAGGCCCTGCCCACAACAACGTGGTGGGGTAGTGTGGAGTTTAATCAGCTAATGTTTTGTATCGGCGTCCTGTAGGTTGTGGGGTTGAATCCCGTGGCTGACAGCGAATCACCATTGGTTCCTTGAGCCAGGCCCTTAATCGTAACTGGCTGTTAACTGACCATATACTTTGACCCCAGACTTTTCTGAGTTACATGTCACTATAGACAAAAGCATTTGCAAAATAAATGTCATGTGACAAATAGCCTGCTGATCCTTTCTTACTGAAATTCCATATTTCATCATTCTTCACCTCCACAACATGCCATTAAACATGAACCCTATAAAATAAACCAATTTTTTGCACACGGTACAAAAAAAAAAAATGTGGTTATTCTGTTATTCAGACTTTTTTCTCTCATGATTCCGCTTTGTAACTTTGCTGATTATCCTGTCAAATACATTCTTAAATAAAATGCTTTCACAGTGAAAAGTGAATTCCTATTCGATTCATTACTGCCACTTATTGAGCTATGCAGCCTGGGACTCTCCCATCAACATAGAGCTCCTCTTTTTGTTTGCTCTGATAAAATACAAAGCCACCCAACAGTAAACTCTGCCAACTAGAGCATTATCATGTGCCAGATTTAGTTCATTAGTGCCACATGGCAGCCCTTCCTATCTCACGTTTAAGAATGGAAAAAGAGAAGGATGTGTGAGAGAGACAGAAATCAGCTCCGGGCCCCTAACGACTGATAATTATCTTTCATGTTAACATGATGCACAGCTGTGCCACCCCAGTGCACCCCAGCCCAGGATTTACCCATGATTCCATGCGACCATTGTCTATTAGCTGGTAATGATACATGGGCAGCTGGGAAGAGAAGAGGAGTCACACGTCCACAGCTGTTAAAGTTTGATGAGGTGCAGGTAAGAGATTGTGCTGGTCCAGGGTGACAGTGCTGTGCCGTCAGTGGGGCTTGTGCTGTATTCCAGGCAATGGCTACATCGAGGGCAAGGAGCTGGAGAACTTCTTCCGGGAGCTGGAAAGTGCACGGAGAGGGGCAGGCGTGGTGAGCCATCGGCGTCATTAAAATGGGAAGCGTAACAGCAGCCTGTGATCTTCAGGCCCCTCGTCTTCCTGCCATTAGCTTAAGCTGTAGAAGTCAAACAGAAAGCGAGCAGAACCATTCAGAGGTCATAACATCTAATTTAAGGCAGGCAGCTGAGGCTCTTCAGTCTGGTTTCTGAGGGGTCCTGATATGGGTCATGACATGTTCATCACCTGCAGGGCGTTAGCAGGCATTAAAATAAACCCCGTTCTGGTACTTTCTGCGGAAATGTGGATCCTTTTCATACAAACCTAAATTTAGTAACGTTGCCCCCAAGTTCTATACAATATTACACAGGGGGATATTTAACACAGCTTCCCCTGGTGTGGGGAGCACGGACTTCAAAAGGTACAGTAAAGAGAGAAGCGATTTATACATACAGCTGTCCTCTGCCGTAGAATATAGGACGAATCACTACATGTTTATATGTGAATATGCACCTGATAACCAAGAGATAGCTTAACTCCTGGGTTAGCTTTAGCTCAAATGGGACCTAGGAAACATTCTCACATCTACAGGGCTGCCATTGAATTACCACTAATTTTTAAATAAATGAATAAATATTTTTAAAACTATTTTTTGGAAAGTAATTCTATCTTTTGGACAGGATCCCACAAATGCTTCCTTCAGAGAAAAGATGAGGGAGTTCATGCAGAAATTTGACAAGAACGCAGATGGAAGAATTGAAATGTCTGAGGTACGGATCACACCTCACAGAAAATATGTGGACGACATAGTTGTACAGAGCTGACCTCCTTCTTGCTGTTCTAGAACTTTCCATCAGCTTGAATGCCTCCCACTTTCATAAGGTTTCTTTATCACTCTGTTCTTTTTTCCTCATTTGTCTCTTTCAGTGTTTCACTCTAAGATTTTCTATCTCTCTTTCATGATTTTTGTCCCCCCTCCATATCTTCCTGTCTTACTCGGTATCTCAGTGCCTGTCTGTCTCTCCCCTGGTATCTTTCAGTCTTTCTTGGTATCTCAGTGCCTGCCTGTCTCTACCCCTCCTTACGGGACTCTCTCACATCGTATGATCAGCCCTTACCTCTTTCCTCTCTCTTGCCAACAGCTGGCTCAAATTCTGCCTACAGAGGAGAACTTTCTGCTGTGCTTCAGACAGTTTGTGGGTTCCAGCTCCGAGTTCATGGCGGTAAGGAACATGTCCGTGCTTCTGCTTACACACACCCTGGATGAGCACCATGGCCGGGCGTTTATAAACTTCATAAGCTTCAGTCAGCAAACCTCTGTGGGTTTTTCACTTTCTAAATGTCAGCAGTGATTTAATTCTGCTTAAAAGAGGTCCCAGTCTTGGGGTTTACTGTCTGTACGTTTCGGCACAGTTCAGTTTGCCCTGAGTTGTTGCAGAAATAATTGGGAGGGTTGATCAGAGTATGTTTGGTGCAAATACAGTAGAGAAAAGAAACAGCAAATAGCTCCTTACTCCTGGCTCATTACTGCTGCATACCCAGCAGGGAAAAGCAGATGTTGTCACATATTTACCTACAACGTACAGTGATGAAAATGGGGAAACATCAGAGAGCTCCTGCCGGTCGAGTGATGTCATCAGCCGGGGACACACCCAGGCTCTGCTTTCCTCACAAACATGCACAGACACCTACTTTCAGCCTATGTGCGTCTCTTTCACTTTCAGTCTGCTCTGGGAGCGAATGGGTTCCCCTTCCCCTCACCCTCCAAAACCCAACTTTACCCGCCATCCCTCCCCAAGCTGCCAGTTGCCAGGAATTAAGCTGCAGTTCCATTTGCCATTTCTCTCCATCAGACTGTTAGATGAACATACAGGCACCTGCACGCTGCGAGATGAAATGAACCCCCCCCCCCCACCCCCACCCCAGATTAATTTCCCTGCCGCATTAAAGATTTGTAGTGTCTGGCTATAACCGGGGTAAGACTACATTCACTTTCCCAAATGAGGAATTACGAAGGTGGGCTCAAAAAAATGAAATGAGACAAGAAGGGGGAACTTTTTAAACCTGTTGTCACGTCGAGGTTCTCAGACGAGAGGATGAGAAAGTGGGGGTTCTATTCTGAGGACATCATATATTATGGATGGGCTGTGGTAATTCTCTACAGACCTGCAAAGCATGAGGCATCTATCTTTGATAAGAGCACTTGCAAGGAACAGGACAGCTGCAAGATTAAAATATAAATTAAAATGCATCTCTCTTCCGGCGGAACGCAATCCGTGAATCGACAGAAATGAAAGTTGGTGCGAGAAGGACGTTCGGTGATGGTTGACTGATGCCAAACATTGACAGGAGGCTCTGATGGTGTCTCGCAAAACACTTTCATTTCCATGATCTTGTCGACATCCGGCGTTCCTCACAGTCAGCTGTGGGCCTTGTCCACGAAACAGCAGCTCCTTCACACCACTGAGCTCGCAACAGAAGTTTCCAGAAGTCTTGATTGTTGAGAGATGTTGCAATGAGAATTTTATCTCAGTTCCATAATAGTGTGTGTGTGTGTGTGTGTGTGTATGGGTGTGTGCATCGATCACAAATGGGGACCAAAATGTCCCCAAAGTGTAGTAAATCCTGAAAGCTTCCTTACTTTCAAGGACATTTTTCTGGTCTCCATTTGGAAAACCTCAATTTTATAAAAATCTGTGACTGCAATAAAAAAAACTAAAAATGGCAAAACTCTTGTATTTTTTTAAATTAATTATGGTTAAGGTTAGGGCTGGGTGGGGGTTAAGGGTGTCATGACCGGGATTAGGGTTTTTCCCATAGAAAGGAATGGAAGATCCCCATTTTTACATTGTACAGTCTACGCGGGTAGCATCCTGTCTGTGAACTTGGAGCAATGTTAGCATGGATCTGACCATCTGCTCCAAAGATACCTATGTGTGTGTGGCATCTTCACTGCTGCTACTGCAGAAAACTGACATGTATTTCATATGCAGGCATGGCGAAGGTATGACACCGATCGCAGCGGATATATTGAAGCCAATGAACTCAAGGTAAGGACTAAGAAGGTTTACTTTTGTTCTGACCCGAGGGATCCTTAGCCAAACAGAATGTGACACACTGCCACGACTTTTGAGTGATACTGAGTTCTACACTCCCGAACTTTTTGAGATGCGACCTTCTCTGTCCAGCCAATGACAGTGCTCAAGCAGGCAGTGACGTTCATTGGCTCTTGCTCTTCCTTCCACAGGGATTCCTCTCAGACCTTCTGAAGAAGGCCAACAGACACTATGACGACCAGAAGCTGGTTGAGTACACGCAGACGATAGTAAGTACCCCCTGTAGTATCTTCTGCTTCTTCCGCAAGAACATGGGGAGAACCTGTAAGAAGTGGCCTGGTTAGAGCCTTAGTAAGTGGACCGTCAAGATTCAGTCATTCAAAACAAAGCTTTTCCATTCAACGGAGCTTAAATGTGACTCTCATTAGATGGTTTATCTGACTCGATTGGCAGCTCTCGTGTGTATCTTTGAGCAGGCCGTAGAACAGACCATCACGATTTTATTGCTTTGAGGAGGCCAGCACAACTGCACTGAAGAATTTCCATCTCATATATTTCTCAGCCAGATTTAATTAGAAAAGCAAAATGAAAGAAACTCTTCTTTTCGTGTTATTCCTTCAGGCCATTCGTGACAGCCCTCATGAAGATCTCGCTCACTTTCACTAATCCTCTCCTGTTCTTCTGCACCCGCAGCTGAGGATGTTTGACCTGAACGGAGACGGAAAGCTAGGCCTCTCGGAAATGGCCAGGTGGGTGGCGGGTGCCCTTTGGCTGGGGCATGATGGGAAAGTCATGTGTGCGGGCCAGCATCAGCATTGTAGCATCAGGGCGATAAAACTCATTTCTTGTCGTTTAAGGCTGCTGCCTGTCCAAGAAAATTTCCTGCTCAAATTCCAGGTGAGGGCACCTCTTGCATGGCTACTGTGTCCCTGTGTTGTCACTCTGACAGCAACAAATATGCTCACACATTCAGCCCAGTGATCTGTCGGAATAAAAATAACATGACTGGCAATAAATATGGGAAATTTGCATAACACAAAACCATTTTAGAATTTCAAAGGCATGCAGATAACAGCAGCCGACAGAGGTGGTGAGGATCTCACACCCCAGTGGAATAGGGCAGACACAGGCACAGGGTAACCTACATTAGAAGTGTTCACACCCCGCGGCCTTGGAAGGGAACAGACTCCCGGCACCTTTGCCAATGCAGGGCCGCGTATCGGGGACTCCCAGCAGTGGGTCCCCCATGGCCGCTGGCGACAATTTTCCCGCACATGCGTTTCGGCTTCCCTTCAAACACCCTTGACTTCCCATGGGTGTCGACGAGAGGAGCCACTTTGAGATCAGGGGCCCCAGGCGAGGCCTTCATACTATCAGGGCAGAGGGAGCAATCACCGAGTGCCACAGAGCAAAGTCACGCACGATAAGATAAGATAAGATAAGATAAGATAAGATAAGATAAGAAAAAATAAGGCTGAATATTATTTAACTGGACCGGCAGTTACACACAGAAGCACGGGCACACCTATGGACACTGGCAGAGATACCAAGGGTATAACTATATGTTGAGGGAGGGGGGGGGGGATTCAGGTCTCCACCCATTTAAGGGGGTCCAAGGTGTTTTATTGGCTGGTTTTGATTATTGGGTGTCTTACAACCCCCCATTTCCCCCCACACAATTTACGCCCATGAGAGATTCCATTAGCTAATAACCTCTTGGTAGTTTGAGATGCGCTGTAAGCCGGGTTTGAGATGTTATATGGTGTCTGGAGTAAGTCGCAGATTCAGTCAGTTATAAAAACAGATCAAATTACCCTTCCGACTGGACTTCTTCTAGAGCATCTTTCATGGCCTCCACATCTGCTCCCCCATACAGATCCACTACTCAGCAGTTGGTTAATGACTCTTGACAATACTAGTCTCAGAAAACATATTTCTTCATCTGGACCAAAGTAAATGCCTCATTTTTTTCACATTCTCATCATCTCGCTTTTAATAGAGTTGTTCTTCACGATAAAAGAGTGAATCAATCTACGCAGCAGTAACAAGCGCTTTTAGATACTTCACCTCCTTATAAAAAGCTTAATTTCCTTAGTGACAACACAAAATCTGAAATGTGCACACCTGACTTCCCACAGGGCCTCAAGCTGACCTCCGATCAGTTCAACGCCATCTTTACATTCTACGACAAGGTAAACATCACCGCACTTTTGCCCACGGGGATGCTGAGATCAGCGGCCTGTTTACAGTGATCCAACCAGGGGTGCACCTAGGAATACTAGGTCCTCTATACAAATGTCACCTTTCTCTCTCTTCTCGCTCAATTTTACATGCAGTTTAATATTCAAAATGGGCCCCTGTCAGTGCTGGTCCCCCTGAATCTGCCAAGGTATCCATTTCTGCACCCAACTATCTAGATGTTTCTATCCATCCATCCAAACCACCCTAGAAGACAGATAATCCTAATGGATCGTTGAGGATATGTTCAGTAATCCACTGTAAATGCCTCATTGCAGTCTACGTGCCAGAGATATGCAATATGAAATAAATTAATTCTTAAATCAATACTTGACCCTTTGAGGATCAAATGGGACATTACTTGACTAAAGATTTGTGCTCCTTAAACCAAGTGTTTCCCAATCCGATCCTTTGGGACCCACAGACAGACCATGTTTTTGCTCCCTACCAGCTCCTGGAGCAAAAATGTGGACTGTCTGCGAGTCCCCGGGGTCTGGATTGGGAAACACTGCCTTAAGTGAAATGGAGGATGTTTGTGATATGGTTGGTTCACATTCCATGCTATTGGACTATATCAGATGAAAATCCCTCATTATCTCTTCTGAACTTTGCACCTGTAGTAAGACTTTATGAGTAAAATGTACTGTATGCTTGAAGTCAAGGTAGACTTTGATGGGAGATCAGAGTGAATTCCAATCCCAAATGGGCCAGGAATTTGTACATAAAATAATTTGCCTACATAGCAGGATCTTACAAAAGTAGCCAGGACCTTCCAGAATCGTTACATTACTTTAATGAGCATTTTATTTAAGACCTGAGTGCTCAGAATGAACACTTGCTAAAAGTGAGACTGCCCACCATGCTGATTAGCTGTTTTGCTGACATTTATAATAAATGAAGATTAAGGCTCTTTGAAGATCAGGCGTCTTTACTGAGAAGCAATTTCAGCCAAAAGTTTGTCTACTAATATTCAACATCTGCTCTTGTTCTTCTGGGATTAACATATGGATTTTAAGTGGAGTGCTCCAGTCATCCAAAACTGAAAGCTAAATCCATCTCAAAGAATTTACCTCAATCGCAGAACAACAAGCAGTGGTAAATGTAAAAATGCTTATTAATGCAAAAAATGTTCTTCCACCCAAATTTCACTGAAATTTTCATTTTCTTGTGAAAATTTAATGGGGCCCAGTAGTCGGGGCAGCTGGAACATGAATGGCTGTCAGCTGACATTTCCCAACCAATTGCGGATATGGCTAAAGAGCCCTGATAATAAATGGAACTAAACCATAAATGATGACTTCGAGGGAAATAAGACTGCAAACTAGTGGCCATATGAATGCATGCTTAAAAACCTGAAAAACTCATTTCGACTCAAATGAAAATGTCACAGCCACATAAATAAAATTTAAATTGTGAAAAATGCAAGATAGACTAGATAAACACAAGTGCTCTGCAGTGAATGTGCAGCAGCAGATATAAGGATGCAGAACGCAGTGCGTTATTTTCTAATAATGCACTGCGGAAATGCCACTCAGCAGTGAACCAGAGAGATGTGAACACAGTTGTAAAGCAGAAACTGTAATAAATCTAATGATCAAGGAGAAAAACAAACAACAATCTAGCCCAGGCTGGATTATACTTAAGCCATAGGCTTTTACCAAGGCCCTCAGCCTGAATGTGCTCAGGTCAAGAAAGCATGGATCGTTAATGCATAGTGTGTTACCCAGCATGCACTGCGGTGCTTGCTGGTGCAGTACAGGGCATGGGCCATGGGGGGTGTTGCTCTAGACGCCTGAGTAGAGAGGTGCAAAATGAGTATGATGAGTGAACTGCAGTCTGCCACGAATCGCACACTTATAAGGTGATTAAAAATGCAAGGACTGGCTCCATTCACTCTCTTTAACTGTCAGTCCAACAAAGAAACACCGAGAATATTTCCAGCCAGTCTTTACTTACATACACATATATTCATACATGTACTCATATGTGCTTTAATTCTTCTTATTCATTTTTACAAGGATGGAAATGGCTACATCGACGAGCATGAACTGGATGCTTTGCTCAAAGATCTCTGCGAGAAGAACAGACATGTGAGTGAGCTTTCAGTTCCTCGCCGCGACAGCCTGTGTCTGCAGGTTAAAACATCTATGGAGCTGAAGATGGATGATCAGCATTCGGCTTCGAATTCCTGCAATGAACACCACCACTTACTCAATAACCAATTCTGAAGTTGCCTTGCAGAAGAGTAAAGTTCAGGTTCAGAAAGTACAAATCTAGACCACGATTTTGTTTCAACCAACCAGTTGAGTCTCTGTGACTGTGACTCTTTATACTCATCTGGTTGGTTGAGACAAATGTTTAGTCTGAATTTTTACTTTCTGGACCTGAACTTTCTACTTTTGTTAGATGGGCACCAAACACCAAGTTGTACACATTATAGCCGACGCCGGTTTCTTTAACTGAATCAATGAATATCCAAACTGCATAAACCAATATATTTATCATATGGGTTGGAAGTTTTGAAAAATGGTGCCTGTTACAAAATAATGGAATTTATGCAAAGTTCATATAGCAAAAGCACCTGCTACAGGGTGAACACTGGCGTCCATGTGCAGAGTGCAGTGCAATCTCAGCTAATCTTTATGCACTTCGTACACAGGGCCCAGCGATCACTGTTTTTTTCTCTCTTAATTTTCCCATGATGCCTCAGGAGATGGACATCCGGGATTTGGTGGGCTACAAGAAGAGCATCATGGCTCTGTCGGACGGAGGCAAGCTGTACCGGGCCGAGCTGGAGATCGTGCTGTGCCGGGATCCCATGTTCTGAGGCCCCTGAAGGGCCACATTCGCCCTTCCTGAGCCCCAGGATCTCAGCAGCCCCTTATTGCTTAGCTCTGCTGCCACCATTTGCATGTGCTGGAGTCGCGCTTCCATCATGTCCTGACGAATGTGCACTGAGGTGCACTTTCTGACCCTCCGCCAGGCTCCACCCTGCCCCTCTCTGACCCTCCGCCAGGCTCCACCCTGCCCCTCCGCCAGGCTCCACCCTGCCCCCTCTCTGACCCTCCGTTAACCTCCACCCTGCCCCCTATCTGACCCTCCACCTGGCTCCACCCTGCCCCCTATCTGACCCTCCGCCAGGCTCCACCCTGCCCCCTATCTGACCCTCCGCCTGGCTCCACCCTGCCCCTCTCTCACCCTCCGCCAGGCTCCACCCTGCCCCCTCTCTCACCCTCCACCAGGCTCCACCCTGCCCCCTCTCTGACCCTCCGCCAGGCTCCACCCTGCCCCCTATCTGACCCTCTGCCTGGCTCCACCCTGCCCCATCTCTGACCCTGCTCACTCGGCTCTCTGAAATACAATTATTTTGCAGCTTTTTAATTTGTTTTTTTTTTTTTTTTTTTTAAACAGTTTCCCTGAAATAGATGAATATACCTTATTTATGATGGTAATTTATTGGTAACATTAACACGATTATGAAAATTATATGAATGATATGAGTATATAATGGTGTTTAGACACTTAGTGAAAATTATATTTTGATTGATATCCTCTCAACTTGTTTAAGTCTGACATCAAGTTCCTTGCCCTTGTGTCTATTGTATCCTGTTTGGTTTTAAGGTTCTGGCTAGTACTGTTTTACTGGAATGCATTTGAGTCAAAAATAAATGGATCACAGAATCTGGTTGTTTCCTTTATTTTTCATGGTTTTTATATTTCAGATAAATTCCCTGATAGAAGTGTTTACAATCTTTATTATTCTCTCATTTAAATGTATATACTTGTGTTGCTATTTCATCCATATTAATAAGGAATTAACCTTAAAAGTGAACAAAATTACTGAAAAAATGTTTTTTAAAAAAACAAATTAATAAATACTTTGGTATTCAGACTTAAGCTACATAAATAATATTCAAATACAAATAACCTTATCACTGCACAGATTTTAGGACTTTTCTCCCAATTGAGGAGGTACGTATCAGTTGTAGAGGCTGCCTTCTCCATTTAAATGCTGCTGTAAGCTTCAGTTTGACACTGCGAGCTCGCAGCTTCCACACCGAAGGGTTTAAACACAACCCCAAAATCGACGATTGTCCATATTCACGGCTTCCCTGTGATTTTCTGCAAATGCTCAAGAATCTCTCATCCTCACGCTGACATGCGACTGAGAGCATAGGGCAAACATGCTCCTGTTAATCAAATTCATATTTTTATATGAGGGGATGGGCAACATTTGTGCTCTTTACATTGTTGATATTATCGTCTTTATTTAGCACACATTTTAATACGAAGTGAAGTATATATTTTTGAGAAAGCGTGGTCAGACGGTCCCAGCGATCCAACGATCTTAGGCGTCCCAACACACCAACCCCAAAAACACACACATTACATGAGCACTAGGTCCAGACTCAAATAGAAGAAGGAAAAAGCAGGCAGGATGAGAGTTTGAGTTAGTTAGAAAGTTGGATGCCCTGCGTTTCATACTTCCAGATAATACAAAACACCTACACCGTTATCGTGTAGGACACACGTTTCTGGGCTCCCTAAAACTATCCTGGAAGACTTCGACAGTATTCCCTGTGGAAGATACCTGTTTTAAAAACGAAGGTTGCGATCTACAGACGCTTTGCCTCAAAAATATGTAAGTCAGTCTTTGCACGCCGATGCTTTTAAAGCTAATCTTAATAATTTAGCACGGATTCTTGAAGGAGGTACTTATCAATTAATCATCAGCAGTTTTACTGAAAGGGCTGCGGTTTAAAACAGAATGTATTTCATACAGTGAAAACTCACTTAGACATACTTATTTATTTAGGACAACTAGTATCTTACTCATATTGACAAAGCTGGTAACAGACATTTGCAGAAAAATATTGCGGATAATAAAACACATACATTTAATTTTTACTACCACTAGGAAGGGAAATAAAAAAGGTTCCTAATTCTGATTTTGACACAGGATGAGGGGGAAGTTTGTGTTACGGGTTTTAATTCTTGGAAAAATCACACACATACAAAAATCCACTTACACAATGACTTACAGCTCCACTAGTCCATTCATTTTCCATAACCGCTTATCCAATATAAGGTCACTAGGCATTGCGATTGAAAAACATTATGTAACTCTAAGCCATATATCTGCAGTGGCTTAATTTGATAAGCACCAAGCCCCATAATGATAAATGATAGAATCTATAATGGTATTTTTACAATAACTATCCGATCAAAATGCATTATTCAAATAAACATCAGCTGCAGTTTCCCAACGGTGACCCCCAAGTCTGCACCCTGTGTTATAATTCAAGCCGTGTTCACACGTCTGAAGCGACGGCACAACTTTTCCCTATAGTCGTAAAAATGAAACAGAGCGAGTTTTGCGGAGTTTGATTAAGTATGACTGACAGGGAGTTTACAGAGAAGCAGATGGGAGCAAATCCTCAGGGAGTTACAGGATGCCAAGCTCTTCAGCGTTTCATCCCAGACGCTAATCCGCACTCCCACTGTATGACAGTAAAGAGCAGGATTGAATGCTGTCGTGTTTGTTTTCAATCCTTTTCAAAAAATACAAATCTTTGCGTCTTCGCTCCTGTTTTTCTCCTGTTTCGCACGCCATGCACTCCCCCTTTCCTCCATCCCCCATTAACCCTGAGAGGAAGATGACATATTCGCTCGAACAGACTGCGGCCATTACTCACAGACTGTGGGGCTGCAGTCATGGGCATCTGCTTTGGGGAGCCCGGCCAGCTTAACGCAGATGATTCTAGAACCATTTCTATTATGATTTCCCCACAGAAAGACATGACAGCCCAAAAAGGCCACACAGTAACCCAAGAGACAAAACAGGCCTGTTTGCCGGTTTTGATCATACATGAATGGACTCAGTAAAACTTCAAATGCACAAGGGGAACATGGCGAACAATTAAATTACAATCAGAATCAATTGTGTTTAGTTATTGAGGAGTAAAAGCAATCCACAGCCATTCGGTTTGCACCAAGGAGAACCCTCTTCTTTTCTATCATACCGTACCTCAAATTAAAGCTACTGCAAATGAAATTAACAGTTGAACCGTCTCCTTCTCTAATTCGGAGATTCAGAGGGCAAGTAAATACTAAAAAGGGAGAAAGAAATTACACCATTTGAGGCTTTGTTTCAGAGTTAGCGCCATATCACGGTTTTAGAATGTTTGGTGCTAGAACTTACAGCATCGTTCGGTTTTCATGGCTAATGCCGTGTTTTTGGTTTCAGAAATGTCAGATTCGCACATCAGTGCTTAAATCCAGAACAGACTTCAGCTCCAGCAACACAACAGAAGGTTCTTAATTTTTTTTTTTCTTCTAAAAACCAAGGAAGTGTTATACGTGGGTTCATCCACTCGTTCCTCCAGTGCGATTGCGTTCACTATTCCGTCTCTGGGCAAGAAGCTTATTATTTCAATCTGAGTGAGAGCAAAGGAGAAATTAAATGAGGTTTTGGAATTTGTCTCTATTGGAGCCTGTGCCATCACCCTACTATACTGTTATTGAACTAGGATATTTCCTGTCTGCTCATGCTTTCGTGGGCAACAAGAGCAATGCCCATCTCATCTAAGTGTTAATCAGTGGCCAAACCCACAGGCTAATTTAAAATAACACTTATATATAAGTATCAAAGCAAACATGCAGAATGTAATGATATGTGATAACCTGTGTACAAACACACACACACACACACGCGCACACACACACACACACACACACGCACACACACACACACACACACATATGCACACACACACACACACACACACACACACACACACACACACACACATGCACACACACCTTCTCAGATAATGTATCTATATCTTTTTTGTGGATTCTCAACTCATTTCTATGGGGAAAACCCTAATCTCAACTATGACACCCTTAACCCCCACCCAGCCCTAACCTTAACCATAAGTGACCAAATCAAAATACAAGACTTTTCTCATTTTTATCTATTTAAATTTCATTCCCAGATTTTTGTTATATCGAGTTCCATAAAAATGTCCCCACAAAGTCAAAATAACAGGTTTTTATCACATTGTGGGCAGGGCCGTAGTCAGCTATGCGGTCACTGAGGTCTGGACCTTGGTCATTTTATACAGTAAGAGCTAAAAGTAAAAATTGGAATTAAATATTCACCTGAATAAAAAATTAGGGTAACAAACATTTCACATAACTAATTAATTTTAAAAAATAAAGAGCTTATGAAGGGGACGGTATCAGTACGAGACTCACCTCCCACCCTGGGTCTTGGACCTCACTGTATTTCAAACTCTGACATGTTCCTTAATTTTGGGAACATGACATGCACCCCCCCCCCCACACACACATACACACACACACACACACACACACATATATGTATATTCATACATTTAGGCTAACAAACATAGATTTAAAGTCCGAAGCACACTTAGAACCACAGGTCGCATAGTTATGAGTCCTATATTCAGTGAATGTTTTACATAAGCCCTGGGAAACGCCTTTACGTTACAGTTTGTAACGTAATGTCAGCCGACATTAATCTTTGGGTCTTTATTTAATTTCCCTCCTTCTTATATGGCCAGCAGGAAACTTGCAGCCTGTGCAGTAATTTGCTATCATTCTTTCATCTATTAGCGGCGATGCCTTTAACATGCCTGTCATCTTAGTTTTATCTGGAGTAGCAGATACATCAAGGCATAACGGACACAATCCAACACACTACAATGTAGGCCTATCTAAATCATTAAAAATCGTCCTGCATGCATGCACAAATGTGCTTGCTTGAGTGACCAGAAACACGCATGTGTTTCACAACAGGCAAGCTACTAACGACACATACATGCATAAAACAGCCACAGGCCACAAACGCAAATTTCAAGGTGCACGCATTCATCCACTTACCGCAAAGAGTAACAGCGCCATCTATAGGGAAAAGTGAAGAATTTTGCTATTCACGGAGAAAATGACGAGAGTAATAGTTCGGAATTTTTAATAACTTCGTTCATTAATGAAACTGGGCAGTACCGAGCCAAAAGTAAGCTTCACTGCAATTGTCAATCCTTTAATAATCTATAGGAGGTGTTCAAATATTACGTATTTTTTCTAACACTTTTGAGTCTTTTTTGAGTATGTGTTTTCATCTTAAATGAGCAGTCATAAAATTACGGTATTTATACCTTATTGGTAAGTTTTTATTTTTGCACGCTACCTAGTAGAAATGTCACAGATGAAAAAGGCGTTCTGGGTGTAGTGTTGCGTGCTATGTTTATTTTTTATAAAACATTGTGCAACCCCAGGATTAAGGGTTGGTTGGTGGGAGTCATCAATTATCAAGATACAACAAGAGAAAAAACGAATCGTTTAAAGGTAATTAATCACCCATAATCACAGACATTCACTGACGAGGCTGAAGTTAGCTGCTTATTCGGCAGCTTTTCATTCGCAGGATCCACGCCACCTTAATTAAATAGGTGATGCTGTTTCGACAGAATCCTGTAGAGGGCACTGTGTGCGCTAAATCGAAGGCACCATGCTTACGGCATTTAATCTTACTAATAAAATAATGATAATTAAAATGTTTTTGGTCACACGGCCATTGGCTCTGAAATTAAATAATATTAACTAAATTCAGAATTGTATAATTATTATCATTATTTGAAAATATGTCACTGTACATTTTTGAACGTAATGCCCTCTAAAATTGATAGATTAAAACCTACTGTACAAGCAATGCAACAATAAAATTGCAAACTGAGTTGTATGCTGTTCAGATGTTCAGATATTATTATTAGATATTTCACTGTGCATTTTTCAACTTAATGCCCTCTGAAATTGGTACTCTGTCACTAAGACCCACTTACAAACAATGCATTTTCTGCCCAGGTTAAAGGCTTCTCATTCAGATAGTGCTCACAGCTGCACATGCTGTGCAGTTTACAATAAAGACATTTTATAAATACAAAACAATGTATAGAAAAATGTTTAAGCTGTAGCACATACATTCATTTCATGAATGAATTTCACAAATCTCCCTGTAATGAAAATGTGAAATTACCTAGGCTTAATGTGATATTTCATTTGTAAAACACTATCACCATATGAGTAGTGAGCCTTAGAGTTTGAATTCTTCCCCTGCTTGCAGATGTAAACTGCATGTTGAAAATCGTCCCAAAACTGATTACACCAATAATCAGCAAGGCACTTGGCATCATAGGTCATGGTAGAGTACTTGCATAGAAAAAAGTTATGCAACTTATTGAATCTTTCCATTTTTTCAAAAACAACAGAATGGGACATAAATGGGGGTGTCGGACCCGTAACCAGCTCAGATGAGGGGGCTGCAGCCTGCGCTGGAACCTGATACAGAGGGGTGGGATGAACCATGGCTGGAGCTGAAGATGGGTGTGGAGCTGGGCTTACAGGTGAGACTACACATGGTGACGGAGGAGGAGAGTCTGTAAAAAAAGATGGGGATGGAAAGGAGGCAAAAGAGGATGGGACTGGTGATGGAAATAAGTATGAAGTGGAGGAGAAGGCTGGTGAGCAGGGCTCAGGCTCTGACATTGATGGAGTTCTGTTACTGAAGCATAGTGGCTTCCGTAAGTCCTTTGTAAATGGCCCCTTCTGTTTTTTGGATTTCTTTATTTGTCCTGATCAGCCTCCTGCCGTATTTCTACGGCATGCTGTGCCCTGCTGACCCCTGCTGGTTGCCACTGGGATGGGAGCAGATCCAGTGACAGCAGACACGGTTAGGGAGTTGGTACTGGTTTGTCCTTTGGGATTATAAAGACAGGGGACAGCGCATTTACTTGAAGTGAATCCTTATATCACTGTACAACAAAACTACATCACAGATATCACACTTGGCAGTCAGTATTGCACATTGAGAAAAATTCTGCCATCTTATCGGATACAGGAAACACATGCTTGGGAGACTTATGCGCTGGTCTTGAATTGGGCTGCCTGCATTTCAGCAGGGGAACTTGACCTATAAAAACACACCATGTAGTGCACAGATTCCCTGATATGCAGAATTTTAGTGAAAAACAACATCGGAAAGGTTCACATGCACCAAATATAGCAGCTCACTCAATCCAATTGCTGGCATCAACAAATGACTATTAAATTAAATCATTGATATATCTTACAATTTCCATAAATTGCATTATTTCTTCACTCTCAAGGTACCAAAACTAAGATTTCTGCTTCTTTCTGATTACAATATGGGGATATATTTACCTGTGACCTTATCGTTTGATGACTTTCTGTGATGTTCAAACAAGCAGAAAAGAGCCCCGTATTTTTACTGCTTCATGGTAACAAATCACTGTTGGGCTAAAGGTGAACCATTTTATTATTTAGTATCCTAAGACATTTAGTTCCAAAATAAGATAGTTATCACAGACTGCAAGATTCAAGACCAGTCAACCCTATTCTGACTTTCATTCTTTGAGTGCTGAGATATTATGGGCATCATTTTGCCGTCCTTACCATGGCTGACTGAACCGGGGATGTCTTCCGGAGCAATCCGGACACTGACGGCCCCATTTGGCAGGAACCAGTCAATTCTCTGGAGGTAGACAGTCGCGTTCAAGGCAGACATCTTTCGCGTCGTATATCTTGCTGGGAAACTGCAAATCTGAGCTGCTTTGAATGTTCAAATCAAAACTCTAAATGGAATTAGAATTGTTATGATGCGGTTGCTAAGATTAGTGTCAGCGCGCTGCAAAGTCTTCAAACACTTTAATCAAATGACAAGACACACGATCTACATTTACATACATGGGGAAATTAATAGACGCACTGCAAATTTAGAAGGTTCATGTAAAACAGAAAACCACTGAAAAGCCGCTCACAAAACAGTTGTGAAGTTTCTGGGTGACAATGAAACAAGACAGACCAATTATGGCTGGGCTGTATATAAAATGTTTAAAAAAAATGTATATATTATCAAAATTAGATATAGGATGACACAATGCGATTTATTTCGATATGATTCTGTTGTTAGTTAGGTTAGGTTGCTATTAATGATATAGGTTTTAAAGAAAGAGTATTTTCTGTAACGAGTTATACTATTCAAGGTCACAGGGGGTCCAGAGCCTACAGGCACCAGGCAGGGCACACTCACACATGCACACTCACACATGCACACTCATACATGCACACTCACACATGCACACTCACACATGCACACTGAAGGGGAATTTGCTGACTCCAAAGAAGCTCAGAATGTTTTTGGGCTGTGGGGGGAAACCAAAATAATCCCTACAATGACATGGGAAAAACATGCAAACTCCACACACATACACACACACACACACACACACACACACACACACACACACACACACACACACACCCTGATGCCTAACATGGGAGGCAACAGCACTAACCACTCTACCACCATGCCACCCTTTACCAGCAATAGATAGATAGATAGATAGATAGATAGATAGATAGATAGATAGATAGATAGATAGATAGATAGATAGATAGATAGATGGATGGATGGATGATTAGATAGATAGACAGATAGACAGATAGATAGATAGATAGATAGATAGATAGATAGATAGATAGATAGATAGATAGATAGATAGATAAAGAATATATGAGAAATGAAACATACCATCCTATACTGAAGTTAATTAATTTTAATTAAAAGAACAGCTTGATTTCAGAGCTAGTGGTGTGTGACCAAAAACATTTGGATTATTAAAATGCAATATATATATATATATATATATATATATATATATATATATATATATATACACACACACACACACACAGATATATATATATTGAATTATTAAAATGCAATGCTGAAAACATTGCGCCTTCAACATATCTTGCACCGCAGTCTTGTCATTCGTTGTGTGTGTGTTTGTGTGCGTGGGTGTATTTGTGTGTGTGTGTCTGTGTAGACTTCACACCATGTGTAGTATGACATACGATTTATCTATTAACCTAAAACTATGACGTATGCATCACTTAATGTATCAAAACGTTGGCAGTTGTGAAGTTCAAATAACAAGTCGTCATGCTCCCGTGGTCCGCCTAACGCACGGTCTACAGGGGACCCGTTGCTGATCCGGTGGAGTCTAGCTTGGTGGCGCTGTGTAAATATTCTCTTCCTTTAAGCCCATTTCCGCAACAGCAAAGACCCTCTTTACGGTGGACGTGCGTCTCTTCGTCTTTCCAATGATAGTCTGACCTATGTTAGCTACCTACCCTTCAGTCTCCTGACTTCTGTCACACGCAATGGCTTTGTTGAAATCCGGCAAGTTTGTCTCCAGCCTCGGGGCTTATTCCCCCTACATGGGCGTTTTACCCATTCGAGCAAGGTATGGAAATTTGCAGTTTCGGTATGGAATGTATTTTTTGGCGCACTGACTGTACAAATGTGAATGTCCACTAGTCATCGCTTTATTCGGTTAGGGGATCCTAAACTTTAGAGTGACCCTTTCCAACGGTGAGGTATTGAACCAACTGCAAATACTCTTATTTATCAGCACGATAAGTATGTTGCATTTTAAGTATTGGAGTGTAATTTATCGCTTGCCTGGCTTCTCTTTATGGGATAGTTGTGCACACACACGCCTCTGCATCCGTACTGACACTTGACTAATAATCAAGTTAACATGGCGGTACAAACGAGGTGTCACTAGTCAAGGTTGTAATAAAGTTAGCTGCAGTGAAGGATAGCAACGTTTTAAAATGTCGATTTGTAACGGATTTATTGTCATGTTTCAGCCTCTTCTGCAGAAACGTGATACCAATATGACTTGCATATACAGGCCTGCACATACACATAACTGAGTGAAGTACGATCACACACTGATCACTGACAACGAAGTATTATCTCCATGATACCCTCCTCCGGACAGCACTCACGCTCGCTTCCTCCGTTAGTCATGGGCGTAGCCCCGTCGCTTGCCTCTGATTGGCTGAAGGTGACTTCAAAAATTCTCATTGGTCGACTTGTCCAGCGGCTCGATCTAGCCCTATTACCTGTGAATTAGAGGACGAATTGTAATGATATATGTGAATTCGACTTCAATTACAGTGTAAAACAGTTGTGTTTGGTATAATACTACATTGAGATTAAAATTCCGCTTTAAACCAGTGTTTATGGTTGGCTATTTTATAAGATGAACTGGATATACAGAACGAGATTAGTGTAAAATATGACTAAATTCAAAGACAATGTACATAGTCCAAACAGATTTTAAAAAGTAGGCTGTACCCAAACAGAACGTTAAGAATTATGGAAATAAATGAATGTAGTGTAGAAAATCGATGGATGAAAATAAATAAAAATAAATCAATGGGAGGTATATGCAGTAAATGTGTGGAGATTGTGGGGCAAAAACAAGAACTATTTGTGCACGTGCTAATTTCCATGTGATTGCTACAATAAACAGTTAATGGTATTTGAGACCTCTGGCTGGCCGTGCCTGTTACTTTTCTGTTTACTGCCCTTTCTGACTGCTATACATAGAAAAGTATCGTACTGGAAGGGTAACTTGAGAGGGTAGGAGAGCACGCCGTCATGCTCAGCGGCCATCAAGCCATGCCTTGCATAATTTACTTTCCGTTCTGAAACATTTTCTCTTGATTAACACATTTCCTGGTCTCCTCCTTTTTATAAGCTTTTTCAGAAATGACATCACCCTGCTAAGCACCACGTGCAGTGGCTCATTCATGGCAGGAAGTGTGTGGTGGTATTCGGCATAACATGCACGCCTTTAAAAAAAATCCAAATGCAGCTGGGGGCGATGTACTGTTTTTAAGCCATATACTAAACACATCCTACAACACGCATTTGTTAACTACCGTTGGACATAATTTGGTGTTATAACTTTTAAAACGGCGCTGGTATTTAAACAGTACGTGAACTGGTATAAAAAACACGCACACAAAACGAAGGTTGACATTTAATACCTTTTTATTTCGAAGACAAATGTGAACGTCAAATTGAACAATATATTCACACCTCATATTTTATTTAAAATATAAATACAATACCCAAAATATCAAATGCTGTGCATCCCTCTGCTCACAGTTGTATCCTGTGCCTTGCCAGATGTTTCATTATATTTGAAATGTCCCCTCCTTTACATGCAAATATTTTTGAAGATTTGTTGCCCATCCAAGTGTTGGAATCCTTTCAAGTGAAATACAGCAGCACTTTAGACCAGTGGCAGGCAGCCCTGGTCCTGGAGTGTCCAGTATTTTTTTTTTTTTTTTTTTTTTTTTTTTTTATCTTATCTGATGAGTTTCTGTCTGCCTGAGATCAGGTGTGGTTCATCAGAGACCAGGTGGTATGGAAAACCTGCTGGACACTGGCATGCCAGGATCAGCGTTGCTCACCCTTGCTTTAGAATGTTCAGCTTTTGGCATTTTAACCAGGTGTATTGTAGCTACTAGCTATCTGTAAGCATCTGCTAGATCAGAACAAGAGTAGTGTTAGCTAGCGATGGCATGTAGCGAGGTGCAGTGATTCTTCTGTTACCTGAGCATCAGAGGGCAGATATTTCAGTCAGCAGTTTAAGCATTTAATGCACTGAAACCTGTGTTGCAGTACAGTCAGATACATACCAGTCGTACAGAAACCGGTTCTATATTTGCACCAGATTTCGGTACCTGACCCTAATGTTCACAGGCCCCGTTGTAACACACTGGCTGAAATTTCTGGCATGCGTGTGACACTATAGGGGGTCTAAAAAGGTCCTTGCTGTAAACTTGCTGTGTAATCCAAAAAGGAATCATGGGTGGTTAAGTGTTACAGAAACCACATTATGCAACATACACACATACTAATAAACACTCTTGTAAAAATAATAGATTAAGTGGCACAAGTTAAGCAGTACAAACTGTTGTTTAAAAGTCCTAATTCTAACTGTAATCAGTAGTTAGAAATTTTGTATTTATTGAGGGAAACCCTGTTCTGTTTGGGTGGTTGGAAGGTGATGGACGTCTTTAAGCTAATGCAAGCAGCACAGTTTGGAGTAGGAAGCTCATTGTAAGTGTCAAACATTAAGGGGATCTTTCTGCTTTGTGTGACCTAGTGTAGGTCTTTATATATATAATTTATGTTATGCTTAATTTCTTGTCCAGCTCATGGTGGTCAGAGGTTCAAATGGGCCCACCTGACCCCATCCTGGGGGTCACTGAGGCTTTCAAGCGAGATACCAACCCCAAGAAGATGAACCTGGGCGTGGGAGCGTACCGAGATGATCAGGGAAAGCCATACGTGCTAAGCTGCGTCCGTAAGGTGGGCCCCCCCCCCCAGTCCATTTTTTAATGATTTTTTTTTTTTAAGTAATGCTAAGCCTTTGTGAATTGAGATCCCTTCATATAACATATTTTTAACAGCCTTGTCCAGATTATCGATTCAGGTTACACATTTTTAGCTTTGTTCTGAGTATCTTGCACAACCCTGGTTTATGGTCAGGGTAGTAAAGTTAATGAAAATGAGTAAGTTAAAGTTTTTTTTTTTTTTTTTTAATAAGTTAAAGTATCAGTGAAATTATTTATTTATTTATCCCCCCCCCATATCCCTCATGATCTGAATTGACCCCCCTGTATGCCACCTGCGCCCTTCCCCAGGCTGAAGCTCTGATCGCTGAAAAGAAGCTGGACAAAGAGTATCTGCCCATTGGGGGCCTCGGGGAATTCAACAAAGCATGTGCAGAGCTGGCCCTGGGCTCAGACAGCGAGGTGCTGAAGAGCGGCAGGGTGAGCACTCCTCCTTCAAAGGGGCGACCTGGGTCTTGGCAGAGCGAGGGAACAGGGCTGTGTTACCTTTACTTTTATTGCTTTGACTTTTCGTTGTGTCTGGGGAGGGTAAATGGTCTTGAATTAATTTTGATCTCTCCCCCCCAGAGCATTACTGTTCAGTCAATTTCAGGAACTGGATCACTCCGAATTGGTGCAAATTACCTGGTATGTCAACAATCCCCCCCGCCAATGTAATCTTCTTATACCTTAAATGTTATGGGGCTGTGAAACCGTTCAGGGTGGTCAATCATAGGTAACATTGCGGAGTACCCTAGTTAAAGGCATTACCATACATGGAGGAATGAACATAACGAATGACACTGACAGGGTGATTCCCCCTCCCTGCCCCAGTCCCGCTTCCACACAGTGGCCCGTGACGTGTACCTGCCCAAACCCTCCTGGGGAAACCACACCCCCATCTTCAGGGACGCCGGTCTGCAGCTGAAGGCGTACAGCTATTATGACCCAAAAACGTGTGGCTTTGACTTCAAGGGAGCCCTGGATGACATTTCGGTAAGACTGTGGGGGGTGTGTTTAACTCTAAGATGAGATCTGGTTTTGGCCTTCAGGTTGCTTTTGTGTAAAAAAAAAAAAAAAAAAAAAAAAAAAAAAAAAAAGCATTACAACTGCTATGCCGTGCATGTCAGTTGCAGTCAATGTCATGGTTTGCTTTGCATCGTTGTTTTCTGTCAGAAAATCCCGGAGAAGAGCATCATCATGCTGCATGCGTGCGCCCACAATCCCACGGGGGTGGACCCCCGGCAGGAGCAGTGGAAGGAGATCTCCGAGCTGGTGAAGGTGGGTCTCTGCTCTGCTGGGTGGGCCTGCCGCCCTGCTTACTGACACAGCTGGCTAATTTCATCTGTAATCAACCCCCCCTTCCTTCCACTGTCACTCCTGTATCTCAGAAAAGAAACCTCCTACCATTCTTCGACATGGCGTACCAAGGCTTTGCCAGCGGGGACATTGACCGCGACGCTTGGGCCGTGCGCTACTTCATCGAGCAGGGCCACAACGTCCTCCTGTCTCAGTCCTTTGCCAAAAACATGGGACTTTATGGTGAGCCTCCGATTGGCTCTGGGGAAGGGGTGGAGCCTGGGGACAAGGATGTAGAGGGAGCAGACAAAGTATGGGTAGAAGCCTTCAGAACCACCGGAGTTGGTATCGTACTGAAACCTGTGTAATTGGGGGGATTCAGGCAGGCAGTACACCCATTTTCTCCAGAGGAATGAAGAATATTAGGTGATCAGTTTTGTCATGAGAATCTAGCTGGGATTTTAACTGGGACCCTAATGTGACAGTGAGGTGTGGCTCACCTGTCCCCTCGATGTCCTGCCCAGGTGAGCGTGTCGGGGGCTTCACAGTGGTGTGCAAGGACGCCGAGGAGGCCAAGCGCGTAGAGTCGCAGCTGAAGATCCTCATCCGGCCCATCTACTCAAACCCACCCATGAATGGCGCGCGTATCGCTGCCACCATCCTCAGCACTCCAGAGCTGCGTAAGGAATGGTGGGTCGCGCCGATGCCCCTTATCCCCCCTTTTCCGATTGGCACGGGCCGCTGAGCCTGTGTCTGACTGCCTCGACCTGTCTGCTGTTGCCCCAGGCTGCAGGAGGTGGACGGCATGGCCAGTCGCATCATCAAGATGAGGGAGCAGCTGGTGGCTAACCTGAAGAAGGAGGGATCCACTCATAACTGGCAGCATGTCACCGACCAGATCGGCATGTTCTGCTTTACAGGCCTGAAGCCCGAGCAGGTATCGCTGTCGCACTGCCTGAGGGGTGTTGGTGTACTCTTACCAGGAGTGACTGCTGAGCAGGATATGCAAGACAGTATTATTTAGTTCCTAACAGCATCAGAATCATACTCTAAACAACAAATGTTGTATTCAAAAGACTGTGATCCTCATGAAGGAGGAGTTGCACACCTTAGGGCAAACTCTGCTCTATGGCATCTGCTTTTTAAGGAGGAAGTGTCTTCGTGAGATCATAGAATATGTTTGCACTAATAATCGTAGAAGGTAACTTGGAGTGTAAACTGCCACAGTTTTTTTGGGGGAAAAAGGTGAATGTGTGTGGTGAAATACTTTTCACACCTGCTTCAGGGATTGTTCAAAAGTGAAATGCATAATATAAAGGAAAAACAGTATGAAAAGAGAAATGATTAAATTTGTTAAAGACAAACATTAAGCAATGATATGGTAATTATTTACTTATAAGGGCAGTGATCAAAAAAATGAGAGGTGAGGAATAACATTAAGTGTGCATGTTGGTTATTGGTTGGGGGTCCTCCTGTAGTGTACAGACAGCCTGTGAGTGGAAAGTTGTTCTGAGTTTGCACATGTGTGGATGTGTCTAGGTGGAGCGCTTGACGAAGGAGTACTCGGTCTACATGACCAAGGACGGCCGCATCTCCGTGGCCGGGGTCACCTCTGGAAACGTAGCCTACCTGGCACATGGCATCCACACTGTGACCAAGTAACAAGCACCTGGGAGTCGCACATAGCAGTACAAGAAATTCTAGAGAACAAGGAAAAAGAAGAAAAAAATGAACAGTATCACCTTTAACGTATTTCATTCTTTATCTCTTCAACCCAAACATAGACCTATCAGTACTTGACTTCATAATAATGGGCACCTTAGTCTGTTCTGAGACTGATCAGGATGTTTAATCGTTTTCTTGCACATCTGCCGGGAAAGGTCAAAGGTCATTATGTTCGTTTCAGCTTCTGGTAACAGTTTCTGGTAACTCTTCTTCTAGGTCTGGCACCGAGACGTCCCCGCTTTCGGTTTTATGAATATTGGCTTGTAGGTGGTCTTAATGTTTAATGCATGAATAGAAAATCTACATACTTCGTAATTTTTTTTCCTGGAAACGTTCAGTGTGTTTACAAGGCACTTAACTGAGGGGCATACGCCTTGGTTTTAACAAGGAAATGCCTGCTCAGTCATCTTGTCTAAATAATGAATATCTAACTGTAGAAATGAACTATTTGCTACCCCTTTGATTAAAAATATAGTGATTGACATTTGTAAGCTATCCCATCTCTGTTAAAAATAAATGCTAATTGGTAAACCAAAGTAGTAAATATAAATGATCAGTTAAGTGATGGCTGCTGCTGCTTTGGTGAACTGCTAGTAATAAGTTGGCCACAATGTGTGCTGCTGTGAAACTGCTTTATCACATATGAACATCCAAAATCTGTGACTGGGTTCTCCTCCCTGCCCTCGTTAGGAAACTCAAGCCGCTAACACTCCAAAAATGATCTTCTCCAAGCACACTTTTAGATAATTTATTTTTCCCTGGGAGGTACAGACCAGGCCTTGCAGCATATAGCAGTCATGGAGAAGAGCTGTTACCTTTTAATTAGCCAGTGGTTAATGAAGGGGCTAATTTCCACACCCACCCAACGTCCAATTTGACCAAGATGTGGATCTGTTTTCCAACGTTTTAAGCCACATCTAAAAGGTGCAGTGCTGTAATGCTGTTTAAAAGACCATGTTTGCAATTGTATCGATTTTCAGTCTCTTAAAGGATTACATTTGAGGTTTATTTACCTCCAAGGTAGTACTTGTAAACATCAAGGGTAAATGTAGTATGAATGACATCCACAATGTGTGCATTTTCAGAGTTCATTGTGAATAAAAGTGAGCTGTAAGACCTCATCTGTATTGTGTTTTGCGTGTGTCTGGGGAGGGGGGGGGGTCCCATAAAGTAAGATTTCTCAGTTGGATTAACTTAAAATAGAAGTCCAATAAGTTTCTGGGTAAGGAGTAGTCCTATTGGACATCCATTAGAGCCAAAAATATCTATATGCACACAGTCCATGTCAACTGAACATGTAACAAAACATTGGTATATTCAACTTTAAACTTAATGTCTCCTGTGACAATACTACTTTGACAATGAGATTGTGTACGTTGATTGCACATCTGACAAATCACGTTTGTCAGTTCAACTTTAAACTGTACTTGCGTGTGTTGTATATGTTGCTTTTCTTGTAGTCCTGGGGCCTGTACTACGAAGCGGGGTTACTGGCTTGGATTTAAGGTAGTATGGGCAAAATGTAAGTGAATGAACATGAAGTCCATTTAAGCCATGGTACCTTAAATCCAACAAGTTACCCGATAAGCCAGTAACCCCGCTTCGTAGAACAGTGTTTACAATGTCTTCGTTTTTTCATAGGTATCCAACAATCCAAAAAGGCTACTTCTGTCAAAATCAAGTTATCCTGTCCTACACAGTCACATAGCTCAGCTGCATTACCTGAACATGCCTTTTTAAAAATTATTTTAATGTATGAAAATTTGCTATACAATTAAACTTTGACTTGAATTAGTCTACTTGGGATGTCAGGGACAGGGAGAATAATAAAGCAGGACAAAAAGCAAAACAACAAACATCAGGACATTCATAACAGTCAAAAGACAAGGAGAATGACACTGACGAAGTGTTCATATATCTGGCAATTAAACAGTCAAATGACAGAGCGTGCTAAGACGACAGAAGTACGGTTTAAAGTTTAATTGACAGACAAATGTTTTGTCAGGTGAGCAATCCATGTAGATAGACAATCTTATTCTGTCACAGCTTAAGTTAAGATCAAAGTTCAACAGGCACACAAATGTTTTTTTACATATTTAGTCGACAGGCACAGTTCGCTATTGACATATTTTTGGCACAAATGGGAAACCAATATGCATGTCGACATATTTTGGCACAAATGGAACCCCATAACTTTGTACCAGTTTGTTTGGTAGGGAACAGCCGGTAGACTCCAGTGGTAAAAGAAAGCTTTGTAGCGCCAAGTCTCAACATAGGACTGTCCACTATAGCCGCGATGGGGGCAACTTTGGCTATCCTGAAAACTGTCGCTAAAACAACATACATACTGCTATCATTAAAATGATCATATTATGTTATATCCTTAAATGTGACTTCTGGAAATAGTGTCTTCATGGACCCCCTAGCTTTCGGGCGGCCCAGGGGCTACCTAACCTTGTCCTATGGTAAATCCACCCCAACTCTTCATGCCTTCTGTTCGTGCATCCTACGATGGCTCGTTTCTAAATATCATGTCATAAAGGAATTATCTCTAAAGCTATTAATGAGTCGTGTATGGGGGCCTTGTTTTATATGCTTGAAGAAAGGAGTACCACCCGTATTTTATCAAATTACCGAACTCACAGTCAAACGGCAAAACACCCTACGTTACCGAAACCTCCGTCCCACGCGCTCACTTCCCTCGCTTGACGTCAAAGATCACATGACCGCCGACTGTCACATGATTGCTTGGTTAGGATCTGCGAGGAACTGAAAATCAAAACGTCGGCGATCTGGGATGCTGGCGTTGGATGTCCCTGCTAGCCGTGGACGGTAAAGTGGCTGTTTTTTTGCACGCTTAATTATGTTATTTTTTTTCTCTAGATATTAGCCTGTTTGTGCTTTGATTATTGAGGCTGACTAATAAATGAAGAAACTAAGGTCAGTAGCGTCCATAAATCGTGTCAGTGCTCACGAAATGATCTATTGACCGATATAAGTTCGAGTGATTGTTGACTTGAATTAGATCATGGAGGCACCCAAACATGCCGCAAAGTCAATGTGATTTGACGCAATTACTCAGAAATTCAGCTACACCCAATATCTTCACTTGTTTTCTTGCTATTTGCTGCTGACGATATTTGGTTAATTATTCAGCCAGCCTTCCCTGCAGAATCGAAAAGTGATTGAATGTGGCTATTTTCTGAGTAAGAAAGAAGTTTAATTTCGTTTCAGCCGGGACATTGTGGCGAGTTACCTGTTTCTTGCACCGAATACAATAAAAAGAAAGACTACATTATAGACGTGTTAGATGTGTTAAAAACATGACGCATTTTACTAGTCAAGTATTTTGACTTAGTACGGCTAATCCTCTCAAAAGATTAAGGACGACTGACTTTTTGGTGTTTTAATAATGCCGGGTTGCGATTATGCAGTATAATGAAGCTCCGGATCCGTTCACCTGACTCTTGTTTAGCAGATCAGGCTAACTTTGAGGCACTAAATAGTTATACTGCCCCTCCCAGCGCACATTAATAACTGGCACATCACTCTTTCATCTTTGCCTAACAAGTTGAAATACCATGTGCTGTAAATGACTGCCGTGACACACCTTGTCATTTCCAGAGGACGTGTATATCTTGTTACATGTAACCCAGCAATACCCACAAATCACGACACAACATTCTTTCTCTTATATCCAGCTGTGTAATTGCAATCATTTTATCTGATTTTAATTAAAGTGTGTAAAAAAAAAATAATAAGTATAGTAAACTCTTTATGCACATATAAGCATTTGTGGTGTAAGTGAATCACTTAAGGCTAAATTATATGCATAATCAGCTTCTTTTCAACATTGGATTTTGTGAAATGCCACCAGAAGCAAGATTTTGTGGAATCCGCATGTGCTGACGAAGCTCACATTCTGTTTGTAGGAAGAAGGTCTGGCGAGCTGATCCCTGAGAACATGGAGCTTCGGTTTTGTAACCCATAATCAGGATGCTTCTGGGACTGATGCCACTCCTTCTGACCAAAACACTCTCTATCCTCACATCCCCACACACCTATTTACCAGGGATTGCACTACATCCCGCCTGTTAAGGGAGACCCAGCAGTGCCCTGTACTCCACAAATACCACTGTACATTGGTTATTGTAGCGAGGGTGTGGCTTTAAAGGACCACTCCAATCACTGTCAAGGAAGGGTGCTACCTCAACCCTACAGTGGGTGTTCTGGGAAGAGGCACGATTGAGGACTGAACTCTGTCGGTCAGGCTTGTCAGCTAGGGTTGACACCCACTGAGTGCTGCCTGGGGTAATGTCCCGGCCAGACATAGGCATCAACAGCGAGGATGCCGGAGAGAGGGCCTGGCTTCTACAGAGTCCCAGCGTGGATGCCACGCCCCCTGAAGGTGCGGAGGAGGGCCGGCGTGAGGGGACCTCACCTGTGGGAGCCGTCTTCATCGTGGTCAATGCCGCACTGGGGGCCGGCCTGCTCAACTTCCCTGCTGCTTTCAACCTCGCTGGGGGTGTCACGTCCGGAGTTTCACTACAGATGGTAATGTCACATGACTCCCCAGTAAAGGCACATGCGTCGAAAGTAAAGCAGGTCTTTGATTTGCTGGTGTTTCTGTGCTTGTCTTGGCATAGCTTCAGTTAGCAGTATATGGATGTGTGCAGGGTAGGTATAAGGTCAGTGTCTTCGTGAAGGACTCCAGCCCAGCACTGTCACACAGGAGATGCTGGTGCATGCACTCTGCTCCTGGTAAAGACATTTCCTGTCGCTCTGCTCCTGCAGTGCATGCTGATCTTCATCATCGGCGGCCTGGTCGTCCTGGCGTACTGCTCCCAGGTCAGTAATGAGATCACCTACCAGGAGGTGGTGCGGGCCGTGTGTGGCCGCGTGACGGGGGTCATCTGTGAGGTGGCCATTGCCGTTTACACCTTCGGCACCTGCATAGCCTTCCTCATCATCATCGGAGACCAGCTGGACAAGCGTAAGTGGGGCGCTGAGCATTCTGCTCTCCATAGCCTTGTTACCTAATAGCCTCCCGAATTAGTTGGTGCCTTTCAGTATCATTCTTACACCTACTGGGGTAGAATTGAGTGTCATGAAAGGTGGATGGTGTGTGGTTCAGTGGCTTCGGCAGTTCAGAACGTCGGCAGTTCGGTTCCCAAGGTGGGCAGAGTAACTTCGCTGTTGTGCCCTTGAGTAGAGCTCTTAACCTCCAATGACTCAAAAAAACTACCATTACTTTGGATAAAAGCATCTGTTAAGTAAATGTAAAAGCTCTCTGTGCTCTCGTCTCTCATGGGCTGTGATATTTTATTTTGTGTCTGGGTTCAAATTGCCACACTGAAAATTTAGCTGAGACCTGGGGCATGATGATATGAAAATGTAAACCGGTGCAGTAATCCAAACCATCATCGAGGTGCCCCAGGGCTCTGACTCCAGGGAAACATGCTTTGGAAATTGATTATTATTGGCTCTCCTGAAACCAGTCATGCAGTTAGGCAATTGATAGTTGTCCATTTGTTTAAATATTCTGATAGCTGTATGGTTTGTTGGTGGCTCACAGCATTGGATTCATATTCGGCTGATATAGTGAAGGATGATGTAAGGATGTCTTGTGTCCCCCCCGGCACAGTAATCGCTGCAGTGGCCCAGGAGACTGACAGGACTGTCAGCAGCACTTGGTACACTGACCGCAAGTTTACCATCTTCCTGACGTCTGTGCTGATCATCCTGCCCCTCTCGATTCCCAAGGAGATCGGCTTCCAGAAATATGCCAGGTGGGGTTGCGTGTGGGACCAAGGAAGCTTTTCCATCTGCTCATCCTCCCATCAGAATGTTCTGCGTCATTTCGAGATTTTGGATGGGGGTCGGAATCTTGGTGTGAATGTTCCCAAGAAGTGGCTAAATCATTCGGTAATAAGAAGTGTTTGTTACAGTAAGGAATTACCGTAATGCTTAGATGTTCAACTTTGCTTTTCAGTGCCGTGAGTGTCATTGGCACCTGGTATGTCACTGTCATCATCATCATAAGGTACATATGGCCAGACAAAGAGGTGTCCCCTGGGTACATTTCCATCAGGTAAGCTTAATTCCACTGATCGATGCTTCTTCTGGGATTTCCAATCGTGAGTGTGCTGCACAGGCCTCTGGAACAGGGTTTTCTCCAATTAACTGGAACAATCCATGGTCATTTACATATGCTTTTATTACTTTTTATTAATGTATAAGGAAACGGACTGGTCAGCGTTCCCCATTGTTTGATATTGACATCACCGGTCTGTAATTAAATTCTGTAAATGCTGAAAGGAGACCCATATGTTCTCTGATTCTTGTGTCATAAGAGCTCCCCTTCCTAACTGTGTGAGAGCTAATTACAATTGAGGAGAAAATGAATGGGAGGAAGCAGTTTGTCCCTTATGACCAAGTCTGGTGCTGATGGTCACCTCATCCATAATTGACCTCTACTGGTGTGGCTCAGTGATAACTTCAAAAAAGTCTGGAATTTTGTTGTGTTCATGGAACCTCTGAAACTGTGTGTTGTGTCTGTAGACCCTCCTCCTGGACCGCAGTATTCAACGCAATGCCTACGATCTGTTTTGGATTCCAGGTACTGTCTTCCTGTTGCATGTTAACTCTCTTGTTCTCCTTAGCATTTAGTTTTGTTTCATCCTTCCGTGCGGCTGTTTGTCTCCCTTTCTGTACCACCGGTTCCTCCTTCTGCCACAGTGTCATGTGAGCAGTGTCCCAGTATTCAACAGTATGAGGAAGCGGGAGATCCGGCCGTGGGGCTGGGTGGTGACCTTGGCGATGGTCATCTGCCTCTTCGTCTACACCGGCACAGGTGCGGGCTCACATACTCGTGCCAACCACCCTTTCGTTTGCAAGACGAAAGTAAGGGTCAGGTGCTGAGCTCGGAGAGTCACGTCGGAACTAGAAATATTAGTCCTGTGCATTGCGTCATCAAAGTTTGAATTATTTCCCCCTCATGCAGAAGCCTTAAGAAATGTAGACACAATCAGTAAATCCATCCACACATCTTCAACTCCCTTCTCCTAGCAGGTCAGAGCGGTGTCCATATTTCTGAAGTTTCTCAGAATCGCCTCCAGGAATCTCACTAAGAGTCTCCCTAGGATATGAATTTGTCCTACCTCAGAGCAGGATGTGAGAAGTGCTTAAAAAGCTTCCTGCACTCACTTTCAGCTTGGAGTTGGAGTTCATGTTTGAGTGAAAATGACATCACAATTTCACAACATCCTGAGCAGACAAATGGCATTAATGGTGGCATTTTGTAGTTCTCCTTTGATATCGTGATAGTGATTTGTAGTCCTTTGACAATACACAAATTATGTATTGTTGTTATTGTTATTAATATTGATGATGGTAGACAGATTTTGGCAGACAGCACATGATTTCTCCCAGACATGCTTACTACATCCCCTATTAAATCCATGATATGTGTCGTGCAGTTTCTCGATTGCAGTACTTCTTTCACTTCAAAGCCGTGAATCTGCCTTTTCTCCTAGGAGTCTGTGGCTTCCTGTCCTTTGGCTCCAGCGTCAGCCAGGACGTGCTGATGTCCTACCCGTCCAACGATATCGCCGTGGCTGTCGCCAGGTTCTTCATCATCATCTGCGTCGTCACGTCGTATCCCATCCTGCACTTCTGCGGCAGGTACGGCGCTCTAGTTTTTAAGGGGTGTGGTAGAGTCAGGCGTAAGGGAAATTTTGCAGTACCTCTTCAGGGTCAGGTATATGTCTGTGTCTTTCTGCGAGTGGCACACCTCAGACAGGGACACCTGGGGGCGGGTTTGTCCCCTCCCCCTCAAAAAGTCCCCCCCTCCCTAGATGTTTCAAAAATTAAATAAATAGTCAGTACAGTGAAAAGATCATAGCTAGCTGGCTGGTTAGCAGAACGTGCTGCTTCAGCATCTCCCAAAAAGGGGACGCATCTATTTAATATTTGGTGCAGTGACTGTTTGTGGCCAACAGAGGGCCACTGGGGACACCCACTCGCAACAGAATATTTCACGGTTAAGTGTTGCTTCCTTACCTGACCTGCAGGGCGGTGCTGGAGGGTCTGTGGCTCCGGTTCCGTGGCGAGTCCATGGAGGTGGACGTGGTGAGGGAGCGCCGCCGGCGGGTAGCGCAGACCGTTCTCTGGTTCTGCCTCACCCTGATCTTGGCTCTCTTCATCCCTGACATCGGTCGTGTCATTTCCCTCATCGGGGGCCTGGCCGCCTGCTTCATCTTCGTCTTCCCTGGTACATGGACACCATTTTTGCCTTATCACTCTATTCTTTTATCCCTTCATGTAATATATAATTCTAGTTCATATTTTACACACGATGGCGTGATGGTCAGTGATCGTTAATGTATTTTTTTCAGGCTTATGTCTGATCCAGGCTAAGCTATCTGAGATTCAAGAGGTCAAACCAGCAAGGTGAGCTCAGCCGTCCACATGACTGCTTTAATCTAAGTGGGTTTTCCTGGATTTTTTGAGACTTTTCAAGCATTAGTCTTAAATCGCCTTAGCAAACTGCCTATTAAAAATCCAAACAACTAATAAGACCAACGTCTATGTGTGTGTGACACTCTGTCATAGCATGGGTACAGACTGAAACATCTCTCTTGTCACCCAGCTCTAAGATAAATGCTTGTGTTTTCCACAGCTGGTGGGCCATGGTGTCTTATGGTATCTTCATGGTCACCGTCGGTGCTTTCATCTTTGGCCAGACAACCACTAATGCCATCTTTCGAGACCTCATCCACCACCCTGGCAGCAACTAGACAAAGAAGTCAAAGAAGTCGCCCATACACTCATACAGTCTTATACGTCTGCCTCTGAGCCCCCCCTCCCCCACCAGCTGTGAGCCTTCCTTGAACCCCCCCCCGCCCCTGACCTTTTTGTGCTTTATGGATGGTCCCTCCCACATTCTGCCTGACCACTACCCCAGAAAGAAATCCAGAACAGGACTGATGCTGCTGCTACTACAGCAGCTAATCCTCATGATGTCACTTTTACTATCTGTCAGGATTCTTGGGGCCTGAAATTGGCTCATTCTGCCCAAAGAGCGCAAGAAGGGAATTGGCTTGGTTCATGAATGAGGCCATTAAATGGATTTATCAGCAAATTTGTGTTCATGAACATGCATATGTTATAGTAATGCATCAAATTATGCCGTCCTCTTGAAAAAGAATTGACTTGATTGTTTTGAAAAGGCTTCCCACACTGGAGATGAAGTGACCACAAATATTCATGCCAGGGAAGAGAATGAAATATAATTTATATATTTTTTTGGATCAGAAATGACCTCATTAAGTATTCATAAATTATTTGATCTAGTTAGTATCTTGTTTTTCATGTTTACATGTTACCACCTAATGCTCGGGGCAAGTCTGTGGTTTTCCTCAGGGGTTATAGAGTTGACGTTAAGTCATTTTGACTTTGGGTGCAGTCTAGGTGGAGTAACCGGAGTGTTTTCACTACTGCCAGCATGGGGCGTGAGTGTGTCGCACATGCAGGACTTGGTGCTATGGTCATGGCACAGTGCAATATGAAAGACTGTTGTCAGAAATGCATCTTCAGTTTGATGTTGCCAGAGCATCAAGGATCATACTAAACCGATGCATATTATAGAAATGCCTTCCCTTTCCTATAAGTACAGTATATGAATTTAAAGACATTGTGTCAACATGTGTTTTCTGTTGAGAGATTTTGATCAGGTGATAATTGGCGGCTCTTGCATTTTGGCCAAGAAATAAAAAGGGATTTTATTAATACGCAAGTTCCAGATTTACAAAAAAAAAATAAAAAATCATTAGGAATTTAAGTAAATCTTGTTTTGGGGCCGTGAATGTGATTATATTCCTTACATGTTTTTTTTTTTTTTGACTGAGTTTAGCTTTCTTGCCTCATTGTTGCTGGTGTTTGGCTTAAACCAAGTCTTAACTGTCACAATTTCGAGTAAGATTCCCGAACTTATGGTACTTTGTGTAGTCCAGATAGTCCAAATATTCTGCCCAAAACTGACAGGTCTGCTAGAAAAATCATGCAATTCAGTGTAATTCTTAATATGAAGCCAGTTAAATTGTTTTACTGCAATATTTCTTCCCTACATCGTGCAACTGTTAGAAGACTGGTCTCCTTAATGAGCACAACAGAGGTTTCAAGAAAAGTAATTCACCTTAAAAGGTACCATGGATCGTGCTTGAATGTAATACATGTGAATGCTGTGCAGTGTGGAGGTTGTACCTCTACGTTCTTCCCAGTGGATTTCTGGGGCTCATCAGGGGTGTCTTCTTGTTCATACTCTATTCAACACTTGCGTGCACTGGGTGTTAGGCAGAGTCGTAGGGTTCACTGGCTGTGGGGAGTCTATTGGTGATGAAAGATCAACTGATGTTGACTTTGTCGATGATGCTGTGATCTTCGCGATGTCAATGGAGGTTCTGATCAGGGCTGTTGAGAGACTGAGCAAGGAGTCTGAGTGCCTGGGCTTGCGAGTGTCCTGGATAAAAGCCAAGATCCAGGCCTTTAATGACCTCTTAGGCATGGCCATCAGCAGTGTGCCTGGAGAGTGAATGTCGACCACGTCGAGAGGTTTACTTACCTCGACAGCGACATTCATGGTTCAGGTGACTCTTCCTATGAAGTCAATAGACAGATTGGGAGAGCATGGGGGGGTCATGGAGTCACTGGAAAGGGGTGTGTGGTGCTCCTGATATCTTTGTGAGAGGATGAATGTCCAAGGCTTTAGAGTCCTGATGCTCCCTGTCTTGCAGTATGGCTGTGAGACATTATCCAATGAGCTGAGACGAAGACTGGACTCCTTTAATACTGTGTCTCTTTGGAGAATCCTTGGGTACCACTGGTTTGACTTTGTGTCGAACAAGAGACAAAGAGTCCCAACTGAGACACATTTATTGCATTTTGAGGGAGCGTCAGTTACGGCACTATGGCCATGTGGCACAGTTCCCTGGCTCACAGGATCCTCGTTGCTGAGGACCCAAGCGGCTGGATCAGGCCAAGGAGACGCCCACATAACACCAGGCTATGGCAGACAAATGGCCATTTCTGGAGGGTGGGACTGGACCCTGTGTCAGCCTGGGAGGTTGTGTGATGGGTGCAGCAACACAGTGTACCAGTGCATGCTCCCCAACATGACCTGACCTCACCTGGGTGAGGACATTAATAGGGCATTCATGGGTTTTGTACTTTTCATGGTTTGTTCAGTATCAGTGTGTGGTTACACATGTTACTGGAATCATTCTCAAAATGTTGATTGTATTTGTATGGCCCAATAAAGGAACAGGCCTGACAAGGAACAGTTCGATAGTGATTTATTGTTCTGTTACAAAATTAGTCATTTATAAATGCAGAGACACGTGGCACTTAGTACTATTGTTGTATTTCATCAGTTTACCCATGACTGTTTTGGGATGTAAACATCGCATTCTTGGAATAGGACTGTTTTACTAAGATTGCTTGCTAAGGATAACACACTTTCCCTCTCACAGTTATCAGGGAACGTGGAAATGTGCATATATAACAATGGTACAGCAATCATAATGGTATATGTGCATATACTTATAACAATGGCTCAACAATCAGTTATGTTTCCATTATGCCTTGACTTTCTGAGATGTTCAAGGGATTTGTAAAGCGTTTTAGCAACAGTTCTTGAGCTGAATTGTTTCCCGTTTTTTAGATTAATATTTTCATATCATGACTGACACGTGAGAGGCATACTTCTAGCCTAAGGAACAATAAACTATTGTAAACTGTTTTTTAATTATGACAATTTCAGTAGAAGTGCGATACAATTGGATTTAGGACTTATTCAAGATAAAAATATAACAGCATTTGCATAAGTGAACGGACCTTTTTTTTTTTTTTTATCCACACATAAATGTATGAAATCATGAAACAAATCCGTATATCTGAAGGCAATAAAATAATTGCAAATTAACTAATCTATTTCGTCATCTAACAAAAAACGTATCTAGTAAAGGGTCTCTGGTAATCTACCGCTGATCCCAGGCAGCAGGGGTACACTCAGGTCTAAGACTGTTTCTGACAGAGATGCAGGGCCTGAGCCAGACATAGGCAAACTCTGCAGCTGCCTGGGGTCTGATTAGCACAATGGGGCCTAGACAGTCACGAAGAAGAAAGGAAAATTTTATATATAATATATATAATATAAAAATATATTTAAATATATTTTAAATATATATTTAAAAATAAGAATAATTTCACAAAATAAAAGAATTAAAGAAAATTATAAAACTATATACATATACAAATGAAAATGTTTATGTGCAGGCAGAAACATGGCCGGCTCTAGCTGTTGGCAGAATAGGCAGTTGTCTAGGGTCCCAGTTGTGGAGGAAGTGAAATGTTCATTAGTTTTCTTGGTGCGAGGGCCTCTCCAGTACAACTTTACCTAGGGCCCTCAGAAAGGGTAGAACCAGCCCTGCAGAGTCACCAGATTACCTGACTGTAGAATGAGACCCTCATGACAGAAAGAACACGCAGTGCCCACACTCTGGAGGTGGGGGCCATCAGTGTCACCCACCATGTCACGCAGAAGATTAACAGGTATTTCAAAGTCAAAGGACTGAAGGCTTAATCTCATTCTACCCGCAACAGGACAAATGCTTCATATAAATTTCTAGGAAATCACTATGACGTGCAACATATTTACTTTGTTTTTTAATGGAAAGACGTCTGTACCTTAGTCAAATAGCACCTATAACTGATTGGCTCCCTCTGGTACAGATGCAATCTCTTTTTTAATGTAATCCTTTACAATGAGAGAACGGTCAGATAACATAAAAAGGCAAATTCAAAGAAAAACAGGGGTCACCAGAATAACATTACCTGGCCTTTCTGAATGACACGAGAAAAGAACCAGGATATCAATGTGAAGACAACCTGCATATGTAACCTGTCATGATCATGAGCTCACAAGGAGTGTGGTTTATGAAGTCATCTTTATTATTAGTACTTTTAATATTAAGGAGACCTGTAATCCTCCTCTTCCACAACGCTGGCTATTCCAAACTGTTGAAACACGTGTACAATCCTTGGCCTGATTGCTTTATCATTTATATCGGCCGTGGCTGATAAGATGGCTATAAATCTCACGTGCGGCTGTGAGCTCAGACATGCAAGGTAAAGAGCACAGAATACAGCCAAGATGCTCCAGCGCCTCGTCTTGCTCTCTGTCGTCTTCTTCGTGAAATGCCTCGCCCAGGATCACGCCGATCTGGTCACCTCCCTGCCCGGACTGACAGAGAGCCCAAACTTCAAACACTATTCCGGCTACCTTCAGGCTGGTCCTGGGAAATACTTCCACTACTGGTAAGTTGGCCGAGAATTCCCATGAGAAACTCCAGCAAAGAGCAGCATCAGTAAGTGAGATGTTAGTATCAGTGGATGATGGAAGGTAGTGTTGTCATTCAATAGATTAATAAACATGTGTTATTTTTAAATTAATAAATATGTTAAACAACAGAAATCTGGGAAGACTGAAAGGTGAAAATACAGGAAACTGTGTTGGATGAGACAAAACTAAAATGTGTGTGATGTCTGCTTGGGGCTTCCCTGCAGGTTTGTGGAGTCCCAGCATAGTCCATCGACAGACCCCCTGGTGCTGTGGCTGAATGGGGGCCCAGGCTGCAGCTCCATGGAGGGCTTCCTTGCAGAGAACGGACCTTTCCATGTGAGTGGCCTACATCTGCAAGGACATGCAGGAAACTGTGAATGATGCAGGGGGCCCGGATGTGGACAGGGGCCGTAGAACAGGTCCACAGTGATGGTCAGACTTTTTACATCTGAGGTGATCTTTTGTCATTTGGACCCAGGATTTCAAGCCTGGTCCTTGTGGAAATGTGCAAATGAGAGGTGTCTGTACATCAAACAGGGCCCTTCAAATCTGGCCCTCCATTACAAATCCAGACCTTGTTTAATAATAACTGATTCTGATTGGCTAAAGGCTTCACACCTGGCTGACAGGTCAAGGAAGACTGGAAAATCAGCACGGCTCGGACCTTGAGGACTGTGCCCCGACATAAAACTAAAACTGGCAGCAAAAATCACATACTTTGCTACCAATTTATTGTAATACTGGTCAAATACTGGTATTGTGTGCTTATTAATTTATTTGCGGCTGGAGGATGAATCAATGTCTGTATTGTTTATCAATAGAATTTGTTCATCGCTCTATATATCAGGTTACATTGAGGCCAAGTGGGAAGACAATCAGAATCAGAACAGAATTCCTTGTTTTTATAAATTCCAAATTTATAAATTTTATAAAATCTCTTTTTGTTCTCATCTTTCTGTTACCTTATTCTTAACAGCTGAAGGACAACGGCAAGGTGTACATTAATCCCTTCAGCTGGAACAAGCAGGCCAATGTGCTCTACCTGGACTCCCCAGCGGGGGTGGGATTCTCCTACTCCACCAGTGGAAACTACGAGATCGGTGACCCTCAGGTAGCATCTGCTTCTAATGAACTGGTGCAAATTCAAACGCTAGTGATCCGCGCAAGATTTCAGTTCCACAAAAACGTTACAAACTATTTCTCATTTTTAGCATTACCCATTATGTTGTCATTTTTCTTAGGTGGCTGAGGATAACTACCAGGCTCTTCAGCAGTTCTTCGTCAGGTTCCCGTCTTTTGTCAGCAATGACTTCTACGTGTTTGCAGAGAGTTACGGCGGAGTTTACGGTCCTTCTCTATCTAAGCTCATCGCCAGTGGCCCTGCCAAAATCAACTTCAAGGTGAATGCGCGAAATGCCATGTTAAAATGCGTTAAACTAGTATTTCTTCAAGTATTTCAGAATTTACCTACCTGACGATTAATCGAAGTGGGTGGCTTAAGAGAACGATTAAGCTAATAATAACAAAGAATAGTATTCCAATGAACTCTGACAGTGGCGGACAGTATAGTAACAGGGTTTTACCTTAACAGGGATTTGCGGTGGGCAACGGCATGTCCAGCTACGCTCTCAATGACCAGTCGCTCATATATTTCGCATATTACCACGGCCTCCTAAGTGAAGAGTAAGTTCCTCCTAGCTGCCTAATGTTAATCTTACTACGACGTTACACAAAAGCATTTTGATCTGTGTATTTGACAATCTAACGACAAAGATAAGTGGCATCAATTACTTACCCCGCTGTCAACACTGTGCAGCACTTTCGTTTTCAAGCTACACGTGTTGTGAACAGAAGCATAGCTCTGATGAAGAGCAGCAGCGGTTATAACCGTGTTCGGCTGATTTGATCAGTGCCTTCTCACGCTTAATGGGTGTTCTCTCTGGTTATGTGTTCCCAGGCTGTGGACCGATTTAAACCAGTACTGCTGTAGCAGCGTCTCCTGCAACTTCTATAACAACAGCGACACCTCTTGTCAGAATTCAGTAAGTCTGCAGTTTTTCCATTTATCTATGCTTTCAACTTGACTAGGCTCTGTTTAATTGTGTGGAAATTTAACGCTATCTTGAAATTTAGCGCATTATGTACTCTAGTAATACCACATTAATTAATAACTCGACAAAATCTAACAAATGTTCACTTCATTATGTAATAGCGCCTGCGTTTTGTAATAGACAGCTTGAACACCATATGTAATAAATTTCTTTGTATGTTGTAAAAAATTATCATTACAAAATGCATGAGTTGCATCTTTTTAATGACGAAAACATAACACTGCATTATGTAATAAGCAATCAAGATGGATGTCTTCATTGACACTTTGTCAGGTTATTACATAATGCTGGGTTATTACACAATGTGTCGCAATGTTTTAGCAATATGTTCAAACGGGGGAATCAGAATGAAGTTTTAACACTACTTGTTTTTATGGTGATACTGTGTGTACCGTTTACTGACCGTACAAGTCTGTGTTCCCTCAGGTATTCGATGCTCTCTATGAGGTTGAAAGCATTGGACTGAACATCTACAACCTGTACGACCAGTGCTACGGTGGGGTGCCCACTAGTCGGTACATTTCAGACACATCTAATCTCTTCCGCCAGTACAGATTCACGTTCAAAGCCCCGGTAAGTGTTTAATGCTCCCAGACTTTGTAAAAGACTATTAGGGTTAATGTAGATATTAAATTCACTGTTAAGACAGTTATTATTGATACCATTACTCTCCTGTACATCGACTTAGCAGGTTTTTTTTTCGGAAAAGATACAATAAAAGAACTGACAAGCAGCACATTGACCAATTAAGAAAATGAACAGGTGTTATATGCAGATTTAGCGCCTGTGTGAAACAGGAATGGTGAATCCATAAGCAACGGCTTATCCAACGCCATTTTGATGGATGTAGGCGTTTACTGAGAGTGATTCTAAGAGCTTGGTAGTTATGTACTACTGAATATCAACCCAGCTCAATTACTCCCCCTACCAGCAGACGATGGCATCTATCCCAGGTGTCCCCATGTGCATCAATGCTACAGCTATGTACTACTGGCTGAACACACCCAGTGTGCGCACTGCCCTGCACATCCCCAGCAGTGTGCAGTCGTGGGAGCTCTGCAGGTAACAAATGATCTGCCTGCCTTCAATGGCTGCTTATACGCCAGCAGAAAAAAGTACCAAGTGGTAACTTTGAGGTTATAATTATTTGTAGCTGCAAGGGTCTGCCAAGTTTAGCCTACCTGTAGGTAAATGCACTTTTTAGTCTACTGTAAGGGACAGATCTGGAATCCGAGGAACATTTTGGTACCATTGGGGGTACATTAATAAACAAAACTGTACCATGGCTATACCCTTTTTTTGTACTCTGAAGAGCAGGGGTCTGCAACTCTGGTCCTAGAGAGTTACTGTCCAGTAAGTTTTATTTCTACCTGGCTTCTGATGAGCCACACCTGTTCTCAGGTAAATACCAGGAACAGGTGTGGCTCATCAGAAGCCAAAGAGAATCGAAAACGTACTGGATAGTCCAGGACTGGAGTTGGGGACCCTTGGTGTAGCAATATAGGCAAGGTTAATCAGAGCTTTGAAATTGTTGTAAGAGTACTGTGTCCACCCTGAAGCTCCACAGTGGGTGACCTCTACCAGCGGGTCTACATGGATATGAGTCCCTTCTACGAGTACCTGCTTCAGAAGAACCTAAAGATTCTGGTGTACAATGGTGATGTTGACATGGCCTGCAACTTCCTCGGTAGCAAGTGGTTTGTGGAGGGTCTGAACCAGAAGGTATGGTCTGCAGTAGTCCTGTCAAACACTGGCATGGGCATCTATGGTTATAGGTTCCTTTAAGATGTGCTGCCATCATTCTGATAAACCTACCCACTGATATGCATCTTGCAGCTGGTGAAGCCATACCGTCCCTGGTTCTACAACAACCAGATAGCTGGATATGTGGCACAGTATGAGAAGATCACCTTCCTCACTGTCAAGGTAGGGATAGAGATGGGGGCACATGGTCATAGGCAGTTCTGTGGCAGAATCATTTGTGCAGGAAATATAGTTTACCCTACAACATTCTAGACATTTTGCGGTCTGGAACTGAATTACAGTGCACAGCTCACTTTGATAGGGATATTCTACAGTTACTTATTGAATGTGACTGATGGGTGTTCTTCCTATGGTTGTACAGGGTTCTGGTCACATGGTTCCTCAGTACAAGCCAGGTCCAGCTCTCCAGATGTTCATGAACTACCTCTCAGATTCGTATTAAATGCAGCACTCATCCTGTCATTCTGTGAATATGTACTGTAATAGAATATTTTAAATACTCAAATCATATGTAATATACATAAAAATCATAATAGCATTATTAAAGTTAGTCAAGTATGTGCAGGTGTCTGGGCTTTTTCATTTGTTTCTCAACTCTAGTTAAAAATTAAAATTAATATCAATGAGAGAACTGTCTAGGACAGTGACCATATGATCAATACTGTGTTCAAAATCCATCCATCCATTTTCCAAACCGCTTATCCTACTGGGTCTCAGGGGGTCCAGAGCCTATCCCGGAAGAAATGGGCACGAGGCAGGGAACAACCCAGGATGCGGGGCCAGCCCATCACACGGCACACTCACACCATCCACTCACACATGCACACCTACAGGCAATTTAGCAAGTCCAATTAGCCTCAGCATATTTTTGGACTGTGGGGGGAAACCGGAGTACCCAGAGGAAACCCCACGATGACATGGGGAGAACATGCAAACTCCACACACATGTAACCCAGGCGGAGACTCGAACCCGGGTCCCAGAGGTGTGAGGCAACAGTGCTAACCACTGCACCACCATGCCGCCCCGTGTTCAAAATCATGTACGTTTTTTTACGTTCACCAAGATCATAAATCACATTTCAAGATAGACGGGACCTAAGACATAAATGGTTGAGAAAACATTTATTTAAAAAAATAAAATAACTCATAAGCATAAATTTATTTTTTTGCAAGTAGAGACTGACACGGTCAAGCCCACCCCCTACCCTCGATCAAGAGCTTCAGTCACGGTATAAAGATGGTGCTTAATTCAGAAAAAAGTCCCTTTTTAATAAATCTACAGTCTTGACAGCATTTCCCCGTGACACGGTTCCCCCTATCACCACATGGGAGGAAGCTTCAGGGGAAGCTGTCACATCAGACAAAGCCAACATACAAACTACACATCGCAACGCCAGCGTTTTTGCCGTTACCTCACAACTGCACTCTGCTAATGAGATGCAAGTTTGTCAAACTACCGTTTTCTCCCACCTAACTGTTGCCAAAGTCATCCAACAGGGAAAAAAAGGACTCAATTGTCATCGTGAGCTTGGTGTTTGACCGGAGAGGTCTATATCTGTCTGCATCTCTTTTGAAGGAATTTTCAGCCATATTTGCCAACATAAACAATAACGGGTGACTTGGGATTGTGCAGACCTTGGATTTACTCCCCCTAGGACAGAGGTGGGCAGTCTTATCTGCAAAGACCCAGTGTGCTTGCAGCTTTTTGGGATAACCTCTAGGGAAGCTGTTCAAACCCAGGTGTGGTGACTCTTCAGTCGATCAGTCCTCTAATTAGTAATCTAATTAGGAACTGCAACAAAAACCTGCATGCACAGCAGCCATTTCTGAATAAGACTGCCCACACCTGCCCTAGGATATGGGTTTGGGAATACCAGACTTAAACATGCACAGTGTATATAGTTTTATGATAGTTTTCTTGATAAAGCCAAACTAAACTGTCTGCAGGAACCCCAACTGTTTCAAGGCTGTACCTTTTGGTGTAATGATTTTAGAGAACATTACAGAATTCTCCATTTTTTTAGGAAGACTCGATCCATGCAAAAACTGTAAAGAAATATTTTCTAATGACGATGACTTTTACCAGTTTAAAGGATGTGCAAATCCCTGTAATGTCATAAAACAGTAAAAGAACTTGATTTTTGGCTTCAGCGATTTGGAAAAATAATCCCACTTATTCATTGATTGACCCCCTTTCATAATTGCAAAAAGTGATTAAATACTGGCAAGGATGTAATCAAGATAAGGATCTAAGGATGACCTTTAACAAGAAACCTCATTGCATAGATCCAAGGCATCAATCAGGGAGAATCACAGATTAATATTTTCACAGGGGTACCCTTTACAGGTATAATGGTGCAGGAGAATATGGGAAACATCTGCTCAATAGGAGCCATTAGACAGGAATGACTGGAACATGTGGTAGGCGGGTCCCGGAGCCCATTGTGGGACCATGTGCCCTGCCCCCTGTTGGTGGAATAAGGGAGAACAAGGAGTGACAAAGGGAAAAAGACCGTTATAAAACCTTACACGAAGCAATACATCACAAAAACGTGAGTGAAAAGAGATTATGAGAGATACTGAAAATGTAGACCAAAGGATCAATGGATGGCAGGACGACAGGATAACAAAAAAGGGGAAGAAATGGGACCCGATATCATGTCACAGACTTCACACTCACCTTGACAGTCAGGAAAGTAATGTTGCCAAACTGCTGGTAAAACCCAGCGACTTGGTTGTCAAACAGCCAGTGCTGGTAGGGTGTGGTTTCCTGCATGTGGAAAGACGACGACAGACCAAATCTTCATTATCAGATGCCCAGTATTGACCTTTCCACACTAAATAGCACTAACTGTACTGATATTTGCAATCACAAAACAAGCTGAACCATCTCACATCCTCAATCTTCTGCTTCCTTGTTTAACATTTTCTGCACTTCCCTGCACACATCAAACAAACTATCATCACTTGTAACATGCAGTACAGCTTTCAGACTCAAAAGGCTGAAACGCCAAACCCAGCATTCCTTCTGGCAATCAACACTGTTCTCCGCTCTCCTGCACTTTTGCTCATTGCAACACCAGGCTACTTCATCTTGACGTTCTTCCCTCCGCTGCCCCCTCCTCATTCTGACAGTTTGCCTCCCCACTCCTCCCTGTCCTACTCCCCAGCCAAAATCACTATCCATTCAAACATCCTGACCTTCTGGTTGAGTGCCTCCACAAACCACTGGCAGCCCAGGAAGTTGCAGGCCATATCTGTATCCCCGTTGTACACCAGCACCCTTAGTCCCAGGCTCAGAAGCTTCAGGTAGATGTCCCGCATGGTCTCGTACTTAGTGTGGTAGTGGCCTCCCACCTCATCGCTGCAGGACAGAGGTCAATAGCAATAGCATGCTTCAAATAAATATTGAAGTAGAGTGATTTGCAACTAATCAGTAATCAGGATTACAATGTGTCCCCTAAAACCTGAAGATTTTATAGAGGGAATGAAATGATTTGAGCCCTGAAAAGCGGGAAAAGAGATGTTTACGGGTGATGGGATGGTCTGGATGATCTGATTCCTAGTGATGCATGAGAGAGCTGGTTTTTGCCAGATCCTCTAGTGGTGGCGTCACCTGCAGATGTCCCAGGCAGGCAGGATGTCTGGGATATGCAGTGCCTTCCGCACATCACCGCGGTTCAGCCAGTTAATTTGAGCTGTGCTGTTGATGCAGGGGGGCACCTCTCCGATCCCACCCCCCACTGAGGCACCCACGGCGACCAGCTGGAACCAGAGCAAGAGGAAGGTTCATCCGGGGCTATTTTTACCACGACATCAGCTCTTTTCCAGTGATTCCAACACAATTCGTCAGCACAGGCAGGTACTGCCGTGGCTCCAACCTGGTTAGTCTCCCAGTGCTTCCTGTAGGCCCTGAAGTGGTACCGCATGGCGTGCTGGAATGGGCCAACCCCTCCGGCACAGTCCAGATACAGAGCGTAGACATTCAGGCCTAAGCTGTACACGATGTGGAAGGCCTGGGACACCTGGAACCAGGAAATAGCACAAAAGAAGGGAAGTGTTGCATTCGTTAAACTGAGTGTGCGTGCGTGTCCATGTGACTGCATCACAGACAACACACATACATATATACGTACATATACCTACACACACCCCTCATAGAAGGTCTCGGGACGCTTGCTTAATTCTATAAAAAATGTTGCATATTTTTTGGTTTAACAGAAGTCCACTGACATGCAATGTTTAACATATCTGCACATATCCTCCATGCAGACATTTTATTTTTTTCACCAACTCATTCAGTACTATTCTTGCCATTTTGCTATGAACTGCAGTTGTAGTCACTGGCTCCCAAAGGGACACTAAATACAAATGTTTGCCGATTTGTTATTGCAAAGGTGTTACTCAATAAAGGTACCCAACGAAACCATTTGGCAATTAATCTTTTAATTTGGAACGGCTCTTTCAATTGCCACTTGAAATTAATGTTTTACTTAAAATACTGGCTGTTTCTAATGTGAGATTTTATATATATATATATATATATATATATATATATATAGGGGCAGCATGGTGGTGCAGTGGTTAGCACTGTTGCCTCACACCTCTGGGACCCGGGTTCGAGTCTCCGCCTGGGTCACATGTGTGTGGAGTTTGCATGTTCTCCCCATGTCGTCGTGGGGTTTCCTCCGGGTACTCCGGTTTCCCCCCACAGTCCAAAAACATGCTGAGGCTAATTGGAGTCGCTAAATTGCCCATAGGTGTGCATGTGTGAGTGACTGGTGTGTGAGTGTGCCCTGCGATGGGCTGGCCCCCCATCCTGGGTTGTTCCCTGCCTCGTGCCCATTGCTTCCGGGATAGGCTCCGGACCCCCCGCGACCCGATAGGATAAGCGGTTTGGAAAATGGATGGATGGATATATATATATATATATATATATATATATATATATATATATATATTAAAAAAAAAAAACAGCAAACCAAACATAAATAGGTATAATGATTTTCAAGACTGCCTTGTACTTCGGTGGACCAATATCCAAAACATCCAAAATATTCAGAGGAGAAACCACCGTTCCATGATTCAGCATGGTGTACTTTACTGATAGCACTTTACACACAACATGCTTCCCAGACTTTTGTTTGGTTATGCAAATCAACTTGCAATTCCTAATTTAAGAAACCCTGGCAAAGCCTATTATACATTATCATAGAAACTCTGTATGGTACCGGAAAGTTCTTTATGCATCTTCATGAAATGAAAGTGCACCATTGTTCACTTACTGTACAATCCCGAGACTACAATTCCATCTTACATTTTACATATTTAGCAAACTTTTTTTTCCCCAAAGTGACATGCATTCTTAAGAAAGCAGGGTCAGACAGTCCCTGGAGCAGCTAGGGATTAAGTGCCTTGCTCAAGGACCCAACAATGACATCACTCTGCCAATGCTGGGATTTAAACCAGCGACCTTGCAAACACAGGGACCGTGTTCTAAGCCACTGAGCCACACACTGCCCCATGAAATATTGATCTCCAATCAATGAGAAACTGCCAAAGGAAGCCCGTGTCTCACCGCTATGGAGCACGCTGGACTGCTGTTGTTGTAGAAGTTGCAGACGTTGTTCTTACAGCAGTTGCTGTTTAGATCTTCCCACAATCTAAGGTGGAAAGCGCACAGTTGACACTCCGTTACACCATCACGTTTTACTGCAGGCCTTGCATAATTCAGACCCATCCGTTCTAATATAGTTCTGACTACATTTCACAGTTCTTGAAAAATCACTGACTCATTTAAATTTCAACCAAAGCCACCAATTAGATCTGTATACATGACCCTTGCATTTTACACAGGAAACTAAATTGTTGCACTATAAATATTTAATTGTTACGTCAATGTATTCTACTCCACTGTCTATGTTGGTAGAGGCGACTACCTTCTTTCATGGTGCATGTGCACAGTATCAAAGTTGACTTTGACATTTAGCTTACGCGTTTCCAAATAGGCCATGGAAGTTTCCAAAGTAGATGAGAGACTGATCGTTGATGTCAAAGCTAGTGATGCCATTTCCGACAGCAAAACCCTGTTTAACATAGAATTTTTAAAAAAGAAAAGTTATAAACCCCATCTAGAGAGTGGGATCCTTATTGCGGTGCTTCCATGGGAATATGCATTACCTTGAAGTTTGTTTTGAGCGATCCCCCGGTTGCCACCCTAAGACTCAGTGTGGGTGCATAGATTCCACCGTAGCTCTCCCCGAAAATGAAGAACTCATTCTGGATAAAACTGGGAAATTTGCTGAAGAAACTTTGAAGTGCGAGGTAGTTGTTGTCAGCCACCTGTCATCACAAAGATTGGACTGGACTACGTCAGATTGTTCTAGAATGACACCCTTGAGAAAGAAAAGCTTACACTTTCTGACCCCAGCAGTTTAGAGAAAAGCTGTTTGGCCTGGGAATCAATATTATCAGTTTTCAAAACTTCTACAAGCAAAATCGTCACTGATTTTTACATTTTGATGCCATCAATACTGATGCTTTTGGGAGACCCACCTGGTCGTCATCGGTCTCATACTGCTGGTCATCTGAATACGAATAGCCCACCCCTGCTGGTGACTCCAGGTACAGCACGTTGGCGATTTTATTCCAGCTAAACTCATTCTCATAAAGAGTGGCCCCATCATCATTTACCTATTGGGAAGCAAAAAAGGAAAAAAAAAGCGAGACATGTTAATCATGGAAGACTCTACTACCTTTACTCCATGGAACCATATACAATACACCCGTCATACAAGTTTATCAGCATAAGTCCACGTTGTTTGCATACTTACATGAAACGGTCCATTCTCCGAGAGAAAGCCATCCAGGGAGCTGCAGCCTGGCCCGCCATTGAGCCACAGAACCAAAGGGTCTTTCTGTGGGTTATTCTGAGACGTTACAAACCTATCAGAAAAGAAACAAACGGCCACGGAGGTTGTACAGCCACGTATACAGCGAAGCACACGGAAGCATATACCAAGTTTCCTGGGTAGTATTCTGTTGCTATAATAAAATCTACATTCCGATATAATAATAGATATTACCGATTAACCTTTATGGGCACTGATGACCCCCTTCAGCTGATCCTTGATTCTCAAAGCATTAATGTAACACGTTGCTTGCATATTGTACATTACATAGGCAAAATGAACACTTTTCCGACTATACTGACAGCAAAAGCGTCAACGCGTGAAACATTTCCTAAATCTACAGTCTAACCATTCAAACATTCTTTGGGTAAAGGTATGCTTTCCCAAAAACATTATTACTAGACAACAGAATTATACATCACGATTCATTCGAGGTAGTCGCGCGCCTCTAACCGAAACAGGCATATTTCCGGCTTCTTTTTGACGTTGTTAAAACACTTCTCTCGAAAGTTATCAAGGAACAACTATAAGAACTGACATGCCGCGTTCCTTTACATTCATACATGTAAAGATAAGACACTAAAAGGTCCTATCCCCGTGTTCCTCAGCCAGGTTTACCAGTAACGAAGGTGCTTACCAGTAATGAAGATACTTCCCTGGACTCGCTTTTAGGTACCCCGACCACTGTCTGTAGTTCGGTTTAAAAGACATTCCAGGTAGACTGGTTATTTCATCGGGATCGTAATATGCCCAAGTAGGGCTGCACAAAACGGCGAAAACCCACAACAAACCGCACAAAAACATCACGTCAGCATCTAAAACTACAATACTATGAGCAGCAGGACGGCTGACTTCTCTACCCGTTTTACCTCCGATAGGTCATGTGACTATAGCAGCCACTTAGTCATGTGACCTCACACGTTATTCCACACATGTGACATATTATAGCTCAAGATAGAAGTAGATTCTAGGCAGGGTATAGCTTATTTGAATCTGTCCCAAAAGAAAACATGGCAAATTGCCTTTCGAGTCTGTTCTGTCACTGGGAAAATAATTAAACTGCTTCTTAAACGGAAACAAGTATTGTAACCATTCCGGAAGCCTCGCTGAATTTCTTCAAATATTATTGCTGCTAGATCGAATTTGGAGTCTCGTCACGGGTTGTCCAGTATTTTATCAGTGTTTAGTGCGTAAAAGGTTTAAAGTATGCTGTTGACAATTTTACTGCTGGCCCGTAATAAACATACTCTCATTTGTTTTTGAAACAGATGTAAGAAATATGGCTCTTGCACTTTGGCAGTTCATTTGTGGGTATTTATGTGGATGATTTACGTGAACCCTGGCTAGGTCTTACACAGTAAATAGAGTAGAATACAGGTACTTGATCCTCCTAAGGAACTAGGATGGTTTTTGCGTATCTCATCTGGCTCTCCAAAGTACAAAGAGTGATATAAATAATCTGACAGTGAGTCCTTGACCTAATCTTTCAACTTCTTCAGGGCTTACCCTGTTTTTTGACTCCAAAACTTACACTCACCTGTATACGTATGTCTGTCATATACCTCACTGTTAGTTGTTTTTGATTATGTGCACTGAATTGTATAATAACAGCAGGTTTATCAGTTGTCTTTATTTGGAATTGGCTTGCTAGTAAGTGTGTTAGGCGACAGATCGTAAGACATTCGGTGTGAAAGGACCTGAGGTGAGTTGTGGTAAGATACAGTGCATTGCGTTTGTTTATTTATTTAGCAGTTTTTGCCTAAATGATACGCAAGTGAGGAAAGATTGGGGTCAGAGGACAGGGTGAGCTAGGATCCATGGAACAGTTTGGGTTAAGGGTATTAACACAACTTAGGATTTACCCCCACACCCTATTAAACATGGTATACAGATCAACTAACCAACTCCGCTACACATACTCTGCATGCTTACTAGAAGTGATGCAAAATCAGGACCTTTAATCCAAGCATTTTACGGTATTTACTGTACATAATTCATACCAAAACATATATCCAGTTTAAACCCGCAATGATTATTCGGCGAAAACGACTAGCTGAAATTATTAATCGTGTTATCTTTACATATTTCGAACTGGAATATGGTGACCCCGGATGGACGTTTTCCCTAAGGAAATGATGTTATATTATAAGTGGTTGTAAGAAAAGGTACTTTTGCATTATATACACCAAACTTATTTCTGTCTGCAAGCGCAACCAACATTTATGCACCTTTTTAACCTAAAAGTTACAATGCACGCTTGTAGATGAAACATGCGGTATTATAAATTGCCCTTGACAATCTTGAGGAGGCAAATCCGATGATTTAAGAGAATTTCTATTTAGAAATGCATATATTCATCAAAATATTCTTAATTGAAGTTGCTGTTTGTATGTTGGATTTATGTGACGGTGACGCGTATTTGTTTGCCTAAGCGAACAGTTTTATTGAGTTTTTGCGCAGCCTGTATCAGTATCCCCAGTCCACAGGGGCGCTGTGAGCTAGCGCGCTGGCTCGCGACACCCGTCGCCATTTTATTCCGTAAATCTGACAAAACTGGAGAAACTGAGATACGGGTGATTTTTCGTCATATTTCTGCAGTTTTATTTATTATTTTTAGTATTATTTTAAGAAATGACTGTCGAATGTAACCCTAAAAGGTAACACTGACAAAATTTCACGTGGGATAGTATTGCAATTTGAAAAGCTAAGATTTGTAAAGGGTGTGATTTTTCTTTATTTTATTTTTATAGCTAGCTAACGAACGTCGCTAGTATTTAAACCCTAAATAGATACACGTCAGTGTCCATCAGCGCTAATTAGCTTATTTCAGTATCGAGAGATACTTCTGAAAGGCTGCCATGAATAAACAACTTGGTGCTACACGGGTGGTATAATGATATAATTCAGTTTTGAAATACACTGCAGCGAAATAACTAATCCGGGACTCTGTATCCTCACTCCGGTTTGATAGCTGTATTATCTGAATGGCTCAGTCTTCGTTAAATGCTATTTTGAGATTCGGTATATTAAGCCTTTTGGGTACATACTCTGTAGCTAAAACTTTCAAGATAGTGGTCAGTTTAAGCTGCGGTAGGCTACGTTTATTGTTCGATAAGTTGATGTACTGTATATTCATTATTTTAACTGCAGTTAAATAGAAAACTTACCTAGCTAAGTCATCCTAGTATTTTAGTCACAAATGTCTTTTATGATACACAAATTCAGCTTTGTATTTTTCGGATTTGTCAACCAGATGTTTACTCCGAACTATATTTAGTTCTGCTCGTTTATGGTCAGGTTAGTTTATCCTCTTTCGTACTCGTTTATGCTAGAAGTTTGGTAGCCATCTAGTTAGCTCGACTTTCGAACAGACTACTCTGGTTCCTGTCCAGGTAAAATTGGACTACCTGATTTAGTAATATTTGACTACAACGTGTGTCGTGATGATTAAATAATGAAACGGATCAGTGCCTATGTGACTTTTATCGACAGCCACCATATAAGACTTAAACAGTTAAATTTAAGAATCTAAGCTCCGTGGTAACTAGGAACTTTTATTAAAAGTTAATCTGTAATCGTACCGGCGAATGTTTACATGCCTATAACCACAATTGCTATTTTAAAAGTATAGTACTTTTACTGGTGTTTCTTTTAGTTAAATTCGGCATAAAAACAAGGTTGTTAATTAGCCACGTAGGGGAATCTTTCTGTGGTGTAAGTAGGGACGAGCATAAACAGCCATACATTTGAACCACACAAGCTTAGTACGATCTGTTTGTTTCTTGTCTTTTCATGCACAGTTTTTGGATGTTTGCTGTACTAAATATCCAGCCTGAGCTTTGAAGCAGATCATGTTTGTTTACTAATTATAATAATGATAACATGGATGGTGTGGATAGAGGAGCCAATAACAAGTAAGGCCTAAGTGCTTTCAAACAAAAGGCGAGTGAAACCGACGATACGCATCGCAATTTTTAACAATTTGGAGACATTGCTGCTGATTAAAAAGTTCGTTGGTATGATTTCCGCTATCGTCAAATGCTTGAGAATCACTTGAGCATAAGACGGGCTTCGAGGCCGAGGAACGATGTTACATTTGCACAGAGCTAACTGGAATAGCAGGTTTTCAAATTATGCAGAAAATGCAGTTAGATTCTTTTTTTTTATTGTAGCTCTGCAACATAAAAATGCATTTAAGGGAAACTAATAACTGCTTAAGGGGTGAATTTCGATGCCTTCCCTGGCTACCAGATTTGGAGGACACAACCCATATACTGGAAAATGTCTGTATCAGTAATGGATCCCAGAATAAGAAATTGATCTGGAAAGCGATTAAGGGAGTATTAGAACAGTAAAAACCAAATATTAGATGTTTTTCAGTCAGGTTACTATGTTAAAAGATCTTTATAATTTGCCTGCCAGTATACTTATTGGTCCATTATTGCATTGTGTTACACTGACATCTGTACCCTTGTGAATGTTGGACTAATTATTGTGCTGCTTTTTTTTTTTTTTTTTTTTTTTTTTTTTTTTTTTTTTTTTTTAAATACAGATTCCAAGTGTGCTGGACTGAAGTGGACCACACTGACCCTGGATTACTGATTAAAAGATAAAAACCCATATATTAAGGCCTTGTGGGGAGGGGGGGTAATAAAGAGACAGTCCATTATCTCTGAGATGACTAAAGTGGAATAATGGTCATTTTGTATGGGACCCGGCCACCTGCCTCTGCCCTGACCAGCAATGAATCTTGACTCTCTTTCGCTGGCTTTGTCTCAAATCAGCTACTTGGTGGACAATTTAACTAAGAAAAACTATAGAGCTAGCCAGCAGGAAGTACAGCACGTGAGTATTAACCTTATCAGTATTATTATTTTTTTTTTATCCCAGACTGGCATCACATGTCCTGTGCTTCCTCTGATCTCAACATGACCTTGTACTGGTTATGGAGGGTGGAAGGATGGATGAATAAGAGGAATGCCTACATAAATATATGCCGTATATGGTGTGTTGGGGTGATGGTCCTTCATTTGGGGAATATTTCTTAAGGGGAAAAAGTGGTGTTATTGACAACTGTGTAGCAGGAAGTTCTTTCTGGCACATTTGCATTTTTCTGCTTCAGGTGGATGGAAAGAATGTAAGACCACATTTCCAGCTACCAGTCAAAATATTTAAAGATACAGTTAGCGCTGCACTGTGCAAACCTTTCATCTGAAATAGAATGACCCAGCTTATGGAAGGAGTATTCACAACACTTATAGCACGTGGACTAATCAGATTGATTTTGTAGAATTGGTTCTTTCTGGTAGGCAGCTCTTCATTCTTCTATTTGATTCTGGAAGCATCAGCGTTTACGTGATATAAAATTGAGTATGGTATATATGACCCTGTCCTTCCTGTGGCAGTTACTGCTCTGCTGTGCTCTGCCCTCAGTGAACCACTGTGCTTTTCGCCCTACCAGATCGTGAATCAGCACGGCCCTGAGGCAGACAGGCATCTTCTCCGCTGTCTCTTCTCCCGTGTGGATTTTACTGCCGATAGTAAAAACAGCAGTAAAGATTCCCATCAGGTATTTTTGATTTGAGACTTTGGTGCGAAGTAGAGATGCACCAGTTGTATTGGCCAACTATCAGCATTGGCTGATATGGCAACAATCAGCCATTGATTGATGGGTAAAAATGAGTGGATAATTGCCGCCGTTAATTCTCTTAATATAGATCAACAATTTAGCTTTGCACACCTGCGTACTAAACAGTTAGAAAAATATCTGCCATGTGGAATTGTTTTACCAAAAGCAACGCTATAAAAAGCATTTTGCAAACATTGCACAGCTAAAATTTTACAAGACAGTTCTGCTAATATACATTTCAACACTGCAAATTTGATTTCTCACTTTAAGCCGACCGTGAAGAGCATGAAGATTCTGAAAAACAAATCTGTCCCAACAAAGAAGGCTGCAGTGCTGTTGAATAAGCTAGTCCATTAGTAACACAAGCATTTGATAGCAAAAGAAAGTTTACTGCAGACAGTGTAACATCAAGACTTGGAAAATTATAGAATTTATCACACTGGATGATCTGTTATAAATATTTATGATGCATACAGAAAATACAGTGCTCTGTGACTGTTGTATGCTAGAGTTGGTGTTTTCTTATCAAAAAACACTTCGTAATTTGGGTGGAGTATACCTTTAGACTAATTTAAGCAGAACCTAACAAACAATTGGTATTGGTGTCAGTTTGAATTGGCTTTTGGTATCAATCAGAAATTCCCTTATTGGTGCATCACTAGTGCAAAGGCTGGGAAGAAACTGGATGGTTTGTGGATTTTTATAGTGCCTCCTGATATGGGCATAATATTTAGACAGGAGGATTGACCACAAGGATCAGGCTTTGAGACCTCTCTTTAAGATGACTGTTGCCTGCTGTAATTTCAAGCTGATGTAATTAGAGAGATCAGCTTCTTTTTTCCTTTTCCACTTGCACAAGGCACAGTTTCTGGCCCAGGAGTGTTCATCTCTGGTAACCAAGCCAAACTTCATCTCCACCCTTTGCTACGCCATTGATAATCCACTGCATTACCAGAAGGTAGGATGACCTTCCCTACTGCCTTTGGCATTGTCAGAAGTTGCTTATTATAGTTCATTTCAAAGCAATCTCCAACTGCTCCTCTGTGGATTTTGTAGTGTTAAATAGGGCTGGGCGATATCGCATGCATATTATACTGTGCATGCGCATTAATCACCAGGGCTGCAGGTGACAGGTGCAACATTTTGCCACACGCCAGCTTTTCACCCAAAATTTAAGCAGATTAGTAGTACTGCTAAAATACTAATGAGATGTGTTTTGTAACACCTGAAGTTAGAAATCTGTATATACTTGGCTTATCTTTATTAAATTAAGTTAGCGGAGCACTCTACTTCGATATACTCAACCCATGAGACGAGACAAGATATTGGGTTCATGAGACAATATTTGAACTATTTTAAGGAAAACTTCAAAGAGGAAATACATTACTGGAAAGCAGCCTTTTATTTGATTAATTTGAAAGACGAAAAAATGGTAAATAATGCAGATGTATTGTGAAATGTTTTAAATAATCACCATCATCATATGCAGTAAAGAACAGAACAAATGTCTAGCACCATAAAATATTTCACCACAAACTCAAATGACAGGCTTCTCTTGTATGTGACTGCTCAATTAAACATAAAATAGAATATAAATAAAACAATATAAATAACAAGCATAAAACATTTTTTAATGTTTTCTTCACCAATGCAGTGGATTTAAGTACGGAGCTATGATGGTGCTGGAAATGGCTTTGCATAGTAGCGTTAGCCGCTGTGCACGGCATTATTTTCCTTCCAAGCTTACAGATGGTTCGTGTTTTGTCTGTCACCCTTTCGCTGTTTATATTTTCCGCCGGGTACCCAATATGCTGCCACACAAAAGATTTAAGTGTCTGGGGCATCTGCTATGGTAATTTCGCCAGACGCCGACATGCTTACATCAGCTGATTTGCAGCACCTTCGTGAGTCCGCTTTTCACTCCGACGAGAAATCTCGTCATATTGTAATATCGCGAGATCTCGTAACACCCCTTCTCTACATAATACTGTTCTGGTATACTATGGTTTGGTATACTTCAGTGTGATATGCACTGAAGTGGCAGTGTAGAAAGGAACAGCTCAGCAGCCACAACGTCTTTTAAAAGAGGAGATCTTTTGGATAAACGAGGTAAAAGGAGATCAGTGGTGTGGCAGCCCAACTTGTTTATTAAACAGATATGCTGAATTTATACTGATTACTAACTTTCAGCTTCATAAAATGCCTTAATATTTTAGCCGTACTACTAATCTGCTTACCAAATTGTGGGTGTAAATAAACATCTATAGTGCTGAAAATATGGCGTCCAGCCAAATGTTTTGCCTGTCATCTGAAGCCCTGGTGATTTTTGCGCATGCGCAATATAATATCAATGTATCAGCCAGCTCTAGTTTTAAAATTCAGTATCTGCATTAGGTTTGCTGCATTGTGTACATTGTACTCTCTTATTAATGAGTGGTTTGTACACTAACACAGACGGATACTAACACTTATTTCCCCTCTGTAGAGTCTGAAGCCAACATCGCATTTGTTTTCGCAGCTAAGTAAAGTTCTGAAACTAAGTCGGGTTCAGGAGGTAAGCGGATTAGGTTGTTTTAATTTTTAGTTTGCCTAAATGGATATCCTTAACTCTTATTCTGAATATGCTAAATTTGCATCTTTGACTGCAGGTGATTTTTGGTCTTGCTTTGCTGAACTCTTCCAATTCAGAGCTTAGGGGATTTGGTAAGAGTTTTTGTTGTTTTTATATATGTATGTGCTCCCCCAGAGTGTGTGTGTTACTTTATGATGTCCTTAAGGTGTGTCCATGGCTGTTACCTCAAATACTTTCCATAGAGTTTACACTTGAAGCAAGGTATTGTGAATGGGAAATGAATGACACATTGGTTTAGTGTGAAACATCTGTGGGTTTTATTATTCAAATCAGAATTTCATTTCCCAAATTAAAAGAGAAAACTACATGGTTTCAATGTTAAGTTGCTCTACTGTCTGTCTTCACCCCTCCTCAACCCCCCAGCTGCCCAGTTCGTGAAGCAGAAGCTACCGGACCTTCTGCGCTCCTACGTTGACACAGACCTCCCTGGGAACCAGGAAGGTGGCTTCCAGGATATTGCTGTAGAGGTTCTTCACCTGCTCCTCTCCCATCTCCTCTTTGGACAGAAGGGAGCTTGTGGGGTAGGACAGGAACAGATTGACGCGTTTCTCAGGACGTTGCGCAGAGGTGGGTGCTTTGAGGTCTTCTGGAACACTTCACCCAGAAGTCCCATTTTCGGTTATGTAAAGCTAATAGTTTTTTTTTTTTTTTTTTAAATGTTTGCCCTTGTGGATATAAGGTTCTGTTTACAACTACATGGGAGTACAAGGACATCATTGCAAACATTGCTGAGTTGAGTTGCCACTGTTTTTCAGGGATAATTGAAAAGGGCCTTTAACTTTTCCCAGAAACCAAGCACCTTAGCTGACATAAAGGGAGAACAGCATGACCAAGCCAGACTTTCCCTACATCTAAGACCTGGCTCAAATTGTGTACCTTCCTGTGTCAAAGCCACATGTCTGATCAGGAGTGCTGATGTCTGAGCCGCATGTCTTTCAGATTTCCCCCAGGAGCGGTGCCCTGTGGTGCTGGCACCACTGCTGTACCCAGAAAAACGGGACATTCTGATCGACAGGATCTTACCGGATTCTGGGGGGATCGCAAAGATGACGATGGAGAGCTCGCTTGCCGAGTTCATGCTAGAACTTGGCTATGGATTCTGCGCCAGGTGAGAACTTTTTTTTTCCAAGATAATTTTATGAATGGATTATTAAAATTTTTTTATTTTTTTTTTTAGCTGGAATGGGATAATTTCTTGCCTTTTCAAGATTATCATTAGTGAATTATTTTGATGCTTTGCTTGTGTACCTCTTTGGTTTTGTACATTAATTGTATTTAAACTTTAATTCCTTAGTGTGGATGAATGTCGCAACATAATCATGCAGTTTGGGGTGCGGGAGGTCACGGCCAGCCAGGTGGCACGAGTGTTGGGAATGATGGCCCGAACTCACTCTGGCCTTTCCGATGGTATTGCCCTACAGGTGAGTGCTAAGAAAGAACATGACTGCTTATGCTGGGAGGTCATGTGGAGATTGATGCTTGAAATGTTTGTAGCGTAGAATCAGACGGTCACATTTAATTGAGTAGACTGTAATACTGCGGGAACAAATAAATCCTGTGCTCAAACTTCTAGAATTATTGCCATGCAAGTTATACTTTAGATTCTGATTGATTCTGATTCCCTTGAGGCTGGTGTGGTTATTGGGGTATTAATGTTTTCTTCTCCCACTCAGTCAATCTCTGCACCAACCAGTGGGATCTGGAGTGAGGGGAAGGACAAGAACGATACCTCCCAGGCCCACACATGGAACTTTGAAGTTTTCATTGACGTCGTCAAAGAAATCGTGAGTGCCGTAACTCCTGCACAATCCGGCCAGATGACTGTGTGGAGGTTGACTCTGTACACATGCATGAAGCATGGCTGATGCCCCTGTGTCTTCACAGAACCCCAGTCTTAACTTCAAAGAGGTCACCTATGAGCTAGACCACCCAGGGTTCGTCATCCGTGACAGCAAGGGGCTGCAGGTGGTGGTGTATGCCATACAGAGGGGCCTCGGTATGGAAGTCTTTCCTGTGGATCTCATCTACAGGCCATGGAAGCACACTGAAGGCCAGGTATGAAGCGTGGCAGGCTTTTGTCACCCATCTTCATATTCTGAAGTTCTCCATTAAGGCATCAAATCATGTCTCTGCCTGCCCTTTTAAAAACATGGTTTTTGCATTTCAGCACCTACCAGATGCTACCTAGCTGCTCCTCTGATTGTTTATGATTTATACACAGCACTTAGTTTACTTCATCACTTAACGTTATCCTTCTCTTTCTTTCTAGTTATCCTTTATCCAGCAATCTCTGATGAGCCCAGAGGTTTTCTGTTTTGCCGATTACCCTTGCCACACTGTGGCTATTGACATCTTGAAGGCCCCCCCAGAGGATGACAACCGGGACATAGCTACCTGGTATGGTGCTCAGTAACCTTTTCTTTTGTAAGATTACCCCCTTCCACTTTGTAAATAAATGCTTCATCCTAAATTAGTTGCCTGGATATTGTTTAGCAGGTCCTCCCCATCTTATAGCCTTTCTAGAAACCCTGACTCCCCTTCCCCTTCAGGAAGAGCCTAGACTTGGTGGAGAGCCTGCTGCGGCTGTCGGAGCTGGGTCAGTACGAGCCAGTGAAGCAGCTCTTCAGCTTCCCCATCAAGCACTGCCCTGACGTGCTGGTGCTGGCGCTGCTGCAGATCACCACATCTTGGCACGCCCTGCGACACGAGCTCATCTCTGCTCTCATGCCCATCTTCCTGGGCAACCATCCCAACTCGGCCATCGTCTTGCATTACGCGTGGCACGGACAGGTCAGTCCTGGCTTGTGAATCTTCTGTCACGGTAGTTGGTGGGGGGGGAGGAGGTGGGAGAGAAACTGTACATTTTAAAGAAGTAGCTGTAGAAGCAGTATTTGTTATGGTGTTTTGAACCCACCCCTTCCCATAATTCCACTTTATCAGAGGAAGTGATGTGGTAAAATATTCATTCTGCATTTTCATTGGTGTGAGGAGCACCTGCAGCCACAGTCAGTGCTTCCCACGAGTCTTGCCTGGCTGTAATTCCTCTTTCGGGCTTTCAGGGCCAGTCCCTCTCCATCCGTCAGCTGATAATGCATTCAATGGCTGAGTGGTACATGAGGGGAGAGCAGTATGACCAGGCCAAGCTCTCCCGCATCTTAGACGTAGCTCAGGACCTGAAGGTAGGGTATCAGTATGCCTTTTCTACCTCTGCATTTGGAGGTTAGGGGTTAGGAAACACTTTCCCAAGAATGCTTAAAATGCATATTGCTTAGCACTCCTGGTAACAGTGCCGGTCTGATCTTTGCTCCCGTCGCAGTCTCTCTCCATGCTGCTGAATGGCACTCCGTTTGCCTTCGTCATTGATCTCGCTGCACTAGCGTCTCGCCGCGAATACCTCAAACTCGACAAATGGCTGACCGACAAAATCAGAGAGCATGGGGTAAGTCCTCCAATAACTCTCATGAATTCACCTGGCAAAGCGGAAATTTTTCATTTTTTGGGGTTTATGAACTAAGGCATGTATCTAGCTTTCTAAAGACCCAGTTGAAAGGTGCTCTCATCTTTATTTTATTGTGATGTATAGGTTTGTGCTTGTAGAAAATAAGGTGTCTTAGGATGTGCATTTGGCAACAATATCTGCCTGAAAAGAATGTTCCTTTTTTAAAAAATAAGGTTCTTTAACCCACAACATAATGAAAATGGTACCTGATATGTCTGAGGAAGGTGGTATGCTTTTAAAATGGTCGGTGTTAATGAGGGCTACCGCTGTCTGTCTTAGGAACCCTTTATCCAGGCCTGCGTGACGTTTCTGAAACGGCGCTGTCCCTCCATCATGGGTGGCTTGGTGCTTGAGAAGGACCAGCCCAAGAGTGCCCAGCTGCCGCCGGAGACAATGGCTACCATGCTGGCGTGCCTGCAGTCCTGTGCGGGGTGAGTCTTAGATGGCTGCTCCACTTGTGAAATGCTTGAATGGCTGTTAGTTTTTTGCTTAAGCACCTTCCCACCCCCCCCCCCCCGGCCCCCTGCACTCCTGCAGGAGCGTATCTCAGGAGCTGTCCGAGACCATCCTCACCATGGTGGCAAACTGCAGCAATGTGATGAACAAAGCTCGCCAGCCCCCTCCGGGGGTCGTGCCCAAGGGTCGCGCTCCCAGCACCAGCAGCCTAGACGCTGTATCCCCCGTGCAGGTATTGTTGGGTGCAGGTTGCCGTTGACACGCTGCCGAATCAGATTGTGTGCCCTGTAGTGTAACTGTGTTCTCAGCTCACCAGTGCTTTCGGGTAGCAGTATTGAAGGGCCAGCTGCAGTCATGGTAACACGGTGCTACACTTCCAGACTCTCTCCAGACTCATCAGTCTTCTGTACCCCTTGCCTTTTAGATGGATGCCCTTAGCAGCATGAGCACCTTAAGCCTTGGAACCTCATCTGCCTCGCACACCCAGAGCATGCAGGCTTTTCCCACACCCCTGGTCCCTGCCTTCAGCACTCCGCAGTCCCCAGTCAAGGCCTATCCCCCGCTGTCCAGCCCCAGCCCCGCCACTCCATTCGGGGGCATCGCAAACCTCACCTCTCAGCTCCCAAGTAAGTTCGCATCGAATCGCTGTTGCGGCCCGCCGCGCCGTCTGGAGCACAGTTCACGGCACCTCATGACAGTGCCACTTGTCGTGACATACGGTGGTTGTGCAGTGTTTGTTTTTACTGCAGATGTCACTTTATACTCTTGCATTTCATTCCATAGATATTGCTGCATTGTATATAAATGTTATATTATAATTCTCTCTGTCCAGGTTCGCTGGGCACAGTTAGCTTGACTGGCATTGGCACAGGGCTGGCACTGCCGACAGTGAGCAGCGAGCCCTTTGGCATGAGGAAGATGAGCACATCTGGACTGAACCCAGCGGCCTTCCAGCAGAGTAAGAGAGCGTGCACTGTCAGCGGTGTTCTGGTTGGCAAACTCTGCACTGCTTTGTGCACTGTTGATTATTCTTTATTGTTTGCTCTAAAGGGGCATTTCAGGATGTTGTCGGCGGGTTTTCAGTACTACTATTTTGTTTACTTTTTTAGTATTTTCAAGCCCTGGTGTATGAGTTGCGAAAATGTAGTTGTCTAGGGGAATACAATAATGTATTTAAGTTAGCTAATTATTGCTAATTAACAATCCTGTTCAGGTAATGTTTCAAATATTTGTATTTGCCTCATTTGAAAATTCACTGCCCTCCAGTCCCCGCTCCATTTCTCCCAGTACAGTTTGCTTAGATTGCCTGTGTGGCGCTGTTGGCTCCCCCTTGTGACCCATGAGGTTTACATGTGCTCTGGTCTCTCACCTTCTCCTCTCCTTCCTAGCTGACCTTTCTCAGGTGTGGCCTGAGGCCAATCAGCACTTTAGCAAAGAGATCGATGATGAGGCAAACAGCTACTTCCAGCGCATCTACAACCACCCGCCGCATCCCACCATGTCCGTAGATGAAGTATGTTCAAAAACCCACTATCCCTCTAAATGCTTAGTCTTATGGCTGATTTTAATGTGATATATGTTTAAGCACCATCATATGTGATTTTGTCGCTTAGGTGTTTACTCCAATTCTCAATGCTTTCACTGAAATTAAATATAGTCTTTGACCATTCTGTCGATTTTGACTCTGATGCCTGTAGGTTCTTGAGATGCTCCAGCGGTTCAAGGACTCAAGCATCAAGCGGGAGCGTGAGGTGTTCAACTGCATGCTCCGGAACCTGTTTGAGGAGTACCGCTTCTTCCCACAGTACCCCGATAAGGAGCTGCACATCACTGCCTGTCTCTTTGGCGGCATTATCGAGAAGGGCCTTGTGACCTACATGGCCTTGGGGCTAGCTCTGCGCTACGTCCTCGAGGCCTTGAGGAAGCCTTTTAGCTCCAAAATGTACTATTTTGGTATCGCTGCACTGGATCGCTTTAAGAACAGGTACACTTAGGCTCGTCACTTCCTCGCGTTTCGGCTGCTTGCCAATAATAGCCATGTAGTAACAGTGCTTGTCTCTTCTCTCCCTTCGTTTTTAGGCTAAAGGACTATCCTCAGTATTGCCAGCATTTAGCCTCCATTGGTCACTTTATGCAGTTCCCTCATCATCTTCAGGAGGTAAATGTTTCTCATGCATGTGTGTTTGTCCTGATCTCTGCCCTTTCTGTTTAAGATCATTATATTTTTGAGAATCATGATTGTTAAAGGGCATGAATTTTCTGGTTGAATGTTCGTTACTGATTTTGTAATTGTGAAAACCTGAGAAAGCAAATGGAGTGGCCTGGTTTTATGTAGTAACCCTCCCACAATGTGCCACCATGCATAGCAGTTAATTTAGCTTCTGAAACAACACTGACGACTGGTTGTTACACTGGGTTTGTCAGCCTGATGTCACATCCTTTTCTGTTTTAAATCAAAACAAGTTTAAGGCCCTTTTTCTTTAAACATAGTTTAGCAAATTTTTCCCAATTCTCTTAAATGTCTTACTTTTGCAGTACAATGTGTTGTCGTTGGTTGGTGATATTTAAATTTTGTTCTGAATGGAAGGAGTCGCCTGCCTTTTTCAAAAGCCTCTGTTGCCTAATAGTAGGGCGGGTGCAGATCCCGCTGCGCGATGGATAAATCTGCACTTTTTATATGCTGTGTGTGCAGTACATCGAGTACGGCCAGCAGACGCGAGACCCTCCTGTGAAGATGCAGAGCTCCATTACCGCTCCCACTAGCTTGGCTCTGGTCCAGCCTCCCCAGAAAGCATCCATACTGCCTAGCCAATCCAGCTCCATGGTACCGAGCACCTCTGCCATCCCCACTACTGCCTCTGCCACCAAAACCACCACCATTGCCCGTCCGACTTCAGTGAGCTTCAAGAAGGATGTACCTGTGAGTATGGCAGAGGGGAGAGCGCGTTCTGTGCCTCCAGCTGATTGTGTCTGCACACTCTGTAAACGCACTGCAGTATTGTCCTATTATTGTGTCATTTCATCATTATGTTGAATCTGTACATGACTGAAGTTTCTAAATTGTAGAAGGGAGTGTACAGTCTACTGTAAAGTCTCATTGTTGAAATTTACATGGGTCTTTAAAGCCATTGCTTTAAAGAACGTTTGTGCCAACATGTAACCTTTCCATAACTGTCCTTTTGACTAATGCTTTTAAATTTCATTTTCAGCCTTCCATAAACACTACCAATATTGACACCCTGCTTGTGGCCACTGATCAGATTGAGAGGACAGTGGAACCTCCAGAAAATATCCAGGAGAAAATCGCATTCATCTTCAATAATTTGTCTCAGTCCAACATGATTCAGAAGGTGAATGTTCAAAGACAATGATTTCTGCAGTCTACTTTTGATTTGTGTTGCAGTGTGGAGTATTGGTTAGTTATTACATCATAGCTGTATCAATGTTCAGAACAGACATTTAGTGCCGAGTTTAAATACATGCTTCTAAAACCCACTTACGGTATACATATGCATGTAGTATAATGTGAAATGATTTACTTTTGTTATGACTGCGCTGACCACAAGCGCAGTATGAGATGCTGTGATCCATCAGATGTTTTAAAGCTCTTCCTTCATTTTAAGGTTGAGGAGCTTAAGGAAACTGTGAAGGAGGAGTTCATGCCTTGGGTGTCCCAGTACCTGGTCATGAAGCGAGTCAGCATTGAGCCCAACTTCCACAGCCTCTACTCGAACTTTTTGGACACGCTGAAAAACTCTGAATTTTTCAAAATGGTCCTGAATGAAACTTACAGAAACATCAAGGTGGGATTAGAGGAATCTCTTCCCAACATCCACTCAACATTCCCAACATTTACTATATGAAGCAGATTTATACCAGAAGTCTAGCTGAAGCTGTAGCTGAAAATGGTTGTAACTCTGAGGGTTTTAGGTGATTTATGATTTACTTCTGTGAATAAATGATATGCATGTTTGACAGCTTGAATGTTTAGTAGTAGGGTCAGTTTTTACTAGGTGAATTATAAGAGTTGGACAAAATAATGAGAACACCACATGGAAAAGCTGAAGTAATTTTATAGTAACAATCACCATTACAGTTGGACACCAGCCAGAAGCCAAATGTCTTCCAGTCGTGAAGTGCACATTGATTTCTTTATGGCAGGTTCTTCTCACCGCTGACAAGGCAGCAGCCAACTTCTCTGACCGATCCCTGTTGAAGAATTTGGGCCATTGGCTTGGGATGATTACTCTAGCTAAAAACAAGCCCATTCTCTATACCGTAAGTAGTCCTGTCGTGTCCCTTATGCATTGGTCAATGAGAACAGGAGGTCTAACAGATATGCAATGTGATCATTCCTGGGCAACTGTATTTATACTTTAAGGCAGCCTAGAGCATTTGGTCAAGTTTTTCTCTGGCTCTTTAAGGACCTGGATGTGAAATCCCTTTTGCTGGAAGCCTATGTGAAGGGGCAGCAGGAGCTCCTGTATGTCGTCCCCTTTGTTGCCAAAGTCTTGGAATCCAGCCTCAGGAGCCTCGTAAGTCTGGGGTTTTTGGTCTGTTGTAAATGCTTCATGCATACTGGAGACCTGCCAGTCTGCTACGCTGGTGACCTTAGCTCTTGGAGTGAAAGTCAGAGTTCTTTGTCTTTTCTGTGGATTTATCTACTGCTGTGTTCGGTTCCTGTGCTGGAACTGTGCAGGAGAAATGTTTGTTTTATTACTCGGTGCCTACTGGGTTCATTAATGTGATTGTTATGAATGTTAAGCATAGTGATCAACATGGTCTTTTATTATATATGAACAGTAAATTCAAGTTTGTGTGTCTGTTGCAGATCTTCAGACCCCAGAATCCTTGGACCATGGCCATCATGAATGTATTGGCAGAACTGCACCAGGAACATGACCTGAAGGTGATTCCCTGTCATTACGCTTATTCGGAGACGATGCACTTTTTCTTGGGTGGTGGCTCTCCTTTCTGCTTGCTACTGCTGTTCCCCATTGAATTTGCATGATTTCCCTCCCTTCTCTCCGTTTTAGTTGAACTTGAAGTTTGAAATCGAAGTGCTATGCAAGAACCTTTCCCTGGACATTAACGACTTGAAGCCTGGCACTCTGCTCAAGGACCAGCACAAGCTGAGCACCCTTGAGGTGCAGCTGTCTGCACCAAAGAAGGAATCCAGGCCAGCAGAGGAAGTGCAGCCAGTCAGCACCAAAGGTCAGCTCAGCGATTTCGGTTTGTCCCACTTTTCACCGTCTGGAATCTCGCTCTTACAAGCTCCTTGAAGCTTAGGTTTTATCCTGTTCCTACCATTTGCTTGTATCGTGTGTTACTTTGTATAGGTCGGTTCGCCTCCTTCCTGATAAACTTCAACAGGACTTTCACTCTATGCAGTTTAAACATGTATATTTGTCTCATAGCAGCCTCTATCCATGATACCTCTGTGTTGTATAAGCAGTCCTGATCATTGCCTTGACTTTAGATCAGTCCTGTACGTTCGATGTTCTTTGCTGAGTATCGTCTGCTGATTTGTAGCCGACCACAGGCTTAAGTGCCATTCCTTTTACAGTTACAGCTCCCCCGGCGCTGCCAGGCAGCGGGACACCCAGCACAGCCACGGGCCCCCCGACCGCCCTCTTCAGTTACCATGACATTAACGTGTACTCCTTGGCAGGACTGGCCCCCCACGTCACTGTCAGCCACACGGTGAGTGCTGCCTGCCCGGACTTCGATGGCGTCGTTTTCTGCGTCTTCCAGAAGTTCCAGATTTAATCTGATTTATTGAGTAATCATCTACACGTAATGTAGTGTAATATAATTAGGCTATCATGAGGCAGGACGCAACCAATCATTACAGGATGCTCACACAGTCACACACACCATCAGTTTAGGCACTCCAGTTCACTTAAGCTTCATGTTTTTGTCCAGTGGAAGGAAACCAGAGTATCCACTGAAAAGCCACATACACACACAGGCTGAATATGCAGACTCCAGAGGCAATGAGATGGCGTGTGGTGACAACACTACTCACTGCGGCAGGCCTGCAAGATGTGCGATGTTATCAGCACAGCATTTCATTGCCAGGACCGCGATAGTCTGCTGGTTTCAAACCATCGACGTTGAGCTAAGACATTTTTACTCAGTCACTGAAAACATAAGCTATGTAGTTTTAGTGATGGTTTACTGCCACTGCTTTTGTTTGCGGTCTGGCATGTGGTCTCTGAGAATCCTAATCATTATAGTCCTGGCTGTTGCACTCATGCACACCAATGGAAACAGGTCATGTGCCACATATATGAGAAGTGAAACAAAAATGAGTGAAGCTAAAAAAAGTGAACAAATACTGGTCACGAAAAGACATGGAACTGTATGCAAATATTTCGTATTCCATAGAGATGACATTGAACAAAATAAAGTGATTTGTCAGTTTTCAATTCCAAAATATCATGATTTAAAATATCGCAATAAACCTTCCCCATATTGTTCACAGCTAAAACAGTGTTTAAAATAATAATACATAATGATGTTATGATGAACAAAATACTTTATCTCTAGGGAAATTGATATGCAGTCTGATTTAAACGGTTTAGCTTTGCTTTACTGTTTTCCTCCGTCAAAGCCCTAACGGGGATACCCCGCAGACCCTATAGTCTGATTGGCCACTTAACAATCCCCCCCGCCCGCAGATTCCCCTTCTGCAGGCCCACCCCCAGCTGAAGCAGTGCGTGCGGCAGGCCATCGAACGTGCCGTTCAGGAGCTCGTGCATGCTGTAGTGGACCGCTCCATCAAGATTGCCATGACTACCTGCGAGCAGATCGTCAGGAAAGACTTCGCCCTGGACCCAGAGGAGTCACGCATGCGGATGGCGGCACATCACATGATGCGCAACCTGACGGCAGGCATGGCCATGATCACGTGCAGGGAGCCGCTGCTCGTCAGCATTGCCGCAAACCTGAAGAGCGGCTTCACCGCGGCGCTCAGGGTACGTCTCCGTCAGTTATTTGTGTGTGTGAAGTTTCGACGTTTGATTTGCGCCCGTCCTGATTCAAGTTCTCCATCAGGCCCCCACTCCCCAGCAGAGAGAGATGATGGAGGAGGCCGTGACCAAGATCGCGCAGGATAACTGCGAGCTGGCATGTTGTTTCATCCAGAAGACGGCCGTGGAGAAGGCCGGCCCGGAGATGGACAAGAGGCTAGCTACTGTGAGTGTCAGCAGCAATGCCCCAGCCTGCCGGCCCAATCCCGATCTCGCCTCACTCTCTACTCCCCCATAGGAGTTCGAGCTGAGGAAGCACGCCCGGCAGGAGGGCCGCCGGTACTGTGACCCGGGCGTCCTGACTTACCAGGCGGAGCGCATGCCAGAGCAGATTCGGCTGAAGGTGAGTCATCGCATGGTGGCAGCCCCAGCACTGGCAGATTCAGTGGCAGCCCCAGCACTGGCAGATTCAGTGGCAGCCCCAGCACTGGCAGATTCAGTGGCAGCCCCAGCACTGGCAGATTCAGTGGCAGCCCCAGCACTGGCAGATTCAGTGGCAGCCCCAGCACTGGCAGATTCAGTGGCAGCCCCAGCACTGGCAGATTCAGTGGCAGCCCCAGCACTGGCAGATTCAGCTATGGTCACGTTTCACGTGTCGTTCTGCTTTTGCCTCTTAGGTCGGAGGAGTGGACCCCAAACAGCTCGCCGTCTACGAGGAGTTTGCACGCAATGTCCCAGGATTCCTGCCAAGCAATGACCTTTCCCAGCCCACTGGCTTCCTTGCTCAGCCCATGAAGGTATAGAGCCACTTCTTCACATAGAAGGTTGTTAAGGGTGTGTGTGTGGTTTATATTCCCACAACGTGATACGTTGTGGGGACCACAAAGGGATTCTGAATTTTATAAAAATCTGTGATTGCAATCAAAAAACTAAGTGCTAAAAGTCTTATTTTTTTGGTGACTTGTGGTTAAGGTTGGGTAGGGGTTATGGTTGTCATTGGTAGGATTAGGGTTTTCTATAATAGAAATGGAGAGTCCCCACAAAGATGTGACTACAAACGTGTTTGAGACTGTATGTGTGCATGGGGTCTTGCAGCCGTGTCATCATCCTACCATTGCTTTTGAGCTCTCACTCGCTCACTCACTCCCTCCCTCCCTCCTTTTCTCACCTGTAGCAGCAGGTCTGGCCAACAGACGACATGGCTCAGATCTACGACAAGTGCCTGGCTGATCTAGAGCAGCACCTGCACGCCATATCCCCTGCGCTGGCCGTGAACCCGTTGACGCAGGCCATGCGGAGTCTCACGGAGTCCGTGGCTCTCACCCGCAGTTCTCGCGACAACGTGGCGGCACTGGCCCTGCTGCAGAAGGTCAGAAAAAGCACTGCGATGGAGTTTTAACAGCGGCTCAGAGATGAATGAGCTGTTCATGGCAGAGATGTCCGTCGCCTTTTCTCCTCTCCCCTAATTTGGTTCTCCCTCCTCCTGCTTCTCGCACCTCCATCTTCACCCTCTCAGGCAGTGGAGGGGTTGTTGGATGCCACCAGCAGTGCGGACCCAGACCTCCTGCTTCGCTACAAAGAGTGCCACCTGCTGGTGCTGAAGGCCCTGCAGGATGGGCGTGCCTACGGCTCACAGTGGTGCAACAAGCAGGTCACCAGGTCAGTACATATAAGTCCGTCGTGTTGGCTTGGAGCCACGGGCAACTTTGGCTGCAGAGATGCTAATGTGGCAGATTGGGATCCTGGGAGAGTAAACTGCCTGGAAATAGCTGTGTGTGTGTGTGTCACCTCTTCAGGTACCTCATGGAGTGCAGAGATGAGTACAAGTATAATGTGGAGGCGGTGGAGCTCCTGATCAGAAACAACCTGGTCAACATGCAGCAGTATGACCTGCACCTTGCCCAGGTATTGACCACACCCTCTTAGCTTGGCTCTTATCTGGTTTGATGCAGTATGTTGAGGGGCTAAATAGGAGTTCAGGATTTCTTAATGGCTGCTTTGAAGATATGGACTTCTAATTCTAATATGGAATTCTAATTTTTGCTAAAAAAAAAAAAAAACTTAATTCATTGAATTATCATTGTTGATTGTAACTGCTGGTTTTTCTCTGCCCCACCAACCCCCAGTCAATGGAGAATGGTCTGCACTACATGGCCGTGGCCTTTGCCATGCAACTGGTGAAGCTGCTGCTGGTGGATGAGTGCAGTGTGAGCCAGGTCACCGAGGCAGACCTCTTCCACACCATCGAGGCGCTTATGCGCACCAGCGCCCACTCCAGAGCCAATGCACCTGAGGGGTGGGTTGTCACCAAATCTAAAGGCTGCATCTCTCCGCCTCAGTGGCTGTCATTGTTAATCCATGAACTCCCACTGTAATGACTGAATGCTGTCCTGGTGTAGGTGTCAGTTGATGCATTATTCAGGGGTCTCGCAGTAAACTAGAAATTGTTTCCATGAAGTTAAAACTCTGAAAGTTGACGGATCTAATTATACAGTGTTAAAATATCCACGCTGAATGTCATGCCTTGATGTTCTCACAGGCTCCCCCAGCTGATGGATGTGGTCCGCTCCAACTACGAAGCCATGATGGACCGCTCCCATGGCGGGCCCAACTTCATGATGCACTCTGGGATTTCCCAGGCCTCAAAGTATGACGATCCCCCTGGCCTCAGGGAGAAGGCAGAGTACCTTCTGAGGGAGTGGGTCAGCCTGTACCACTCCTCCGCTGCAGGACGCGACAGCACCAAGGCATTCTCTGCCTTCGTCGGACAGGTACCCTTGTGCCCCAAGTCTTGCTACACTCCTGGTCTGGTTCAGGCAGTCACATGACCTACCAGTGTTCTCAAAATGTCACCCATGTTCACTTGGTCCAGATGCACCAGCAGGGGATCTTGAAGACCGATGACCTGATCACACGTTTCTTCCGGCTCTGCACGGAGATGTGCGTGGAGATCAGCTACCGCACCCACACGGAGCAGCAGCACACACCGGCCGCTGGCGCCACCATCATCCGTGCCAAGTGCTACCACAACTTGGATGCCTTTGTACGGCTCATCGCCCTGCTGGTGAAGCACTCTGGGGAGGCAGCCAACACAGTCACGAAGATCAATCTGCTCAACAAAGTAGGCCAGGGGAAGTGGAGGGTGCCCATCTGAATCATATGCATTTGTGCCCCCCCCCCCTTGTTTTTGAAAATTGTTGCTCTCTTGTGGCTAGTATGTCATTGCATGCAAGTATATATTAGAATTGTCTGCATTCATGAGAAAATGTTTGTTTAAAAGGTATAATTCTAAAATGCAAAGCAACTGAATATTGTATTGAGTGGCTCTGGAATATCATTTAGAAACCAATAGGAGAATAGTCTTTAAGGAACTGTGTGGGGACTAAGTAATTTGTGGCTAGATAACACCCAAGTGTCTGTGTCAGCATTGTACCTTCAGTCTGTGCTCTCATGTACACATAGGTCCTGGGCATTGTGGTCGGCGTCCTCATCCAGGATCATGACGTTCGCCACACTGAGTTCCAGCAGTTGCCCTACCACCGTATCTTCATCATGCTGCTTTTGGAGCTCAATGCCCCTGAGCATGTGTTGGAAACGATCAACTTCCAGACGCTCACTGCCTTCTGGTAAAAGGCCCTCTGGGACTTTTGGTTTAGGCAAACCCATCCTTCCCCTAAAGTAGTGTTTCCCAACCCAGTCTGGAGGGACCCCCAGACAGTCCCAGTTAACCCACATTTTTGCTCCCTGCCAGACAGTCCACATTTTTGCTCCCTCCCAGCTCCTGATTAACATGGACAGCCTGGGGGTCGCCAAGGACTGGGTTGGGAAACAATGCCCTAAAGCACACTGCATTACCCATGGTGTTATCAGCGCTTCTTGTAGTTTTAGGTTCTTGTTTAAACAAGCGGCTTACAGTGGATACTGGTCACGGTTTGCGGCTCCTTCCTGTTTGTTCATGCTCATAATACTTATGACTAATACATACAAATACATTGTATGATGTGAAAAATGAATATTCATAATGCTGGCAAAATCACATGGAACCCAGCTGTAAGACGCAAGCTTGTAGCCTTCTGTGAAAGGTCTCTTTTCTCCTTGTCCATAGCAACACATTTCACATCCTGCGGCCCGCCAAGGCCCCAGGCTTTGTCTATGCTTGGCTGGAGCTCATCTCCCATCGCATCTTCATTGCCCGGATGCTGGCGCACACGCCACAGCAGAAGGTAAGATGACTGGGTGACCTCCCCCATTTCTAATGATGCTCATTGGCAGGAAATGTTTTATGCAGTGTTTCACTTTACCCCCCCCCCCCCCCCCCCCATTTGATTTAACCAATTCTATTCACTCTCATCAGGGTTGGCCAATGTATGCCCAGCTTCTGATTGACCTGTTCAAGTACATCGCCCCCTTCCTGAGGAATGTGGAACTCAGCAAACCTATGCAAATTCTCTACAAGGTATAGCATCTGCATTTAGTCTTCTGGCTATTGTAGGCTCACAGTATTGTTTTGTTCTGGTATTGTGCCTGCAGCTGTCATTGTCCTTCATTTGTATGAGAATACAGTGCTTTCTAAAGCATAACATTCTGAACAGCCTGCCACCCACCCACATGCGTCAGTGCTGTGCGAATTGGCAGACTAATGCAATGCAGCGCCGATGTTTGATATCCTGTTCGATTGCTCCAGGGTACTCTGCGGGTCCTCCTGGTCCTGCTTCATGACTTCCCAGAATTCCTGTGTGACTACCACTACGGCTTCTGTGATGTCATTCCTCCGAACTGCATCCAGCTGCGTAACCTGATCCTCAGTGCCTTCCCCCGGAATATGAGGCTCCCTGACCCCTTCACCCCCAACTTGAAGGTAAAAGCTCTCCCTTAGCTACCAGTCTGTAGAACCCTCAATATTTAGTTACCTCCCCCCCAATACACGTTGTTAGTATGTTGGCTAAGATTTGCATTTAGGTCAGTATTCAAACTAATAAGTACATGTCATTGTTTTCCTTTTACTGACTAGGTGGACATGCTCAGTGAAATCAATGTAGCTCCTCGTATCCTCACTAACTTTACTGGAGTGATGCCTACTCAGTTTAAAAAAGACCTGGACTCCTACCTGAAAACTCGCTCCCCTGTCACATTTCTGTCCGAGCTACGCAGCAATCTGCAGGTAGGGGGCACCAGCCTGGGTCCCTGGAAACATTTGCAGCTCGGCGACACATCCTTAGACCAGGTTAACAATTTTATGTCTTTGAACAGTTTTGTGTCCAATTGTAGTTAGTAGAATGTAAAAATTCCTGATATTATTCTTAATGAATCTTTGTCGACTCTTGCTGTGTTCACCTGTCCCTGGTGTGTGCATGTGTGCGCCTGCATGTGCTTGGTGTCCCTAACTTTGACCTGTAATGCTAAGCCCTTGTACAAAGATGGTATTCGAGTGTATTTGTTACAGTGCTCCTGTATCTTACAAGGTCAATTGGTTCCACAACCCACCACGATACTCCAAAATCTCGTTTCTACAAGACCCTTATTTAAAAAGTGCCTATTTACTTTGCATACATACCTATTCTCAACCTGTCATATACGTTAAACTTTGAACAGACAGCCTGCTAACACACACTTTGCTCAACCCATGCTTACGCAACTTGCATGCCACATTGAAATTGTGCATTTCGGTTAGCATTAAAGCATTTCTTTTAAAAATATTTTTGACCACAATCTTGTAAAACCACACTATCAAAAACCATGTAAGATGCGGGCTGACTGTATAGTGGAATAAGATTTTACAAGCTTGGCTGCGTTTTGGATTAACTTTTTTTTCAAGGAGACATTACCAAGAGTTGTGTTCTGGTTTTAGGTGTCAAATGAGCCAGGGAATCGGTACAATTTCCAGCTGATTAATGCCCTAGTACTGTATGTGGGGACTCAGGCCATTGGCCACATCCACAGCAAGGGCAGCAGCCCTTCCATGAGCACAATCACCCACTCAGCCCACATGGACATCTACCAGAATCTGGCCGTGGATTTGGACACCGAGGGTGAGCTGCTGGGTGACACTGCTCTGCTTTTTGATTCTGTGCCTGTCAGGTAGTTCACCCCCTTTTAATTTCCCCCCAATCACCAGGACGGTACCTGTTCCTCAATGCCATTGCCAATCAGCTGCGCTACCCTAACAGCCACACGCACTACTTCAGCTGTACCATGCTGTACCTCTTTGCTGAAGCCAACACTGAGGCCATCCAGGAGCAGATAACAAGGTTTGGGCTTTGCCTGTCCTTTAAAATGACTTTTCAAGGGTGATAGATCTGCCTGAGTGTGTAATGCTCAATTCAGTGTTTGGTGTGATTTACATACATCGAATGATGGATGTTTTGGATGGATCAGTATAATTTGCCCTCTGCTCCAGGGTCCTGCTGGAGAGGCTGATCGTGAACCGGCCACACCCCTGGGGTCTGCTCATCACCTTCATCGAGCTCATCAAGAATCCTGCCTTCAAATTCTGGAGCCATAACTTTGTGCACTGTGCACCAGAGATAGAGAAGTAATTCATCATTGGGGTGGGGGAGAGGGTGGGCTTTGAGGTTTTCTCATATTTGATAAGGCATTGATAGAAATACTACAAATTTGTCTTAATTAGGCCATTACTATTCCCCCAGAAATCTTATTTTGGCACCCATAACCTTTTCTTGGAAGTTTACTTGCACGTTTCCTAGTAGAGATTGGGGTTTGCATAACTTTCACTGGATATAGCTGAATAAAACCCTAAAGGATGGGTGGTACTGCTTGTGCACTGAATGATGCTCTGCTTTCAGCAAGACACAATTGTTAAGCTTCATTAAGACTCTGCAGTGTGCTATACTGAGTGTCTCAGTACTATTATGGTTTACATCCTCATAGGATCATGCATCATTGTGCCTTCTGCTGACAGCACCTAGTTACAGATTCTTCATGCAAAGATTTTTTTTCTTTGCTTGAATGTAGTAGCAACAGAAAACCTTTTAATTTGAAATTTCATGTCCCAGGTGATGCATGTTAGAAATGTTTAGAAATGTCAATATCATTAATATACCCATTTGTTACCACTGTCACAAACAGGTTGTTCCAGTCTGTGGCTCAGTGCTGCATGGGCCAGAAGCAGGCGCAGCAGGTGATTGAGGGCACTGGTGCCGGTTAGTGGGGCTGCATTGTTGGAGTCCTGACCTGGGTCTGTCTCCCTCCGTCACGCCAACAGCACCAAGATGAACTGATGTGGTGGCCGCAAGTCACACCACTGCCTATTAGAGACTTCCATAACTGTGATGGGGGTTGGGGCAGCATTTGTAGAACAAGCAAGTGCTGTGAACGTTTGCTGTGCTCCCAACGACAGACAGACCCGCTCACCTTGAAAATCTTTTTGCCTCTTCTCCCTTTCTTTCCAAAATTTTAGTTTTGTTAAAAAGCATTCAGGAGAAGCAGCTGTTTATGACCTTGTCAGCGGGCCGGGGAGGATGCAGAGCACAAGCAGTCTGCTGGGTTATATGTCCTGGGAAATTATCTGTGTGGGAGGGGTCAGTGATACATTAAGGATGTTAAAGGGTATTATACTCTGTGTTTATGGGTTCCCCGGATGCCTGTAAATTGTGACATAAGAATATTTGAGATTGTATAAAGACCATTAAAAGTATGATGGACCGATAGCCTTTTTGTAATGATTTTGAATGTTTTGTAAAATCATTTGGTCCATGTGTTATTTTGCAGTATTTCATAGTTTTGCCTGTAGTTCTTTTCACTGGATTCCTGTATGTATGCATATTACAGTTAATGCATTAAAAATCTTTGCCTGCATTTTACTCTTGCACATGCTATGTTGTTTTTGCATTCTTGTTTCATTACTTTTCAAATCAAGCGTAATGTTATAAATGTACCTTTTTTAATATTAGAGCAAACACTTTGCCTATGAAACTTGAGGAAGGTTCACGAGGATCGGATAGTGATATGAAGCTGGCGGGAGGGGGGGCTTCGTTTTCAATTTAATACTACTTATGGGAGACGGATTTTCAAGATTAATGTATCGCTTAAATTTATCTACGTAATTAGCCAAACAAGCCTGTTTAAAACTAGGGTTGAAACTAGTCCGGTCCTCTGGAAATCTCGCAGAGAACACGCTTTTTCGTGTGCCTCAGCGGTGTGTCAGTTGGAGACACCCCCTTAACACAAGTAGTAGTTCATTGGGTCGCTCTTGAATATTTGGGTTAATGCGATAGAAAACAGGAAGTATTGTTTAAAGAGAGAATGCGGGCCTCTCGTTGGGTGTCTGCAGGAGGGAGTTTTAAACTACCAGCACGTTTGCACGGTTTTGCTGTAACTATCAAACAAAAAGCGGTCTATCACAAAATTGTTGCTTGGTATCGCAATTTCTGACACGCACAGCGAATTTGTGTGTGTTGACACCGTAACCGAAATATTTAAATTTACTACGCATCTCAACATCCGAATAATTTCTTAAATCGCGGATTATTTAACCATTAGATAATTTGTGTTGAGTCATTTAATAGATTTAGTCATACTGATTGTTCTTAAATCGCTATGATACAATTTCAATTTGTAGAACGAAGTTCGACGAAAGCAACGCTTACCATCCTGCTTGGCTTCCAGAATTAACTCGGTATTTTCTACGCTGCTTGGTGACATCTAATGTTACCCTGCATCTACTAGTACTGAAATTATACAGCAATATTTATAAAATAAGCTTTACTTCGATGTGTTGTTACTATACAGTTTCTGAAAGAGGCTACTTTGACCATGCTATTTTATGATGGGTTCACTTTTTTACTATTCGTCCGTCGGGTTTCTTTTTGCAGACGGTCCCTGAGGTTTAAATCCATCCCAGCATGCACTGCACATCTAACGGCTTTATACTGTAGGACCTCATTGCCGGTAGCTGTGAATCAAACGGATTCCGGGTCCGTGAGCCGAACTTGGGCCGAACCTGCTCGAGACTGACGAACCGCGCGTGGCCCACAGCCGTAGGACGCAGCTGGCCGCGTGTCACCGAGATCTGGCGTGGCGACGTGAGGGTGTAAGAAGCAGCGCTCCCCGGTGACCAGCGGCAACCCGAGCATTCAGAACCGGACAGTAACCAGATGGATTTGGAGCTGAGCAGAACTGAGCTGGATGCCATGGCTGAGTCACTACAGTGTCAGACGCCGAGCCGGCATGAAAAGAGTCTCGGATTGCTCACGACTAAATTTGTTAATTTACTACAGGAGGCTAAGGACGGAGTGCTAGACCTCAAAGTAGTAAGCATGTTTTGCTCTTTGCGAGTAATTGATAGGGATATAAATATTTCATTTTAAATCTGCTGCCAAACATAGTTTTGTCCTGCCAAAGAGCATACTGATTTTTTTTTACTCGAGGCTTCATGCTTAGAGTGTGAAACAACCAGGTTATTCAGGAGTTAATATGTACCCCTCGTCGGAATGGACTCTTGACTTTGGATGTTCTTATCCCAAATTCGTTTCCTGATCTAATTACATCTAAATTAATTTTCTGGAATACTTAGCTGTTTGTTTTGCTTTGGCTGTGCTCGTATGTCCCTTGTGGCTGGAATAATACGTGTTTCCTGATTGTTATTATGTAGCAAGACTAGACACAGAACAATCACCGGTACACATTTAACCCATGTTCACAATAATGACAAGTAATTAAAAGAAAATGTAATCTTAATATTGATTACTACCGAAAATTTCCGAGCTTTAAAAGTATAATGTGTAAGTCTGGTTAGCAGATAAGAGTAACGCAGGAGTTTTTCAGTTTATGTATTTTCGCGTAACGTTTATATGCACTTTCACTGGAGTCCAGTAAATTCATTTTTAATACGTTTTGATTGAGGTGTTTCCACCTTGGTTATCAAAAATGGAGGTTAAACCTTGCACATTTGCTATAGAACGCAACATGTGCTGCCGTCGGATATGTAACCCACCACTTATAGTTACACATGCGGGGAGTCTCGACATACATTTTCCTGTATATAACGGAGATCAGGTATTTTTGCATTATGGTTTCCTCTCCGCGCCTGAGCCGCGCACGGGGGCCGCGTGTGGTGAGCTGGTCGCGAGCTGTTCAGCGGCGCCTCTCCCGCTGTGTCGCCATGGAAACTGAAACTTCATCCAGGACGGGGAAGGGGAATGCAGCTCGGTCCGTAGGCTTGTTCCCCGTGTGAGTGACACCGATGTGGGTGGTTGGCCGGTGTTTTCCCAGTGGGGAAAAAACAACGATCCAGAGGTGTATGACCTAACTGCCTGCACTGTACTGCTGGGATTGTTCGCAATAATAAAAATAACTGCACATGTTTAAATCACAAAATACGGGTCCAGTTGGGGTATCTGAACGAACTATTTGTTTGTCTTTAAAGAAGCATACAGTGATGAAACAATGATACAGTGTTGTTACATGAGGTATTATTGGGCCAAGTGTCCTAATTACCGTGAGTCACCTAATTGCCCTAGCTGGGTTGTTTTGTTAGTATTATACTCTCACACACAGGTACTGTATCATATTTTCACACAGTAACCCATCATGTGGCGTATATTACTTGCAGAATTATGTTGTTCTGTTCAAGTGACCACTTTCGACTTTATTGTGGCCGATTTATGTACATATTAACATGGCAAAGCAACAGAATGTGTTGCGATGCTGAGCCTGTGGGAATCTCACACGGACTGGGAATGGATGCCCCGATGGATGCTAACGGCCTGTTTATGTTTAACTCTTCGTGGTTTTGTTTACCTCTCGCTTTCCCATTTGATGCTGAAAATGTATACTGCAGAGGCAGTTAGATTACCCAGTAATCTGGGGTGATTCTCAAAAATGCTGGATAATCAGATTATTTTTATAGTTGCTTATTTTAGCATTCAGTGCAGCAGTCAGGTGTTAAGTAGGGAAATATGTTATAAACATTGAAAGAACAGCTTAGTTAACTTTCAGTTTATGAGCATTAAAATGCAATTTAAAAGCAAGCATTTCAATGCCTGTCATTTGTGCTTTAAATTGTGAAATGCAGACTTTGAGCTACGGTTTGATTTGTGACATTCCTTGAATATATTGAGCTTTAAAATATAAATATCTTTAAATTTTTGTGTCCATTTGTGTCCAAATGTAGGCACTTTTAAATGTTTGAGGTTGGTTCTTAATTTCATAGACTTTATGATGCTCTGTACATGCCCGCTTTACAAAAATGTTGTGTTGCTTACAAAATAGGGTGCAATTAATAATTAATAAGTAGTTTAAATGTATTTTCATAGATAGGAGGGACTTGTATGTCACTATGTTCCTGCCCTATGTCCTGAAGTGTAAGTTAGTTGGGCCCAGATTTTGTGGAATAGATAAGATTTCAGGTCGCTGATCGTTGATTGTAAATCAAGTGTAATTACATCAACCGTTGAGTGACAGCCTCATGTAGGACTAGAGAAGGGAGGTAGCAGCATACCTGGATATTTGACATAAACTACGCATGAGTAAGCTGAATATCATTCAGCAAACTGTCCTCTCAGGCAGGTGCCTCCTGCTTCCTGCCCTGTGCTCTTTAATACTGGTTTCCTTCCAGAGTCCAAAGACATGTAGTCAGACTAATTTGCATGAAATTACCTGTAGATTTCGGGGCGGCATGGTGGTGCAGTGGTTAGTATTGTTGCCTCACACCTGTGGGACCCAGGTTTGAGTCTCCGCCTGGGTTGCATGTGTGTGGAGTTTGCGTTTTCTCCCCGTGTCGTCGTTCCCCCCACAATCCAAAGACATGCTGAGGCTAATTGGAGTTACTAATTTGCCTGTAGGAGTGCACATGTGAGTGACTGGTGTGTGTGAGTGTGCCCTGCGATGGGCTGGCCCCCCGTCCTGGGTTATTCCCTGCCTCGTGCCCATTGCTTCCGGAATAGGCTCCGGACCCCCCCGCAACCCAGTAGGACAAGCGGTTTGGAAGATGGATGGATGGATTTTGAATTCATTCAGATTGTGAGGAGTCAGCTGAGATGGTTATAAAGATGCCACTTTGTGTGTGTCTATGTGTGCCCACGCGCCCTGTAGCAGTCTGCTGTCCTGTCTAGTGTGCACCCCTGTCTGGTGCCCTCTGCTGTCTGGGTTGGCCTCCCCCACAGCACTGCCCAGGATAAGCACTTCTCACGGCTGCCACAGGTGGAGTGTCTCATTTAATTGTAGGTGAAAATAAGCATCTCATCCTGCACAGGCAGCTGACACACTTGCAGTCAGACAGAAGAGACGCATCTATGACATCACCAACGTTCTGGAAGGGATTGGTTTGATTGAGAAAAAGTCCAAGAACAGCATCCAATGGAAGTAAGTGCTTGGGGTGCTCTGATCTATAGTGTGATTCATAAATGTGCATGCATATGTGCACTTATTGCATACATTTCTGTATGTGCAAGTTTGTAAGTAGTAGATTCAAATACAACAATCCCGGTAGCTGGCCGTGTGGGTGCTGGTGGGGCAGTTCTCACTTCTGAGCTGTTTAACACCCCCACCCTCTGCTCTGCTCCATTCGCAGGGGTGTGGGGCCAGGCTGTAACACGCGAGAAATCGCAGACAAACTGATCGACCTGAAGGGGGAGCTGGAAGACCTGGATCGACGGGAACATGAGCTGGACCAGCAGAGGGTCTGGGTGCAGCAGAGCATTAAAAATGTGACGGACGACACGCAGAACAGTCGATATCCTTTACAGAGCCGTCCCGTAATGCACCTGTGCCTCGGAAGGAGGCTGTAAGAGAATGGCACTGCTGTGATTGGTGCAGATATTGGGAAGGATGCCAGCCATTCATGTATATACTGGAGCCACTGCCGCCTTCATGCTGTGTTCCTGCTTGGCCCTTAACACAGGCTAACTTTGGTTTACGTTACTCATGATGACATCTGCAGCTGCTTCAAAGGTAAGCTGGTTAATTTCGCTATCATGCACGCTCTGTCCTAAGCACTAACCATTTTACCTTCCACTCTGTCTCTACATTTCCCTCACTCTCTTACGCTATTGTCACCGTGTCCCTCATCCTGTGTCCCCCCAGGTGACACCCTCCTGGCCATTCGCGCTCCCTCAGGCACGCAGCTGGAGGTGCCCATCCCCGAGACGGTAGGTTTAGCTCCTGGTTCATGCCCCCCTTCACCCTCGTTTAATCCTCCTTTCCCATTCCAATGCTTACCTCACATCTTCCTCAATCTGCTCTCTTCCCTACAGGTTTCAAACAGGCAGAAAAAATATCAGATTCACCTGAAGAGTGCGATGAGCCCCATTGAGGTCCTGCTGGTCAATAAGGACCCGTCTGGCTCCACCCCGGTGGTGGTGCCTGTCCCGCCGCTTGAGGACATGCTCCAGGGGTCGGCAGTCCCTCCTGCCGCCACCCCTAAGCAGACGCCTCCATCAACTGGGCCAGGCGCCCCTCAGACTCCAGATGGCACCCACAGACGGCGTTCCACAGTCTCTCCTGCCTCCACCCCAGGCGTTGGTGCCTCTGAGCCTGCCTCCGGTGGGGACCTGGGCCTGGAGCTCCTTTGTATCACTGGAAAATACCTGACTGGACGCACAGTCTGTGCCTTTAGCTTTTTATTGCACTCAGGCTTCAGGCAGTTTCCACAAATGCCAGGTGTTGCTTTAGACTAAGGTTTCAGTAATACATGATGTATACATATGAAAAGCAGCTGCTTCTCAGTATACCTGTGCTTTCTCCATTGTATTTTTTTTTTTAAACTTCTAGCAAAGTTATTCTTCGCTGTTCATCTCCTTTTCTATTTTTTTTTCACCGTTTTTTTATTAGTGACATTGAGTTGTACCAATGCCGTTGAACGTGTCTCAACCACCAAAGATGCACCCGCCCCTTCCAAAACATCATTGGACATCCAGCCACTCCAGTCTTCCACCTCATTGGACCAGAGCTCCTCGGTCCCACCCTCTGCGGCAGTCTTTGAAACTGTCAAGGCTGATGTCCCAGACTGTGAGTTAGCCTTAGGTTGTTTTTCAAAATGTCATTAATTCGTCTCTGGTTTTATTGAGTGCCTTATGGTGCAGTCCAGAGGAAGCAGGACCATTTGGATGTGAACGACTGTGCTCTTACCCTCTATATGCACTTTTTTCTAGTGATGGAGTTTCCTAAGGAATTCTCAGACATGTTTGACCCCACAAAAGGTAATCACCACTGATGAAGTTAAAATGTGAGCGGTTTGATTCTGACCGTGAGTAAATGCAGATGATATGTTATTTATCCTTTTCTTTCTTGCCATTTACATCTTTGTCTTTCCCTGCGTTCGTCTTTGGCTTCAGAAATCATGAGTGCCGATCTCCTGGAGGAGCTCATGTCCTCAGAAGGTTGGTATGACCAGTCGTCTTCTCAGTGGTTCAGCCTGAGGGTCCTGGCGTGTTTTTTTGTAATTGTAGACTGGTACAAACTGCCCTTATGGGTTCCTTGCTTGATTGTGAGCCTTGTAGACCTAAGTAGCAGTTGTTAAAAGAATGTTTTAGAGAGAAATCCATAGCCTAATTTTTGCCCCAGCCTAAGGTGTGAAGTGAATGTTCTCATGCTGATATGATGTGACTCTGTTCCGTACCCCTGCAGTTTTCTCATGCTGATATGATGTGACTCTCTGTTCTGTACCCCTGCAGTCTTCTCCCCCCTGCTGCGACTCTCCCCTCCACCAGGCGACCATGACTACATATACAACCTGGATGAAAGCGAAGGCCTCTGTGACCTTTTTGACATTCCCATCCTAAACCTTTGACCCCTGAACTCTGTTGTGAAGGACTTGTAAATAGTTATTTCACTAAAAGTAAAACACAGAAGGAATATTTTTGACATTTTTGAAGAAAGGCACAGCAAGGAAAATGCATCTATTTTTGGATTATAGTTGTACTATAAACTGACAGAAAGAATAGTTTTGTGTGCTTATCATTCTCTACTTTTTGTTTTTTCTTTCCTGCTTTTTTTTACCATTCTCTGAAGAAGAGGAGGACCTTGTGACTGTGCTAGTAGGAACACAGGAGTGAGGTCTCCATCACTGTCTTTTAAAGCCAATGAACAGGCCAAAGAGCCGTAATATAGCCATGTGATGTTCGAGAGCCCAGAGCGACGCAGAAACATGCTGTGTATGTTACAAGAGTCGACAGCGAAGGTCTTGTCGAGCTACCGGGAAGGCGAGCTGTCCATAGCTACAGTCCTGCTTTTGTGTTACCGTGAGGGGGCAGTTGGAGTCAAAATTTATTTTTGATAGACACCAGCAGCAGCTCTCTGCACACCCAGTTACTACAGTCACTGCCAGGGTCATCTGTTGTTATTTTTGTTTTCTGTAGAAAAATGTACCCTTAACAAACTTAGCAAGTGTAAGCTCAAAATCATCTGTTTAGACAGTGTAAAACCCAGTCTTAGGATAGGACACTACTATTGGCTCTCCAAGTCACATGGCTCCGCCACCGCCTTCAAGTCAAGTTTTCATTGGTCACATGGGTCCCATATATAAATGTCTTTTTTTTTTTTAAATGCACAATACCTTCTTGGGCGTTTGTGATTATTTTAAGAGCAGCACTTGTTTTTATTTTGTATTGCTATTTATTTTTGGTTCACAAGGACAGGGAGTTTTCCTCTCTCTTTAAGCTGAGATCTAATACTTTATACCCTTTGCCCTAGGATTGCTGCGTTCTGTTGTCATGTAAAGTATAGAAATCAAACCTTTAGTAAATCCACCCAACCTTTTTTGATGCCTGCCTTTCTGTTTATTTTCCTTATTATTTAATTTAGTGCCATATGCAAGAACAGGCTTCTGTCAAGGGATAACCTGCTGTTACCATGTTCTTTGCACTTTTATGATGTATCATTGTTTTTCTATGGCATTGGGAAACGTATCATAAGATCCACCAATTTAAATATAAACTGGAAGTTAATTTGTATATTTTTCATATTAAACACTTCTTTTATAGGTCTGTGTGACATCAGTAGATGTTTGACCTTAATAAAAAGTGATATGGAGGAAGTGAGGCCAAGAACTTCTAAAGTAGGAGCCTTCTAAACCAGCCCCTCTTTTCTCAGAGTCTTATATAAAAAGCAGTATATGCTGTATCTGGCAGCTCCTTTTACTGCATCATTTGGTCCAGCATCCTTTGTTGCGTGGTTGCATGTTGGCTGAATATTTTGTTGACCGAGCTCCAGTCAAGACAAGTTAGCGACTGCCAGTTTTGTTGGACATTGAGGACTGTTGCAGGTTTTTCTGTCCTGAAATGTTTTGGGATGTGATTTTCTGTGGGATCATTTGCTGTATCGTCAGTGATCATCTGATCCAAAACCATCCTCGGCAGTCAAGCGTATCAGGGCTTGTGTGTGTAGTTCATCTTTGAAAAGTCAAAAGGAACAAATATTTCTCCCTTATCTTCCCTAGTTCTCTGCAGCATATGCATATGACCTGTTTTTTTTTAATTATCCAGAAAACTTTCACCATCTACCAGCTATATGTCAACAAACCCACGGTTGCGATCTCATTCTTTTCTGTTTTTACATTTCCCAAAGTCTTTTTATATATATTATCGTCACTGGCTACTTCGGTGTCCCTCTAGTCGTTTCCCTTTTGTGACAGAAGATTGTGTTGCAACGTTTGCCATACCAATTCACTGTTGGTGCCCAGTAACTGTTTCCATGGAGACCAATAACATCAGCACATACACAGGACAAACTGGGGAACATAAGTAGTTCTGGTGTTTCGAGGCATCATTGCAGGGTTTGAAACATGGGGCTTCAAAGCAAAACCCTTAGTAAGTTTTATTATGGATTGTAAGACAGCTTTTGTATCTGAGTTTTGGTACAGCCTGTATCAGAGATCATTTAAAAAATAAAGACAGTTCCATTGTATTGTGTTAATATTATGTGCCTTCTCTTTCTTCCAGTATGGTTTAGAGAAGAATCACACAAATTACATATTAGTTTTGATCCAGAGGCTGGTACCAGTTTATTGTGATTTGAGAGGCGTTTCACCAAGTGAAAGGGGTCTGTACAGTACATTACATCTCACCGCACAGGAGAGCACACGAATTGTGTGTGATAAGCATATGTTCAGACACAATGCAACATATCAGGTAAAACCAGAAACTGGGTGTTTCTGAATACCAGGAACACAGAAGTCGTACTTGTGGTCCTAGCAGGAGTGGCCTTGCAAACTTGCCTGCCAAGAATGCATTTGGGGTGCAGCGAATCATGGGATTGGTCTCGTCTGTCGAGGATGCAGCCGATGTATCCTTGATATTTGGGGTGGGGCAAGAACTACATCTGGGGTCGTCCTCTGTACTTCTTAGTATAGGAATTGGTCTTCAGCACCGGGAGATGACATAAAACAGGTACAAAAAAGCACAAGTGTGGTCAAATACGCACATTGAGAAACACCCCATATGAAGGTAAGGTGACGCATTTAAAAGCATCATCTAGTAAGTCTTTTTGGAGGACACTGCAGCAGCATCTCGGGCATCTGGCCTGAGTTGGAGAACTGGGATTGCTCACTGCAATAACCATCCTGCCACATGCCCTACAAAGCTCCACGGTCTCTGGGCTTGACTGGGTTAGTTGCCCATGTCTGGAAAGTTGAGTCTCACAGGTCATTTGCAGTCACAGTGCATAGACAGCATAGAAAAAATATTGGTGACATTTTACTTGAGAGGGCACAAGTAACTTAGTAATGTAGTTACTACTCAAGTACAAATCATGAACAAATATAGTAACTGCATGAAATACATGAATTAATGATGTATGAACATGAGATCAGTATGTAACACTTCGCTTCTGATTAATTAATACATTAGTAAGAGTGTACTACTACATTATTTATACCCCATCAAGCGTTACCAAAATACTTATGACATTTATGAACATGTTGCACTCATCTGTATATTTGTCTTTGTTGTTGTGTCAGAAATGTTCCCAGACCATCAATTAGACCTGTTATACAGTAACACCTGGCCTGTGTGCCTGATATTGCATTTTGTGGGGCACTGGGGTTACACAGCTGGACTGGCACTCAAATGAGATCTGTGATTTGCAGGCAAATCCAGCAGAAGGTATGCAAATGAACTGGAAAACCTATAACTCATGCAAAACCGAAACAAACTTTCATTTAAATTCCTTGTTTCACGATGAGTAAAAATGCTGTATCACCATTAAATGCATATTTTGTATCTTTTCTGATTTGGCTTCTTCTGCTGACAATTTGCATGCCTGATTAAACTCATGAGCACTGTGAGTATCACTGTCTGTGTAGGTTTGTGTTTGCGTGTGTGTGTGTGTGTGTGTGTGTGTGTGTGTGTGTGTGTGTGGGGGGGGGGGGGGGGGTGTATTTACCATATGCCAAAAGCTGTTACTTTTTAGCTTGTGGAGACAGGTCCCCAAAAATATCTGTGAATGCAATCAGAAAACTAAAAATGCTTCATGTCTTATGTTTAGTTTGGTTACTTATGGTTAAGGCAGTGCTGAGTGGGGTTATGGGTGTCATAGATGCGATTAGGTTTTTGCCCATAGAAGTGAAGGGATGGTCTTCACAAAGATATGAATACAGACATGTGTGTCTGTGTGTGTGTCTGTATGTCTGTATCTGTGTGTCTGTGTGTGTCTGTATGCTGTGTGTGTGTCCATTTGTATGTTTGTGTGCGTATGTGTCTGTGTGTTTGTGTCTGTGTGTTTGTGTGTGTGTGTGTCTGTGTGCTTGTGTCTGTCTGTGTGTGTGTGTCTGTCTGTCTGTATGTCTGTGTGCGTATGTGTCTGTGTGCTCTGTGATGTGGTGGCATCCTGGCCAGAGTGAACCCCAGCCTGGGTAGAATCAAAATGCTGTAAAACTCCTGAGGTTCATGACAAAAGCAAGTCTCATCAAACAAATAACAGCCACCAACTAAATAAATGAAAAAAAAAATCAAAATCAACGGCCTTCTCAAATTTCTCTTAATTTCTTCAGTTATATCTGCTTGATCCTACACAAATATTGTTTTCGATTGTGATCAATACCAGAGATTTTTTTTCTGAATTGCATAATGCAAACCAAGTCCGTAATATTTATTTTATATCCCCATTATCCTAAGTGTGGTTTTCATTATATATATATATATATATATATTTTATTATTAATTTCATCATTCCAAACAGTTTTACTAATACTGAAAATGGATGCAAATCCTGTTATTTGTATTTGCTTGGCCATGTCTTCCAGCACAGGATTTTTTGAATGTTTCGCCCCAGATTTGCCTGCGACGGAAAGCCCATACTGTATTTGGGTGTCTGCTTGACCACATCGCCCTGTTTCTTGTGGCGACGGGTCTCAGCAGGCGATAGTGTCCCTCGCGCTGGATCGCCGAGTCACCATGAAGGTTGCCTTCACTCCTGTCCTTGTTATGGGTCTCTGCATTACAGCCTCTTGCCTCGTCACGGAAAATGTCTTCATCAGTAGCCATTTGCATTGGCAGGAGGCCTTGAGCTACTGCCAAAATCACTACAGTGACCTATCGTATGTTAGGAGCGATGCTGAAGTGACTGAGCTTTTAAATGCAATGGACACTAATCAGATGAGCTGGATTGGTCTGAGTCGGCATGACTCATCGTGGAAATGGACAAATGGTGATCCATTAACTTATCATAATTGGGCACCAGGTCAGCCTCATAATGATCACGACATCAACTGTGCATCAACTGCATCCGGCCTGTGGTACGCTAATGATTGTAATGCAAAGCATGCGTTTTACTGTGCTCGGAACGTGCAAGAGATGGTCGTGGTGGAGAACCCCATGGTGTGGGAGGAAGCTCTGGTATACTGCAGGAATCACTACCAGGACCTGGTGAGCCTGGCGTTGAAGACAGAGCTGATACTGGCCCTGCAGAAAGCAAAAAATTTTCAGGGGACACATTTCTGGACGGGCCTCCGCTTCCTGGATGACAGCTGGCTGTGGGTCGATGGAGAGAAGCTGAGGAACGGAAGCTGGTCTGCAGATCCGCTCCCCAAGTGTCCGGCGGAGCCTTTCCGCTGTGGGGCCCTGAGCACCTTCACTAACTCTCAGGAAGTCCGGTCCTGTGAGGAGCAGCTGAGCTACATCTGCTATGCCGAGTGATCCTGCTCCAGGGGAGGAGAAATGTTTCACCTGATAGATGTCATTTCATTCTGATGCTCTTCTTCAGTAACTTGGACATGAGTGAAGTGTAAAGCTATGGAATTGGATATTTTTTTAGCCTAACTGAGGTTAGATACTGAGATGAATAGGGTCGTACACAAAGGTGCGTAATCATTGGTTTGGGCAGGGGAGCATCCCGATGTTCATGGTTTTGTGTTCTCCTGCAGTTCTGGGTGCAATGTGTAAACAAATTTGCAGGTTGATGATACCATTGAATTATTGTTCATTGGTTATATTATTTGTGATGGGTTATGTTTGATATATGTATCTTTTATTAAAAGGTGTTTTAAAAACATGATTATCTTATCTGAGCATCATTTCACCCAGTCAGGCGGACTGTGTTTTTGAACCAATGGCAGAATTCTAATAACTTTAAAACTTGAATCATAGCTGGGGAGTTTTTTTTATTGGTGGGTGGCTCACATTGCTCTGCTTTGGACAGTAGGCGATTTGTTAGTTATTAGCAGGGAGGATGGCCCAATGGGGCGATACTCTTGTGATCAAGTTAGTGTATGACATGTACGCTTGAGTGATTAAATTAATGTTGAATAAACACTGAATACTCTAAGGCCGATTTAACTTCTAATCTGTCCTCTTCTTTTCTGATCCCATTTTCTCTTCACACATTCAGAATATAAGCAAAGCTGCTTGCATTAACGTGTGCCTCTCATCCCGTTGTGCATGCGAATCTGGAGTGAACAAGCGGTCATAAAAATCACCGCAGGTGTGAGAGCATAGATGAAAAACAAACCACAGGTCAAGGGATTTATCTAGCGCTAATCACAAGGATGCTTACATCACATGCAGTACTCTCTCTGCTGGGGGGTGGAGGGAGTTAACATGGGGGGATTGATTTTTAATGTTTTGCTAACACTAAGGATGGTGTCTTCCCTCATCCCGCCCTCAAATCACCTACTGGTTATGTGTTCGAATCCCATCTGTATGTATGTATGTGGGTTTGTGTGTGTGTGTATGATGTCCCTAAATTGCATGCTCTGTGACGTGGCCTGTGACTGACTGGCATCCAATCCAGGATGACCTCAACCTTTGTCCTCTGCTGCCTGAGATTGGATCCCACACCCTCACAATGGGGCCAAGCAGGTGGAAGATGAATGGAACAGTTTCTGTCCCTCTCAGCCCTTAATTGAGTATAGGCCTTATTTGTCAAATTTAATCACAATTTAATGTTGTTCATCCCTGGGATAAAAGCTGCATTTAATCCTCATACTTCCAGATTCACCCTCCTTTTCTTTTGTTGAGCATGTGTCTGGATGATGGGTCTAAATTAAGAGACACAGAATTGCTGTTGTCAAATTTGCATGAACCCATTTTAATTTTAGAATCCACACCCAATCATGTGATCCATATAAAATGAAAATATACAGACACACACAGCATAGACACACACACAGCATACAGACACACAGTAGTTCGTTGAAAAAAAATGTACATTACTGTTACAGTTTTACTCTCCAGAAGAAAGTTAATTTAATGAAAATGCGGTGCTGTGCATTTTGAATCTGAATGCAAAATTTCTCCTTTAATCTTGACATTTTTGACCTTACTATCACTCATTTAACAAAAGCAAAATGCTAGGATTAAAGTCGAAATTTTGAGTTCAATCTCAAAATGCCCCAAAACTATTCCATAGTATTGTTCATGGAAACTGAGAATAATTTCTCAGATTTCACCAGACTCTGATACCTTGGAAGCCAGAGATATAAACACATTAACCCAAGTATACTGATGTCTGCAATTCCTTCATTTTAATTGAAAATGGGGCATTGATTCAAATGAGTTAATTTTATTCTAAATATATCAATGTGCATTCATCTGTACACACCATGATACAAGATTTTTAACATAAAAGTAATTTCCTTGCCAAGAGAAGGTTGGCATCTATATGTGTGGTGTACCAACCATGGAGATACGATAGGAGAAGACACCCGTTAATTAATTTTACCATTAACCACACTACTTGTTTTTATGAGTGTGCAAAATAGATACATTAATATGAAAATTATGGTACAAATATTTCATGCACAGTAAGGAATACCATCTTTCCTCCAAACTCTCTCAAGTCAAGCACAAATTCAGTACCAAATTTCAATCTAGACTAAACAACTGATGTGTGCTTTGATGCATCTCTTCTCCTGAGGTAGGATCACTAGGTGTTGCAGATGTAGCTCAGCCGCTCCTCACAGGACCAGACTTCCTGAGATTTGGTGATGGTGCTCAGGGCCCCACAGCGGAAAGGCTCCGCCGGACACTTGGGGAGCGGATCTGCAGACCAGCTTCCGTTCCTCAGCTGCTCTCCATCGACCCACAGCCAGCTGTCATCCAGGAAGCGGAGGCCCGTCCAGAAATACATCCCCTGAAAAATGTTTGTTTTCTGCAGGGCCAGTATCAGCTTTGTCTCTGACGCCAGGCTCACCAGGTCCTGGTAGTGATTCCTGCAGTATACCAGAGCTTCCTCCCATGTCATGGGGTTCTCTACCACGACCATCTCTTGGTTTTTGATCGAGCAGAAGAAGTAATTTTCGTCAAAGCAGTCATAATCATTCCAGCCCATGTCTTCCATCCTCACACAGTTCTGTATTCCACCAAGGTCATTGGGTTGGTCATCCCCCCATGCTTGGAAATGCGACGTGTCACCATCTGACCAGATGAACTCAGATGGATGGTTTGGGTCTCTGTACAGGCCAATCCAGGTTAAGTCATGTCCCCTTATATTGTTTATCTGGTCCTGTTCCTCCCCATTCGTGATGGTGGACAGATCTCCGTAATATGTTCTGCAGTAAGTTTGTGCTTCATACCAGTCCAGTTTGCTCATTATCAGGATATTCTCCGTTCCAAGGCAGGGGTGGGTGGAAAACAGACCCGCAATCAGGATGATAGTGAGCGTGGTCGTTTCCATGACAGCTCTGTAAGCCAGTGCTGTTGTCTGCCACGCCGATGTAAGATGCTCCTGCGACCTGCTCCCTTACAAATGACAGTGACACCAATGAGGCGAGACCCAGATCAAAGCTCTGCTTCTCAGGAAATTCAAGACGCCAGCATGCAAAGGGTACGATGAATAACAAATACAAGCAAACTTTCATTTAAATCCTCGCTTGAGTTCAAATAAAACTGCAATGTAATTTACAGTAACCAGTCAAAAGCCTGAACACACCTACCCGCAGAAAGATTCATTTGTACTATTCTCTATATTTTAGAATAATTAGACCTTAGAACTATAAAATAACATGGAGTTATGCACTGAACAAAAACAAATTAAAAAAAATGAATTTGTTGGGGGGGGGGGGGGGGGCAGCTGTGTAGGTTGGGACTCAGAAGGTTGTCAGTTCAAATCCCTGGGTCGGCATAGTAATCCCACCATTGAACCTTGAGGAAGGCACTTAACCCCAATTTCTCCAGGGACTGGCTGCCCCTACTGTCCCCTCTACACCAGTTCCATGATGTGGTCTCCTGGATCCTTTTTCAGCTGTCCTAAAGGAGGTCCACATACGCTGAGCACTCATTGGCTGGTGAAACTCCTCCAAAATCATTTCTGCTGTGTTTAAATCACGTGGCCATGTCATGTGACGCGACATGACTATTTTTTTGGCAGCTTGGTGCATCCGAACTTCTGTACTGTACATTTCAATAAGTTTATGCTTTAGCTGGAGGGTCAGCCAATACAGTGTAAACAGAGGCGAATCCCCTGCTGCGTGCAGATGCTGAACTTCAGGGCCCATCAGACCAGGGCCTCCAGGTGACAATCAGCACCTCCAAATCAAGGTATGTGGCTTCTGGAGAAATAGGTGGGTGATGAGGGGAGAGAGAAAGAGTTTAAGACTGGCTGTGAGAGGGTACAGGAGTCTGACCAGTGGACTGATTTGATGGCCGCAGGTCTACGGTGGCGAGGAAGTCACCTGACGAGAATTGTGGTCTACTGATGTCCCTGTCCTCACTGATGCATCGTGGGTAATGACTAAAAGAGAACGGTCACGCATACACAGCTGAAATGACGCTTGAAAAATGTACAGATCCAGAAGAACCTTGTAGTAGAGCAGAGGCCCTCAGTTCTTATTCTGAGGCCCTAATTCCATCTGCCACACAAGGCCACTGATTACTGATTGGCGGTGGGGGGACCAATTGTGTGGTCTGGTTGAAGTTGTGTTTCACTATTTGAGGGCTTCTGGAATAGATCTACAGTTCCTTTGGATTGAGGGGAGTCAGCTGTGATGCTTTGGGCATCTTATAAGCATGTCGCCCCTATGTGTGTGTGCCCTGTGCTGCCTTGGATAGGCCCTCTGTGACCCTGACAGTAATGAGCACTTAGAAGCTGGCTGAATGGAGTACTAACATGTTCTATTGCGATTGTCTGCATTGAATATCGAATGCCAGTTTTCCTTTCCTTGGACCGGCATTTCCCAATCCAGTCCTCAGAGACCCTGGTCCGTGTTTTTGCTTTCTCCCAGACAGTCCACATTTGGGAGCTGGGAGGGAGCAAAAATATGGACTGCTGTGGGTCCCTGAGGACCGGGTTGGGAAACACTGCCTTCAGTTAAGCTAATATTGTATGTTGTGAGGCACAAACTCCACTGTGATCCTCATCATAGCAACTCCAGCATGGAGAACCACTCAGAGCTTTTTCTCTTTTTCCTTCTTTTATCATTTGCAAATATATTTTTAATTTTGATTTAAATGCCTCTTTGCTTGCACTTGCAGATCCATACCTTGCAGCTTGGGATTGTTTGGGAGGCAGATCCCTTATTTGGGCACCACCTAGGGTTGCCGCTCCTATAATAAATTATGGGGGGGGGGGGCTTGTGATAAAATTTGTCAGGGGAGCAAATAATGAATATGGGACAGAATGGGACCCTGTGGCACACTGGTTAGTGCTGCTGCCTCACAGGAAGACGTCCAGGCTCCTTTCTGCGTGGCGTTCACACGCTTTCCCAGTCTTTGTGTGGGTGTCCACTGGGGGCTCCGGTTTCCTTCCCATGGTCCAAAAGCATGCAGGACTGAATTGGCCCTACATTTGCACCCTGTGGTGCGCTGCTTCCTGCCTTTTTCCTGGGGTAGGCTCCAGTGCCCCCCTGCGACCCCAGTTGGGATTACAAAGCAAAGGGTGATGGATGCTGGCAAGTCCAGCATCAGCACCATTGTTTTTAGATGCATTGGGTCACAGAAATAGTCCCAGAATTACCCAGCAGTGCCAGTCATCACAAATAAGGGCACAAACACAGGTTCACCATATTTTTTTTTGGGGGGGGGGGGGGGGGGGGGCAATGTGTAGGTCAGAATGTTAGACGTGTGTGATTGGAAAGATTTCAAATCCCAGGGTCAACAGAATAATCCTCATTGGGCCCTTGAGCTGCGTCCGTAACCCCTGAAAAGCGATGCAGGGTGTCGGACAAGCGGCAGACTCTGTCCATCTTAAGAACAGTAAGACAGGATGTGCAAAAACTAAATAAATCCTATAACCACAGGAGGTCCTTGTGGCCAAGTCGGCATGTACTGGGCAAAGGTAGGAGCTTAGCAGCACGTAGCCGAGTAAGAAAGGTCTGCTTACCTTCTTCAAAGCAGACACCAGAGTAAACAGCATGAGGGCGGCAATAACCTTTCCTAAGCCTCTGTGCCTGTGATCAGAAAAATCACTGGAGCCCAAAGTGAATCTGAACCTCTTCAAATTCCACCAGTACTACCATTTTGAGACACTTCTGCCCTCTAGTGGTGCCTGCTAATTTTTCCTTGACCGTAATAGCAAATAAATTCCACTTTTCGAGATGCCATTGAAATGACAGACCGACTAAAGTTTAAAATTTTACTTCTCACAAAGTGTCCACATTCATGGAATTCACTGAATTCACAAGCCCCATCAATGCTTAAAAGAAAAAAAAAATAATTGGAGGAATATACTCTCATTTTATTAAAAATATAAAAACAAGAAATCAACATTTTTCCGACATATAGCCAAGCGCGAGCAAGTACCCATCAAAACTGCAGATGTATCAGCAACAGACGCCAGAGGAGATTCGTTTCTCGTAACACTTGACTGAGCAGATGAGTCATCCCCATTAAAACTGTCCACTTCAGTTCGTCATACTCCCCCAGAGTCACACGATGATACGGATTGTACCGAAACAAGCGTTTCCCAGTCTTCGGTTTGCTTAGAAGCAGACGGCAAAATCTAGGCTGGAGGTGTGCATGCATTGTAGATTTTAATCTTTACAGGTGTTAAGATAACTAGCAGTTACAAGCATCTGCTGTACAGGATTACGCTTTGCACTTAAATCGCAGGATTGGAAATAAAACCACTGCAGGACTCCAGGTCCTGTTATACCTAGATTGCATAAAAATCAAAATCTTTCATTAAAGTGCATCTTATTTTAAATACTGTCTGTGAAAGTCTCACATCACAGGCTGCAGAAGTGAGACGATCCAGGACCAAAATGGCAGACAGGTGGCCTGTGGGCAATTGTACTGTGCCCTGTTTTGCACCCTCCACTGCAATTAGTGAGAGAGGACACTGGCCAGTGCAGTGCCCAAATAGCCAAAAAAAAACAGCCCCTGAGTGGGTAGCTTATTTCACCCAGGGTGCAATCAATGGTGAATCTTTGCAGCAGTTTGAGACAAAAAGATATTCCATTGGCTGGATGGGAACCAATCAGGTGCTGCCATGGTCCTCCAGAGCTCTGGTTCTGTATGGTCCTTGAGGTCTTATGAAGCAGCCAGCTTCATCCGTCCTGGTGACAGGGGGGAGATGATTATACGCATTTGATTGGGAAATGTGAGCAGCAAATGAGTGCAACTGGAAGCAACAGCAGGGCGAACGAAGCGGCAGGTGTGACAGGACAGAGATGGACACGCAGTTACAGGGCCCTGCAGACAGGGGGCAGGCTTGATGGTGGATACCGTGCCATGCTGCATTGTATATGCCAAGCAGATGCGCTAAAAACCCACCTACCTGCCCACTGTGTCACCAATCAGCTGCCTCTGTCTACAAGTCAGTCTATAAACCAACCAATCAGGGTCAGAACAGCAGACAAAGTCCAAGAGGAGAGAAAAGAAAAGTTTCAGTGAACCGACAGTGATTGGCACACCCGGGTAGAGCAAGGGGATAATGTAAGTGCAAAGAAAAAGGTTTCAGTGTGTGAGAGGACGCGAGTGTGTGGGTGTGTGTGTGCGCGTGTGCTGATGTCCACCTGAGGAGAGGTGTGACTGGGACTTCCTGCGGGCGCCGGACAGCGCAGAGATGGAGCCCGAGCTGCTGATGCGGGAGATGGGCAGTGGTACGGGAGTCACCGGCGGAGAGTCCAGCTGCAACGAGCCAGCCAGCAGCCATTAGCCAGCAGAGGGGCTCACGTCCATCATGCTCTGCCTCCACCAAGCCCCGCCCCATCCCAGGTCACATTAGCACGCCCGCTTACCTCCACGCTGTCGTGGGTGGGGGAGGCCGAGTTGGGGGAGCAGTCAGCCGGCCTGCGGGTGGCACTCACAGGGCCCAGCTCCACAGATCGCACGCGCTGGGCAAACTTCAAGGAGCACACAGACTCGCTCATGTTGTTGTCCAGTGGGGACACCTGGGGGGAGGGGGTGGGAAGTCATGTGACTGACAGCCGGAGCCAAGACGACTGGCACAGGACAGGCAGACGAACAGACATCTCATATCGTTCCCCAGCTGAAACAAACAGAAAACCCACCACACTCCATACAGGTGGTCAGCATCAGGGGCGAATTGGTCGTTTCCACTCAAAGTCACTGATGCAGGGGTGGGCAGTATGGCAAAAATACCATCACAATTCGTTTATAAGACTATTTAAAAAATTACTGAACAGTCCAACTAGCGTCCCCCATATAAAAATACAGCCCGATAAGGTAAAGCCATATTCTGTACACTTTGCCGCGTTGCCATCCGATGTGCAAACCCTATTACCGCCAACACCTGTTTGCACTGCGCTGGTTTTGAAAAACCGAAGAAGTTTCATATTACTGATGTGTGATTCTTTTTAGGGAGCACCTCCTCCATGTCGTCCAATCCACTGCGTCGCCCAGTAGGGGGTGTGTAGGAAGCTGGGAACGAGGGCGCTAAAGGGGGAGGGGACTAAATCCACAGCACTACCTACTGTTTGCTAATACTGGCTTATGGAAATGGATTTAGCTGACAAACAACTTGATGCATGTATGAGGCGCAACTGACAGAAAATGTACTGCAGCACGATACCAGGCGCTCTCTCCATAGCGGCAGATCTCAGAAACATTAATTGCTCAGTATTGTGAAATTGCACACCGCATCCCCCCTCCAGATGCTTAAAAAACACTCTAGCTAGCTGCTTAGCAGAACGTGCCTCTTCTAAATAAAATATTACATCAGGGCCTTGGTTATGTAGTGACTGATCGTGGCCAGCAGGGGGCCACAGCTCAGCAGTCCCTCACAGATGCATGGTTTGAGTGGTGGTGAACACCACTGCTGGTCAGGATAGTATGTTATGAAAACAAACCTTCTCACCTGCACCATCATGAGGGTCTTGCTGTCCCCGTTCAGCGAGTCCTGCAGCAAGTAGGTGAGCCGCGAGTTCCGGAACGGCACGTGGGGCTGGCGGGAGCGCAGGGCGTGGATGACGTCTCCCAGGGCGGCCAGGGACTTATTGATGCACTGCGCCTCCCGCAGGCGGGAGCCTTCAGCGCCCGATCGCGAGATGCGCTCCGAGCCTGCCAGGTCCACTAGGTTCAGTTTACCTGCCAGAATACGTGGGACACGCCTGTGACACACAACCACCTCTCATGCACACGTGGAGGGTTCCCTTATAAGGTGTGCCTTTTTTAAGGTGGTATAACTTTTAAGGTGGAAACCCACAGTGAACATTAAGCTTCTTAAAGAAATGTTGATTAAAGATTAAATTTCTCCCTTAAGGCTGAAAAGTACTGCCTTGCCGTCTCTGTACACACTGCCATTAAAGGATGTCTCCATGACCTCATCTACTCTAACTTATGTTGACCCTTTGGAGAGTTGCGCCGGACAGTGCATGCGTTTCCGGCAGATCACCTGACGTGCGGTGACCCGTCGTGGCGTTGACCCCGGCCACGGTGACGATGAGGAGGGCGTGCGAGCGGGAGCTGTGCTCGTTCAGGTTGGTGCAGGCAGTAGCTCGGTTCACATAACCCAGGCTGAAGACCTGAGAGACAGAGAGGGACCTCAAGGAGGACAATCCAGAGAGAGACGCAGCGGCTCAACCACAATCTAGCCTGGCACTGCTAGAGGAGCTGCTGCTTTCATTCATACATCAGGAAGTCCCACAGAGTGTGAGTGTCTCGGTGTGTGTGTGGGGGTCGGTGTGCACGCACCCTGTTGATGTCCTCCACACTCTGCACGCTAATCTCTGTGAGTCCTGGCACATACAGCTGCCCGCTGCCATCCGGACACATCTTAATCTCCAGCTTCTCACTGGGGTTATCGCCCAGAAGGTTCCTGAACCATTACAGGCATAGATCTTACTATTGCTTTGAAAATCTGAACATCAATATGAATGTGAACACAGTGAACTAGAGCAGTCAGAAACAGAAGGACAATCTATGCAGTGGAACCGATGATCTCAATAATATGGAGAGAACCAAAAGTAGTGACATCACTTCCTTTTACAAATTTTGCTGTCTCCAATTAAGATTAATGATTATGACATCAAATCAGATTCACCACTATCTGAATTTGAATTTATTTACCCGAATCTGAACGCGTTAACCTGAACTTGCATTAAAAGAACGCGTATTTAACTTTACGTTGCTTGTGTGGTGGTAACAATTCAAGTTCAGGTTGTAAAATTCTGGTCATGAAAATTCGGGTTGAGGAATTCAAGTTCAGGGAAACAGGGAAAACATCTGGTATCCTCAGAACAAAAACAAGCATAGATCTAAATCAAGCACAATTCTGGCCACACAAGTAACAAAGTAAACATAAGTTCAGATTTACGCTTTAATTCATGGCCAGGCAAACACGTTAAGATTCAGGTTAATAAATTCAAATTCGGGTTGTGGTGAGTCCGATTGCCACAAATGATTAAGTGCCAGAAATAAATCTACGAATAGCAGGGCTGCCCACCGGAGCGTCTCATTGTAAATCTCCACCATGCTGACGGTGATGCGGAACTCCCAGTCGGGGGCCTTCTCTGACACCTCTGAGAAAAGCAGCTGCAGTGCCCTTTGGTTGATGCCTGGGTTGTCTGCCACCCCCTAGTGGTGAAAATCAGAAGCAGTCACAACTATAATGCCATCAGAATTGATCAAATGTTGATTTGCACCCTGGGGATAATCCCTCCTCAACAAAGAACTTAAGCCAACTGCCATACGAGGCATCAAGGCGCAAGTGAATAAAACTAAGGACAGTGATTGTCAGAGTCATCATCCCACATATCTGAAAGACCAATGGATGAGTATAAGCACATACCTCCATGGTGTAGGTCTTGCCTGCACCTGTCTGTCCATAAGCAAATATGCAAACATTGTAGCCATCAATGCAAGACGTGATCAAGGACTGGACTTCCTGAAAAACCTGGCCAATCAGAATAGGAAAAGGGCACATCATTTCCCTCATTTTTTGTGATTTGCCAGGCTCACCTAGCCAATCAAAACCTGGAAAGAAAAGGGCAATTCCCCCCCCCCCCCCATTTCCCGTGCTTTGCCTGGTTGTCCACCTGTCCACAGTCTCACCTCCTCCTGCGTCGTCTGTGGGGGAAACACCTTGTCCAACTCGAAAGTCATCAGCTTCCCTTTGCTTGCTAGGTGGAGCAGAGCGTCGTCATCAGGGTCAAAGGTCACAACGCTCCTCGACCCACTCGATGTGGCCTCCTGGCCTACAGGTCTGACTCGGCAGAAGACACGGATATTTCCTAAAACGAAGTAAGTATTTTAGGAGGAAAGTTATTTTTAACTGTTAATGTAAACCAATGATCTACCCAACTGTTGAAACTTGACCAATCACAGGAAGCCACTAAACTATTTCTGCATTGATTACGGGGAGGAAATTAAGTCAAGGAACCAATTTTAATCCATAGCTGCATAGAGAAGCCAAGATGACACTTGGTATCTCACCCAAACCACACACACGGAGCTGAGAATGAAGGTGGCCCTTGGGGTCTCAACTTACCCCGCATACAGAGCTCAGGGAGAGGAAGACGCCAAGCGGCTCACCTCTAAGACGGACCAGCTCGTCATGGCACCTCTTCCTCAGGTTCATCTCTCTCTTGTACTTGCGCAGAAGCTCCCGGTTGGTGCTGCTCACTTCCCTGATCACATGACAGATCTGCAGGCACACATGAAGGTTCAGCAGGATTCTAGCCACCAGAGGGCATCCCCAGTGGCCTGCATGCCACAGCCCTACCCTACCTCCTGCTTGGCCTCAGCGATGGCCTTCTCCAGCATGAAGGGGAAATCCTGCACCTGCCTCTTCAGGCAGTTGTAATCGCAGGTGAGGGTGCGCAGGGCAGGCTGCAAAGTCAGAAGGTTCATTCGTACGCCTGCCAGGTTCTGATGTACTGCCTTCATCTCGCTCTCGGCCCGGACGAAGGCCTCCTCGATGACACGGTTCTTCTCCTCCTCCAGGATCTGCATCTCCACCTCCAGCTGGCCCTGGCACCGCTCTATTTCCCCCTCATATGTCAAGACCTAAAGGGAGGTGATCACACAGACAGCCTAGAACCTTGAGATCCAGAAGGTCATACTCGTCATTCTTAAGTCACATGACAGCCTCTCCTTTTCCTACACTCAGAGCTACCATCCCACGAAGATCTAGGGTGTTTCTCAATATGCATAATAATGTCCTGGCGTACCGATTTACATCATCTTCCACTGCCAAAGACCAGTTCCAATACTAAAAAGTACCGAAGACGGTAAAACTCCCCGGCTGTAGGTCTTGCAACAGCGAATATCAACCTCAAATATCAAGGATATCAGTTGCCCAATCCCATAATTCATTGCAACCCAAGCTCGTTTTGGGAGGCAAGTTACTAAGACCGCTGTTGTCAAGAACACAAGTACAATCTTTGCTTTCTTGGCACTGAGGAAACACCCCTACACTGTCCCAGAAATTAAAGTGCCAATGACAGGTCTTCCAGCAGGTGGCATATAAAGTTTCTGAACCAAGTATATGATCTCCTCTGGGGAACATCACCCACCACAATGTCAGTTAAGTGTTTGCAGGGTACTCTGGGATGGGGCACCTGTGCACGCAGCTGACTGCTGACTCGCTGAGACTCATGCAACTGCTGCTGCAGCTCAAGAAAAAGATCCTGTTGGACCACGAGCTGCTCCTGCAAGACCTGGTTCTGGGCCTCGTGTAGGGTCTGCTTGTGCCGGGGAAAATCCATCTCACCCACACCTGCCAAATACTGCAGTACAAAAGAAAAAAAAACATCAATGGCACAGGTTGATACAAAGTGCACGACCACCAGCCTTCATTTCCACTTCATGTAGCAACATTCATCAGTTATTCCCACCTTGGCCTGAGGGGGCAGCGTTGTCTGCCTGGACGGGGCTCTCAGCCTCTGGCTCGGCTGTGGTTCTGTCTCCCGCTCCTGGAGTACCTGCTCCAGTTGCGTCGCTCTCGCCGCCTCCTGGTTCAGCTGCCGCTGTAGCTCGCGAAGCTGCTGCTGCTGTTCCCGGACCTCCTCATCACGCTGGGCCAGCTGCCTGCGGAGAGCCTCCAAGTCCTGCATGGATGATGGAGAGCATAAGGGTAGAGCTCCCAACTACCAAAGCGATACACACAGAGGTGAACATGGAACAAAATATTACATAAAAATCACCTGGCACTCTCGTAGCTCTTGTTTGAGACGCTCATTCTCCAACACTAGGACTTCTAGTTGCTTTTCCAGGTCCGTTGCCCCCTAGTGGTTAGAGTAGGAAGACACTCTTACTCCGCAAGTACAGATACAGACACCTGAGATGAAAGGCATGTATAAATGCAGCTTGGTGGCCCCGTGTATCACTCTCAATCATCTCAGTACAGTAAGACAGTCACATGACCTATAATACTGCGATTCAAGAACAGGTTCAGGGTCCTTTATGATAAAGTCAGTACTGCCAATAGAAATGAGGAGGAGGAGTTTAAATATCGGGACTGAGGAAATCCAGCAAAGTGTTTAACAGACAGACCAGTCCAGCACGCAGCCTCTCCACCTCCTGGGTCTGATCCAGCAGCTTCTCCTCCAGCAGTCCCACCTGTAGGTCAAGGCAGGAAACACACCCTCTTAAAACATGCAGAGTAACCCCTGCTTAAGGACAGGGATGGAGCAGAGAGCAGATGGGTACCTGTGCATGCAGCCTGCTGATCAAGGCCTGCTGGCCGGGGTCCTTGACATGTGAAAGGTTCTGGGTGTCGCTTCCCTCCTCAAGCCCCTGCTCTGCTGGATGCAGTTCAGACGGTCCTTGAGAGGAGCCCCCCCCACCTGTGGGGACACCCATCGTTTACAGAGCCACCTACAGCCTAGCGAGGCCTCACGAAGACCATCAGATCCCAGTTTCTCACCAGAGGGTGCAACCTCACACTGCGAAGCTCTGCACTCCTGCTTCGGGGTCCAGAGATCCTGGGACTGAGGTCCGTGGCTCAGACAGCCCCAGCCGACGTCCTCCCTGCACAAGCGTGCCTGGATTTCAGACACCTTGTCCTGCAAGGTCTCATGAGCGAAAAGGAAGCAGGAGTCAGAGGACGTCGGAGACTCCTCAGGAATGGGCGAGAGTCAGATCATAACTCTGACTGTCAATCATCATGACAGAGAGATATGTCAGTTGCCTGGTCTTTAATCCCCCTGTTGGAGTCCCTATATAAAATCACCTGAAATACATCAGCCCAACTTTCATAATTCATTTGAAAACTTACCTGTATGAGCAGCTGTTGGTTGCTGGGGTTGGGGAGTTCAGAGGTCAGTAAGCGACGGGGGAAGGCAGAGGTCTGCAGTGGGAGGAAGGAGGTGTCCTCCTCGCCGTCACTCATGAGGAGATCCAGCGAGCTGTCTGCGGAGAGCGAGAAGGCGGCACTCAGGGTCACGCTTGCCCACACACACACACACACACACACACACACACACACACACACACACACACACACACACACACACACACACACACACACACACACACACACACACACACACACACACACACACACACACACACACACACACACACACACAAAGTGCCCCAATCAACCCGACCTACTTCGAAAAAGCATCGAGTTTCACCATAGTACTACAGCTAATTAATGGCAAACAAAGGGGATCGGGGGAGATGTAATCTACTCTGCTAGCTGTTCTTCGAGCCAGGGAGAAGGACACCTAGTATACGACATAATCGCGAGATCTTAATGTTGGATTAAATAACGTAAAAAGGGCCCGATGGGGAAGGATCCAAATGGAGCAAAGTGGATCGTGGCAGGAAATGCTTAACAAACGAAGAGCAAAAAAAAACAGCACTGCAAAAAAAAAAAAAAAAAAAAAAACGTAGGATGGTACAGAGAACATCCAGGCCAGGAAAAGGGCTGGTGGTCAGGCCAGAGGCAATGAAGGGCACATGCAGCAAAATCAGCTGCAGAGTGCAGTGGCAGTCTGTTTGCATCAACATGTTCAGAAATAAATAAAGTGCACAGCAGCTGCATGATGTGCATGCTCAGAAATCTACACCGGACCCCCCTGCATGGTCCTGAAGACGTATCTGGGGGTCTCGATCCTGCAATGTGCTGGGAGACGGTCATCAGGCTGCAGATAAGATCATTCGTCCCAGTGAGCAGTGTCACCTTCAGGACCAGCTGGCATCTCCAGTATGACAGCTAGCATGCTAAGAGTATCTGCATTACTGTCCCACACCATCAGGGGGTGTGGTGGCCGAAGGGAAGCTGCATAGGCTGCCACTAAGTACACGTGCAACCGCATGCTGACAGACCTATTCGCATGCACATGGAACGACGTCTGCAGGGAATACGTCTCGGACATGCATGTACAGAGAGAGGCGGACAGCTTGACGACCGAACAACCCCGAGCCAGTGACGCGGGTCACTGAACACAGTCCCCGAAACACAGCATCTGCTTCAGACACCAGCCTGCCAGACGCAGCACTGCTGCAGCACTGGCCTGCTTTCCAGAACAATCCCGGCTCTCCGTCCCCAGTCACCTTCACAGCAGTCAGCAGCAGGAGATCGACAGACAGGAACCTTTTAAAGGGAAACGTCGCGGTAACCATACCTGCCCTGTTGCTCCCCCTTACCTACCCACCTCGCTGTACCTGCCCTGCTGCAGACTCCTGCTCCTCTCTGCAGCTCCAGTCCCTGTGAAAGTCTGCAGCCTCACACATCACCTCCCCGCCCCCCCCCCCCCCCAATCTGCCTCTCACAGCCCCCCTCTCCACTCTCTCCCTCGCTCCCTGCAACCCGCAGGAAGTCTCGCATGCAGGAATCTCAAGCACATCGCTCCGCTGGTTTCTCTGCCGGCCCCGGCCATGTGACACCCACCGTCGAATGAGACGTCTCTCTTCCAGAGCTCCTGTAAGCAGGGGGTGTGGTCAAAGTCCCAGGTCCTGCGTGCGCCGAGCATGACCGGTGAAGGCGGCTTGTGGCGCACGCCGACTCTCCAGACCAGCTGCAGGGGAAAGTCACACGACTGAGGATCCTGACGTCACAAAGCAGAACACCCACTGACTCAAACAGCACGCAGTACAGGCAAGTTCCACTGCTCTGCGAGCCTCACTCGCAACCCCACCCACCCTAGCATGTTCAAATATGTGACTAACGGCTAAAAGACTAGTTAAAAATCACACAGACCTCAAATGTTCTTAAATACCCCAAACCCCAGTAGAGCGCTCAACAGCAGACTGACTAAAGAAACAGGCTGTTTGTTGAAGGCATCGTAATTCAGATGAGTCTGGATCACCATTCAGATCTTTCCACATCAAAAACTAAATATGCCAATTAATATTAACACAGGAATAGATGTATAATATCAACCCACATCAAAGTGGGTTACTGGTGGCCCTCACAGGATTTACTCATCTCTGCTATCGAAGTTTTACTGTATGAACCAATGAGATGCATCAATCCAGAGCAGCAAAACTCACACAAACATCTAACATTCTAAAGACATCAGCTGCCACCACCGCTGTACTCAGGTAACCTTAATCCTTTAAGCTCTACTGCAGCCAACTTCCTCCACACCCCCCACTCTGCTCCGGCGACTTCCTTCCTCCCGCTGAACCGGACTCCCGGCATTCCTCACATTCCTCTTACGTTCCTCGCTTGAGCAATTTCCGGCTTTGTTTTCGAATGCAGCCCCAGCTGGAGGGAGGGATGCCAGAATGAAGGAGCCACTTTATGCGGACGAGGGAGGCAGGACCTACGATACCCAGAATGCCACTGGCTTCCTACCGGGGCCCACGGTTCAAAAACCGCCGCACACGATGTCCCTTTAAGACCCAAGTTGCCTGCCAAGATTGCCAGATGGCTCCAGCACGGGTTTTTTTTTTTTTTTTTTTAAACAGGCAGCCTGTAAGGATGCCCTGTTTGGGCCGGACCAGTAGCTCTGTGCGTCATCTTTGTCGGGATCCTGAACCATCACATCTGCTAAAAATGTCTGCCTCAAGCCCGGGAGCAAAGGTCACCGTGAAGTGATTAACCATGAGAGCCACCCTCCTCAAGTCTGTCTCTGCAGAGTCACCCTGAAACGAACCAACTTCAGAGGGTCTCGGCCTATGAAACATTTCCTGCGCATGGAAGACACAGAATAATGTTTGGGAAGATTCAGCTCTCATTTATCTGAACAAAGTTAAATCCTCTGGTGTACAAACGTGTGTGTGAGTGTGCGCAGTCTAATTTAGTCTTCTGCCTAAAACATTTAAGCTTCAAACAAATTCTGCATCTGACCCTGATAGACAGTTATATGGACCTGAATTCTTTACACCAGATGTATTTTTTGTGTGCACACACCACACACAGAGTCAGGGATGCTTGACAGCTTAAGCACATACAAAATGAGCCTTATTGCTGCAGTAACTTTAACAAGTAAATAATCCAGTGGTGTTTAACACAAACAAAAGCACCCATGTCAAAATATAATCTTGACTGAGAAACAGCGCCAAGCACTGGCAGATTAAGAAGTTTGCCGAATGAGTCAAGACCATCAAATCAAGAATAAAATGACCCCCGATTGCATGTAGCAGATACATCTTAAGGTGGAGGTACCACGTGAGGTGATTTCTGCAGAAAGAGGCTCCAGTAATAGCAGCGACGGCCTCATAACCCGGGTATAGCATAAGCTACCAATGAGCTGTGATTTTGACCAGTACTCACCACCCCCCAGCAGTGCCAGACGCCCAGTCATACTCCTTTCTCCGGCCTCTCTCTGCTGCTGGCCACCGACACTCTGTTCCAACCCCCCAGGTCTGTGCGGCCTGCTTTTTGCCTGTTGCTTAGCAACAGCCAATCAGAGCCAGTCTCAGCCCTCCTCTGATACGAGCACACCCCCTTGCATGTGCCCTCGAAGCTCCCGCTAAATATTTCATACGCAAGTGAAGCCTGCTTCACCGACCTATTTCACGAAGTGGGTTTGGGGCGCTGTGTTAGTGACACGTTCCGTACCTTCTCCCCAATGACGACTCATGGGATTTCAAACAGACCCTGTCACCGAGACACGACTGTACCACAAGATGACTGTACCACATTTGATGCGGCGGGACACAGGAGACAGGGAGGATTATTTAGAAGTCAGTAATCTTTCAGAAATCTGAACCTCCTGTCCTGACTGAATCCACTCTCCCCTCAGAGAACAGAGTCTGTCATCAAGGAGTGCACTCATCCAGCTCACTCCCTCTTCACACCCCTGCCCTCCGGAAAGGACTACCGGTGCACCAGCACTCACACCACCTGGTTCACGGACGGCTTCCTACCACAGGCCGTCAAGTCACTGAATAGCCAATGACCTGCATCTGTCCCCCCCACCGTATTGCACTGCACATAATTCAGTATCCAACATACATAATTCATAATGTTAATATTGCACCTCTGCACAATCAGTACTTTACTACCTCTGTGGTTATTTGCACACCCTTATCACCCAAGTATCACTTTTATAGCACTGCTATTTGTCCTGTACTGCTCCGCTGTTTGTCCTGTTGTCCCCCATGCACCTCTCCCCCCCCCTGCTACAAGCGCTGGGTAAGCAATTCCATCGCAAGCCCACCTACCCGTGTGACCGGGAGACCGGCGTGAGCATCGTCACGCCGTTCGGGGCGTCAACCTTCAACACACCGAATAAATAAAAGGTGCAGGAGCCCCGGGTGGACTGGGATCCTGTCTGGGGCACACTGCACACTGCACCCAGTCAGGTCCAGGGACCATCCCAAAGCAAGCAATAGTTTGCTGTTCAGTGCTTGGGTTTACCCAGGACTCAGTGCCTGCTGGCCCGACACAGGCGTACCGCGCACTTCACTGGTGTTGGCACAAACAACGTTACTAAAGATAAGATAAGATTATAAGTCTTATATGATCATATAATAAAAATCACACACACACCTCCTGGATAATGCCCATGCATTTCCACAAATGTTTTGAATCTGTTTGTTATGCTGAAACAGAGTCCATTATAATTCACAACTCATAAATCATTTGATATCTTGCGTAATTTAGCTATATTTATTCAGTGTTTCTACATGGCCAGACAGTCAATTACAAACAAAGGCTATTTGCTTTGCGAAATAAACAAGAGGCACACGCCTAACACTCACCATCACTGTGCGTTCAGAAGTGAGTGATGTTTTGTGGTATTAGATGCCAATCCAAGCAAAAAATGCTGAAAATGACACGTTAATAAAATTTCTTCCCCCATAATAAAGATCGAGGCAGCCCAAAACACCCCCACCATAAAAAAGTGCAACATAAAAATATATCTGCCTGCTATTAAGGGCCCCACCCTGACAAACTCAGGTTTCCTAAAGAATGCGGCACTCAAAGTACAAGCATTTCATCTGGCTTTGAAAGGCAGCCGAGGTATAAAAGAGCCTCTTCCAGTGCTTACTGATCGGTGCTTTGATACGTTATGAAGATCCTGACCACATTCACCAAGCAAACAAATGGAGGAAGACCACGATTCCACAGCAGTTCAAATCAGTCCTATAGCCGAGAGACTGGCATCTGTACCAGCAGCCCATAGGTCAGCAGGCACCGTCTGGCAAACCGGTGCCGACATAAGCGGGATCCTCACCTGAAGCTCTCCGCTGCCGCCTGGCTCGTCCACGCCGTGGCGGTCACCAGGAGACGGAACCGCGCGGTAGCGACGGAGGAGGCTACGGATGCAGAGCGCCATCATGGTGCAGAGTACGTACATTGCTAGGCAGGAGCAGCGATGCCGAAGCAAAGATGTCCAGGAAGATCGGGTCTCAAAGCTAGGTCTTGGTGTTTTGGTTCAGACCAAGCAGAGTCAAAACCCCGAAGGAGATCGCAGACGTACAGAATGTTCAACAGGTTTCAGAGAGCAAGAGAGAGTTCTCTCCGCACACCTGGTGAAACCCTAGGCTTGATTTGCCAGTAAAATGTTCCAGGACAGCTGAGGGAGGGCTGGCAGACCGTGCGTCCACGGCAAATCATGGTCAGATCTGCTGCTCCAGTGGTAAACAAGCCAAAGTTCAGCTCACCTGGACACACCTAGTCCATGGGGTGGGGACGAGATACCACAGTGGGCCCCGCACCAGCATTCCTCCAAAACAGCTCATCAGACCAGCGAAAGTAGAGAGTTAGAAAATGGGCCACTCCTATCAGTGACCCGGCTGACACGCTCCACACGTCAGACACAAACACAAGCCAAACAAACCACACCATGCCTAAGATGACTAAAGGCCTGACGTTTGGGGAAAGCCCATCCCAGACGTTAGGCGCAGCGATGGGACACCGAGGGCCGCATCATATTCGCGTGACAATGTTTCTCTGGATTCTGACCTCTGATGCTTCACAGTCAGACCCCATCACAGAGAATACCTTCCATCTATCACAGAGTATGTGTGTGGGATTTGGAATTTCATCCCGGTGAGGGGGGGGGGGGGGGCATCGGCAGAGTCTGAGAACCAGCATTCATATATTCAGTAGAGACACTTATCTAAAAGCTGAGAAAGCAGGATCAGATTGGGGGTTAAGGGTCTTGCTTAAAGGCCCAATGATTAAAATCACTCTGCTGACCCTGGGATTTGAACCAGCAACCTTCTGATCACAGGCACAGATTGTTAACCCACGGAACCACACTCCACTCAGCAGTACGTGCCGAGTCGGTGAATAAGCAAGGGCAGCGCAGGAGTACAAGCGGTGTGCGACAACACAGGGGATGATGACAGCCACCACGGCCCTCTCAGAAGTACGCGTGTGTGTGTGTCCCGTGTGTGTGTGTGTGTGTACGTGCGCACAGAAGTCCACAAAAATCTCCTCCCATGGTGCAGCTCCCAGCCCCCAACATAAAGCATGTGTGGAATGAAAAAAATTATAAATGCCTCACATAATCAGAGAACGGGCTTATTTACTTTGGCAAAGATCATCTTTTTCCTTTTAACCATAAAAATGACGTCTAAAACCAAACTGGCACCACCTTCAAACGAAGCCCACAATTCTAAGGAAGGGTTGGGCAACAAGTCCTGTGAAGCAATCAGCACAGTCCCCAAGCAAGCAGATTTCTGAGAAGCTTATCAATCTGCCAGTGGCCCGATACAGCTAGCGAGCTGCTTAGAGGACAGATATTCCATTGATGGGCCTCTCGCTGCGTAAGGGAACCTGCCAACATCATGGCCTACCCTCTTCAAAGACAGTTAACGCTAGGAACCCTCTCATAAAAAGTTTATATTTTAAAATTTACTTAGCAACTGCTTGCATCCAAATGACGTACAATTGAGAAATTAGGGTCAGACTAGAGCAACTGGAGGTTAAGGGCTTTGCTCAAGGGCCCAAAAGGTGGCATCATTCTGACGACCCAAGGATTTAAACTAGCCACCTTCTGATCACAGGTAATGTCCTGACCCACTGAGTCACACACTGCACGGGGTAGAGAGGCCTCCCCTAGTGGCACATGGACACATCCAAAACACAAAATCAGAAAGATGCTGGACTGCAGAAGCTCTGCCTGCTCAGCTGTCAAACCCACAACTGCTCTCCATTTCTCAGCTGCAGCAGCCTGGCCAACTTGCTAACAATGTGCAGGAAACAGCAGCCCTGACGAAGGAGTCCACCTGGAGAATGACATCTATGCTGCACAAGTCAGAGGCTCCATTCATACAGGACAGCAGAGCCAGATGTGAAACACAGAGCTGCTTTGATTTAGAAACTCCATTAAAGAATCACGGAAACACGGAAGGCTAACCTGAACAATTACTCAAACTAGAAAATATGAAAAAGTGCCCGCAAAATGAAGCACAATGTGATGGGACTTTAAGAGGTAAGCAAAAGTTACTTCTCAGCCTGAGTCCATATAATTCAGCTTATTTCACCTTTGGAGAGCAAGTTTAGGAAAAAGTCCGCAGGTTAAACTGCAAAACAACCCAGGCGATGCTGTCTGACAATAAAAACCACACTGCATCTCATTTTACAGCAACAATGAACTTCACAAGTAGTCAAGACGCCATCTGGTGGAAAAAAAAAACTCAAACTAATGACTGCCACTCCTGCCTGAGAAGTAACTGCAATAAAAACATGTGAACTGATAAATGGACGAATTCAGATCGCTAAATATATCAAGAGTATTATTGCTAAAGAACATCTTAGTTGTCAATGCTTTCTACCGAATGACAGTTAAGGTTTTAATATAAAGTCCTCGGTCTTTACAGTTTGAAAATTACGGTTCATTTCCCCAATAATTTAGTACTGACCCCTGTAACCGAAAATGTTTTAATTTGACGGGTCTGTCACCGGGTTGAATTTCCTACTCGAAATCAATTAATGATAATTCAGAAAAAAAGATGTATTCAGGGTGCCCAACTCCTTACTGCTAATTTTCCATACACCCAAAAGCTTTATTTAGGTGTTTAAACAGCGTCTATATCAAATAAATATTTGCTCGACGGTTCGATAATATTTAGTCCGATGTTACTGGTGAGAAAATAAACCATTTCCCTCTCCTGGTCTCCAACAGAAATCATATGAAGTCATTTCCAGCCAGCGATTTTTTAAAAGAGGGTACCTCCCTTTTTCCCCCCTACGCAAAACCACATTCACGTCATTCGTCTGACTAGTATTTATTGCCATCGACGTGTTAACTTCAGTAGCACGCCAACTATGCGATACCTCAACCGGGCATCTGTCAGCCCTTATTGCAACTCTGCGTCGCCTTCCACCTTCACTAGTATATGCACCAAAATTTAAAGTGCGAATTTATATGCACATGCATGCACACACGAAGCAAGGAAAAAGTGCAAAAAAAAAAAAATATGAGCTGCTCCCACAATGACAGTTTTATTCATTATGTAATTAGCCTTCCCCCGTGAAAAGCAAAGGGCCCGCAGGCTGTATAAGCATTTCCTGCGTGCTCCTGTCAACATTCACCGCATACCGGGCTGCATCGAAAACGGAGCGATGGCGAAACTGCCCAATGTGACGATCCCACACTTCCTGCTCCCAGCAGCCGGTGTGTCCAACAGCGTTCAATCTACCATCGCGACCGTCACCTTCAGATCAGTCAGTTCTTTCATAATGTAAAATGCAACCTCTAACTTCACTGTATTTTCTGCAATTCTGTCTTTAACTCAGTATAATGGTGACACGTCCATTCCTCAAATTCAAAGGCAAATTCAATCGGGAAATGGGCAAAAAAAAACACAATATAAAGTACAGGAGCTATATTAAAACGACAATGAAAATCCAAATACGGTGAGAACTACCGATGAAAAAGTGAAAGAGCGGCGACGGATGTTAGGCAAATTTAAAATCCTTCAGACTGCATTTGAGGTGAAGGAAACAATCCTGGAAAATATCTAACGATCGCTTGGCATTTCGTTAGATCTAGTGGATGCCAGTGAAACTACAATAAAATGATTACGCAATTCGGTTAAAGCTACACAACTAAGATGGATTTCTAAAATGAAACCGGTCGTGCAGTTTCAATCTAGATCCACATATTAGGCTACTAGAGAATTTAAGAGGAAAACTGGTATTCAGAGCATGAAATACCATTTAGAATGATATTGTCTGTGTATTAAAGCCACAAAATCAAAAGTCGCGAAAAAAAGGACCGTAAACGTAAGAATTGAAAACTGGGGCTTACCTTTCGGACCCGAAGACGCGTTTCTGAAATGCACACACAACTTTCCTTCTTAAATGTCCAAGGAGTTTCGCCGTAAACTAAACAAAATAAATACTTCGGGTGTCACACGCAAGGTTTCGGGGGGAGAGGAGATCCCGTCAGCGCTTTAAGTGACGCGCACTAACCAGGGTGGAAAAAGTTACTCGCGGGCAGGTTTGAAGCCCCTAAGCGCCGGCAGCCAAATGGCGCAGAGCCGCTAGAATAAAAGCCCCTAACATTAGGATCCGTGACGCGACCGGTTCGTTCAGGGGAGGAAACGGTATCCGCAGACTGTCCCACTATCAGAAACTACTGCATAACAGCGCTTCTGCAGCTCATTCAAGAAAGCAAATGTTTTCGAAAAAGAAAACTTTATTCCAGCGGGTCTGACCACATCCTGGGTAATAAACGTTTGTGTGCCACGTAGCCTATACACCGGGTAACGCTACAGCATATTCCTCTCCCTTAATTATTCAAGAGTGTATTTCATTAGGTTGTCGGTAATTAGCCCTAGCAATGCACAGTTGTTCCCCAAAACACCATTCCAAAAACAATGGAATTAAGCAATAAGGGGAGGAGGCTGGATGAAAAAACTCACACCCAAAATTTCAGAACTCGAGTTTGACGCCTACATGAATCAGTGTGCGCTTACTGTGGTAAAATACATTTGCTGTGAAGTTAAAACACGGTTAAAGAACAAGGATTGCCAGTTTTATTGGAGTAATATTTTTTACTGAAAGTCTCCAGTTGTATAATCATGATCACGGTGTTCGTAACAGTAGGAAAACAAAAATACTTCAATAAAATGTCATTCTAACAGGAGTCTGTCCTTTTAACTTGTGTACAAAAAATAGACAGGGACTGCAGGCATTTACACGAACACAACAGTTAACTGCAGCATTTCTGAGACTGGTTCTTATATTTAATTTACCACGTCTGCCATAGCTATATTAAACAAAAATATTCATTATTTAAATGTTTTGAATAACAGACATATTTTGTATCTACTATGTAACGTATAGTTTGTAGTTTTGCAGTTTTGTATCCACTACCTATATAAGTACTGCACACGCTACCGAAGCAGTATTTATACAGATCTTACTGAACATTCCATGTTGGTTATATCACACATATATATTGTATACGAAGTGGATTTTACATGGATTTCACTGACCTTTGTTTTATTAACATCATCATTATAAAATAATAATAATAATAATTATTACTATTATTAGCTGAATACGACTAAATAGTCCTCCGTAAAAAATGAGTGTACGTAACTTTCAAAGTTATTCCTAAAGGGTTGTATTTTTTCTGTTGAAAGGTGGTTAGTAATTAAAGTGCTTAATATGAAACAACTTGTATGAGAAATCATTAGCTGAAAAGCATAGCCATTCAAAAACCACAACACTGTAAACAGCGTGTAAATTAGTAGAGAAGAGAAACATCAGCAGAAAACGATTACAAGTGTTCCCGAAACATTCCTATAATCCTAATTAAGATAGTGACGTAAGAATTAGCCATTTTTTTCAACGTTAGGAATAGCTGAGCACATGGGGGGCAGCTGTAGACACCAGGCTGAGGTCTCACAGCTTGCCTGGACGTGAGGCTACACTACAAAAATATGTGTCAAGGTTGGGTCTTCCTCTTCCTGGTAAATGGTCACAATTCCCGCCATTTTCGTCTGATTACCACAAAACAACAGGAATCGCTCAGGATTTCCTTCCTTTCTCTCTGCATACACAAGCGTCTGTTTGGAGAAGCCAGTGAGGCGTCACCGCTTCTCGGAGTATCACAGAAGCACACATTATACTGACATTGCGGTGTATTCTTTTAATAGTGGAAATTTATACTGCATATTACATGCATTAGCTATGCAGTTCTTTTACCCAGCGCCTTAAGCCATGGAAAATCCGAATAAAATGACTTTTCCACGATGCTATTAAGCCGGTTTTGCACATGCACTGTTTTCCAGTCAATGATGCCTGTTCAGTGGTGTTTTATTGCAGCCGGCCAGGCTTCAAGCTTCTCCTAGTTAACATGTTGAATGAAGTTTCTCTGACGGACTGCAAATGCTACTAGAATGTTGTTGGAATGCTGTGCTCTAGCTGGGCTGAGGGTCAAAGCTGAAACAATCAGTCCTTAATATAATTTAAATACTTGAAATAAATAACTAGGGTATGGTACGCAGAATACACAATATGTGCATCACCTATAATTAGGGGTGTACCTAGAACCCCCACCCTCCACCCAGTTTTACATAGAGTTTTACTTATTCAAGGGCCCCTGTTAAGTGCTGGGCCCCCTGAATCTGCCAGAATATCCGGGCCCCTCTGAAGCCCCTGCCTGTAATGCTGATGTCTTGTATTTCAGTAGACCAGTTTTCAGGGCTAGGATAAGGCAGCTGCTGGCTTGTTTTGTCTGGCCACTAATCTCTGTAAAATTCAGCAATGTCTGCAGCAGCCCTTAACTAATGTTTACTGAAAGGAGACAGAGAGGATTCTCTCAGACCAACAGATAATGCCCTCTAAAATGCTGTCTCAGAGAGGATCACCCTCTTACATCTCCCTTGTCACGCCCATGACTCTGCGAGGACAAACTAGCAATTTCCTGGCAAAGGGAAGCAGTCAGTCAAGCAGTTGGGGTGAGTCAGACTGGCAGGGTGGATCATGTCAGCAGACACTCAGAGAGGGACCCATGGTTTTAGGACACAGAAGAGCTGGAGATCATTGACAGATAGAAAACTTACATGAAGGACCGGATCAGACCAACAGATGGTGTATGAGGATGTAAATGATGGAAACTCACAGGATAGCTCAGAACTGTAATTAGTAAAGGTCTGTTATTCCACCTGGTGTAAATTCTTTCTTGTGAGATGCAAGAAATGGGTGTGTCCACAAGCTGATTGTGACCTCACTTCCTGTTGCTGGGATACAGAGGAGGCGAGGGTGGATGTCTTCATCATAGTCCTTGGGGATAGCCTTCAACTGGGGCTTCCTTGACTTATTCCACAGTGAGGATCTCCTAGAGGATCACAAGGATGCCAGAGTCATCCTCTAGTTTGGGTCACGGTGACGCATGGAGTCGTAGCTGAAATATGAGAGAGGTTGTCTGGGAATGTGAGTAGGAGTGGACAGCTGAGGACAGAGAGACACAAGTATCAGGAACCAGCAGTGTTTTGGTCACCTGGGTTTCACGATGCCTGGGTATAAGTGATGGAGGAGAATTTTTGAGGAAAATATGGGCATGTCGTCTGATTTGTGTAACTTACTGTTAATATCGCTGGATAATTTACAGAAGTATTTCAGGTTGCCTTCATCATTTTGGGGGCGTTGGAGGTGACACAGGTGCATGTGGGGAGCTTGTCGGCTGAGGAATGGGGGACAGGCATGGTCACATGGGACAAGATTGCAGATAAGATTGGCCACCCCTGTTCTAAAGTAATATGGGTGACAAGATACCCCTGGGTTAAAAATAAGCAGTTGTAAGCTTCTCAGCCACTGCCTTTAATCACTGTGATATCCGTTCCCCCATAAGCTCTCTACCATAGACATGAAACTTTACTTGCCTTTTGTACAAGTACATTTAAAATTCTTTCATTTTTGCATATCCCATCATGCTCTCCTTTGAAACATGCACACACACACACACACACACACATATATATATATAGGGTCAGTCATTTATCAAGTATTTTTAGTGGGTTACGGGCTTTGCTCAAGGGCCCAATGTAGATGTTGCTACTCTGCCAAACACTGGATTTGAAGCAGCAACTTTCCGATCATTGGCATAGAGGCCGAACGTGCTGTGTGAAACTCCATCTTCATACCTCCAAGGTAGCGCTGGACATCTGCCTCCTCTCCCTCAGCTGGGCAAAGGTTCCCATAATGCCAGACTTTTCGGTGACCTCCAGCGCTGCCCTGAAAAGCTTGGGGGTGTCCGGCCTCAGGGGAATCACCTCCGTGGCCCCCTTGCCCTCACCGCTGTCATCTGGCTTCTTGTCTTTCGTCAGCATTTTCCTGGTACACAGGGGTAGCAGTTTCACCACCTCCAAGACCCATGGTGACATTCTCTCACTGTACAAATGTATACCTGCTAGTACAAACCATAGGTATCACACCATGGGGCAGGCAGGCAATGGCAATTTAACTCCTGATTCTCATAACAAACTCGTAAAACTACATTGGTCCTCAGGAGGTTTCTGTACTAGGATGGGCAGTCATTTAATGCTACCCCAATCATCTGAGGTCCACTCACATCCCTACCCACAGCTTCCCATCCAAACAGGTTGGGGCTTGAAGCAGTCATATGACTTGATCATGTGACTAAAGCAGGGTAACGGGTCTGGTCTCACTTGGCCTTCTTGCGCAGCAGCTTCTGAGATTCTGGGTAGTGCACCAGGATCTCCGCCAGGTCCTTCTTGTCAAGGATGAAGAGGTTGGCAAAGCCATGGGCAACAACATTGGCTGTCCTGCGGTTTCCTCCGCCCACTGCCAGCAAGCTAGGGATGTTAAAAACTGACATTATGGGATGCAGGCAGAGCCTGTTTCGCTTTAGATGTCTGACAAATATCTGATAGCATCAACATTTGATGTCCAATTTACCAGGTTATAATTGTGGATGATAGTAATATTAGGTTTGTGGTTTTGTTATCTTCTTCCAAGTGTATCCCAGTTTTTATGACATAAAACTCAAAATAAATTCAGATATAAAATAGCAGAGTAAAGAAACTCATTTGAGCTGCGCACTGAAGTACGTCACTCTGTTGATTGTATTGCTTTGGAGGACTGATATGTGAAGAACGTTCACCTGATTTCTCCAAAGACAGAGCCTGCCCTCAGGGTCACGAACACGGTCTTTCCATCCGGACCCCCAACCACTTGCACCTCCCCGTCCTTGATAATGTACATCTCTCGACCAATCTCTCCCTGCAGCACGGGAGGGGTTTCAGTCACATGATATATTAATTCTGCAACTTGCTAAATGTTTTTCAAAATACATTGATCTGTTTATAAAAAGTCAATGGTTCACTCCAATTTTATGCATGGAAAATAGCTCAGGAAGACAAGTGACAGCCGTGAATGAGAACACAGAGAAACAGAGCTTCCTCACTCTGTGTGCCCTCACCTTTTTACAGACAAAATCTCCAGGCAGGTAGACCACAGACTTAAGCCTCATCAGCATGTCAAAGATCATCTGCCGGTCACAACCCTGTCAGAAAAGTAAAGAAGAAGGAATCCAGAGGAAGGAGACAGCCATTATTGCAGAGATGCTGCTGGACAGTTACTCAGAGGTGGACATTTCAGGTGCAGAGAGTACAAATCCAGACCAAGATTGCTTGGTCCAACCAGTTTAGTATTAAGAGTCACAGTCACAGAGTCCTCAACTGGTTGGTTGAAACAAAGTCTTGGTCTGGATTTGTACTCTCTGGACCTGATATTTCCACCTCTGCAATTGCTATGTAAAGAAATATAAATTAAAAAAGAAAATAACTGCAAATATTGTAGTGCTATGGTGCAAAATGTCTGTTGCACAAATGACAGTTTACAGTATATTCTTACAGTGTCTGTCTAGAATACAATTGGCTGCAGAAGAGGCAGCATTGAAACGAAAGACATGTACACGGAAGAGTTTGTTTGGAAGTCAGAGGGATCTTTTCATAGAATGACTCATGGAAGGCTTTGCGGTAAGTCTGCGTTGTCCAGCAGACAAGTGGGGGTGTGTCCCCAGCTTTGGAGATGAACTTACTCACCTGGAAAAGCGCGACTTTGCTGACGATGGTATAGTTCACATCCACGGCGATGTCCAGCCTCATCTTCACCGGTAGCTGCACCAACAACTCACGCTCATCTAACATGCAGAGGCACGTCAATCCAGAGCTACGGTTCCACATCACAAATCAAACACCTTTCAGAGATTATCTTCTTTACCCAGCATGCCTTGGGACTTCCAGGTGTAGTCATACCAAGTCTTGACTCTGTTTTGGACCTGGTGGGGGATGTTGTAGGAGGACATGTACTTGATAGTGCTGTCCATGCAGGTTCGGTAATAGGTCTGTCCTGCTGTGGCTGCACCCACCACATCCCTCATCTATAAGAGTGAAGATGGAAGGACAAATGAACAAAGCACAAACTGTTTTGTCGCGGAGATAACGAAGTAATAAGATCTCATCCATTAGTCATCCACAAGTCCTGCCAACCTGTCCAATCATGATGGAGAAGGCGAAGACTCCCACAAAGTAGTTCACCATCTGGAAGACGATCTCAAAGAGGGTGGTGGGGTCTGGCAGGCCCCCGATGGTGATCAGGGTCTTCACGGCAAAGTAGTAGCAGCGGATGTAACTGGGAAAAAGTGAGCAAATAAGATAATTCTGTCGTTCCAGCGCTAAGTCTGGAAACAGGAATGAAGCAGGTCGGGAGGTCCAGAGCGAGCATTTCTCCATCTAAGGGCTAAGGGCGTCCGCGTACCTGTTACCCACGCCGTTGTAGACCCATTTAGTGGATCCTAGGCCCTCGTAAGCAGAGCCCCAGTAGAAAAGACAGGCGTTGATGTGCAGCGAATACAGCAGATAAGTGGTTGTCAAGATGACCCTGTGACATTAGGGGTGGGAAAGAAGATGGATGGGAAAAGATTCAGCGTTAATGCTTAACCTGGACTTTTTGCAGAAAGTATCTGCAGAGGGGATTGGTGGATTGAGGAAGCGGAGCACTGGGGTGCAGGGAGCTGGCGGCTTGGTTGTGCTATTGAATTGGGTCTAAGGATCAATGTCAATGTTGAAAAATACCTATACTGCTATAATTCCTCGGAGCCCTGAACTCATTCTAATGACTCGGGCCCAAAGGAAACATTGGGCTGAATCTTGTTTTTGGAGGAATGACAGAGAGGCTTTCTTTAGCAGGAATTATGCACTGACCAAAAACAATAATTTGTTGGGGGGGGGGCTCTTTGGGTTGGGACTCAGAAGGTTGCTGGTTCGAATCCTGTGGTTGGCAGAGTGATGCCACCATTGAGCAAGGCCCTTAACCCCAATTGCACCAGGGACTGGCTGCCCCTACTGTCTCCTCTACACCAGTTCCATGAGGTGGCCTCCTGAGATGCTTTTCCAGGTGTTCTAAAGGAGGTCCCACATATGCTGAGCACTCATTGGCCGCTTTTCCTTCAATATCTGGTGAAACTCCTCCAAAACCATTTCTATTGTATTTAGGTCTGGTGGCCAGGTCATGTGATGCGACACTATCACTGTCCATTGTAGGCGGTTTGCCATGTTCAAACTTTTGACCAGTAAGAACAGAAAGGATTGTGGGCAATTTACATTCCCACAATAAAATAAATCTGGACACTGTTTATTTGTATTGGTGTAAAACCATGTACCTGTAGATGTAAGCTTTACTGAGGACAGCTTCCAGACGATCGTTGAACTCTAAGAAAGCCATATACTACAGAAAAGCAATAAAAGAGATTGAACACCAAGGAGATGCATACTCAGTCTTTCAGCATGGCTAGCAAAAACACACCTATTTTTAAACTGAATGGTGAACAACGATTTTGTCACAAGATTTTGTGACTTTGCTTGTGAAAAGTTGAAATGAAAGTTTCACAGCATCGACTTGATTTTAATGCAACATTCAGGCATGATGTAAAGCAGCTAAAATTTCTAGGTTTTTAATCCTAAAGATATGGTTTCAAGTTTTGCATTTTAAAACTACAGTCTTATATAAGTTGTTACTAGTATTATTTAGTGTATGTTGCTACACCAATGACAGAGTCAGTGCCGTAAAACTTGGAATATTCAGCATAATACTGAGAGGTTGATGGAGTTCGGTCACCTTGAGCAGTCGAGGGAAACGGAGCAGGGAGTTCACGCCTGTTCTCAGGTAAAATACCTCCAGTGGAACGAGGGACAGCACATCCATCTAAATGGCAACAATATTCCATTTTTACTTATGCAGAGCGGTCATTAAACATTCCTGTATTCTACAAATGTGTATAAAGCCAGCAGACCTAGCACTGTGGTGATCATGTGCGATCGCTTGTGGTTACCTTGAAGCGATGCGTCCGTAAATAGTTTTCTCGCATGTCTTTTCTGTCAGTCTAGAAGGAGAAGTTCTTATTTTTTATATGTAATAGTCATCTATAAATCCTTAAGTGAATCTCCAGAAATGAGCTAAACTAAGGCATTTTACAGAATACGATTATGCATGCGACACATAGAATTTGAATTTGGATTACTGTTATATGCAAATAGCAATGAAACACATTAACCTAAAACTTGTAAAAAGAGTGTGCAGGAAAGTGGGCCCGTTCTCACCACGATATCGCCGGCACGGACAAACTGAAGGCGGGGCTGGAAGACCAGGATGTCCAGGATGTAGACGGCATCACACAGGTAATCCGCCAACAGCCACAGGTGAAGGTTGTTGGCTGTCTGGTAGGGGAAGGCCCAGCGTACCGGGATCAACCACAGGTTCCAGTTCCAGGCCATGGTGACGAAAAACAGCCATATCACATAGATCAGGCCTGCAATGGGGTTCGTCAAGCACGGCTCCGTTAAACGTGGAACAAATACACAAGGTGAACTCAATGGATATGAAGAGAGAGTCTTACTGGTGTAGGGGTCAATGCTCTGGGGGAAGCGGAACTCTAGAAGAGATTTGGCCCATGGTGGTATTGTCAGTTGGTACCCCAGCAGATTGTACTGGTCCTCTTGCACCCCCCCTTCAGTGGGGGCTGCCAACACCTCTCCAGCAGGTGGGGGGGGAGGTGGGGGTGCGGCCTGAGCAGCCTTCTTGGTAGGAGCTGTGGGTGAAATATCACGGGGGTGTGCGAGAGGGTGAGGGGTGTCATTGGACCGGTGCTCTTCTAAGGGATGGTCCGAAACCTGCCCCCCTGCCGCAGGCACTCACAGGAAGGGGGGGTTTCCTCGTCTGATTCATCCGGGTCGATCAGCCTTTCCCTGATGCGTTCGGTCCTCTCCCTGAAGAGCCTCTGCAGCTCCTGCAGCCGCTCACTAACCACGGTGCTGAGCTGCCTGGGCGGCCCAGAGAAAAAGAGAAGTCACATACGTCACGTGATCCCCACGTACCACAAGGAATTCACGGAGCTCCAAGGTAGTTATCTCAAAATTGCATGTTTTTTCTCCAAAATAACATAGATCATGGATTCTAAACAGCTTTTTGGGCAATCATAAATGGCCACCTTCACCTGGTCACCTTACTGCTGGTTGGCACTAAATGATTTGCATTTTATTTATTTAGTAGATTTTTTTATCCAAAAGAATGTGTTTTTGAGAAAACAGGGTTAGACATCCCTGGAACAGTTGAGGGTTGAGGGCCTTAGTCAAAGGCCCAACAGTAAGATCAATCTATCAAACCTGAGATTTGAACCAATAATCTACTGGTGATAGACATAGTGTCCTAACCCGATGAGCCACACACAGCCCCAATGGACTGCAGAGAGCCATACTTACTCTGCTTCACCAGAAGCCTTGACAGTGGTCACCACATTGTCATTCAGTTCACTAGGGGGCTCCAGCTCTTTGCTGCGAAGGAAAGAGCAGAGCAAGGCTGGAGAACCACTGAAATGATGGTATATCGGGAGACTCACTGGCAGAGACTCAGGCGCCTAGAGCCAAGGACTTATAAGATAGTACACAATGTAAAATATTCCTCGGAAATTGACAAGACAAGCAAATGACTAACAGATACAGCAGGTTTAGCTATAAAGTTAGAAGCAAAGCTAAGTTTTAGTGTAAAGGGCAGAAGTTTTATATATACACACACATACACATATATATATATATACACACATATATATATATATATATATATATATATATATATATATATATATATATATATATATATATATATATATATATATATATATATATATATATATATACAGTAAAATCCCGTTATATCGAACTCGTTTATAACGGAATATCGTCTATAACGGACAAGGTCCGCTGGTCCCGGCCGTGTGCCTTTACGAACATGCAGAAAAAGCATCGGATATAGCGGACTCGCATATAACGGAATTTTAATGGACAAACAATTTGGTCCCCAGGGTCACTTTTAGCTGTAGTTTTGTTCGGCTATAACGGACATGCAGACTCCGCCTACAAGGCGTGTGGCGTGCCGGTGATATCCAGCGCAGATACATAGTCGGGATTATTAATAGTCACGCTATATAAATAGGCATGGCGTAATAGTAGGCAGCACTGATTGGTCTGTGTGGCTGTCCATCACCTGGCATGATGTGCGTCAGCAGATGGCGCTTGTAGCCGGAGGGATGCAGTAAGCAATGAGGTCGAGGTGACTACTGTACCGTACATGTATAACCACATATAGACCATATATACTTCCAACAGTCAGGTAAAGTTGGATTACTACATGTACAGTATAATAATCTATACCACAAGTGTGTCTGCTGGGGTGTGGCATGAGTAAATGGTGTCCTGTAGTTGTGTTCTGGGTGTACAGCAACTCTGCATATAACTGACTTTGGATATAACGGACTGTTTTGCTAGATACCTTAAAGTCAATTTTAACAGGATTGTACTGAGTATACACACACACACACACACACACACACACACACGTCCTAATGATAAGATTTCTAATCTGTAGACTGTACTATTTAATTAATATTTTGATTATGGTTTAGAAAGGCTGACTCACCTTTGAGTTACCATGGAGACAGTCGGTACATCTAAAGTGCTTTGGCTTTGTGGGACAGTGGTTTTTGGCACCATTAAGCCTCCATCTGAGTCAGTGACCTTTACGGTGACGGACGGGCACTGGGGCCTGGGGCCCTCTGAGGAACCCACAGATAAACATGGTTTATAACTGTCAGAGAAGCTTCTAGAAAACAGCCCGTGTTATTCTACTGAGCCTCTCTGGATGAGGACATCGAGAAAATCTTAATGTCTTAAGAACCGATAAAAGACAAAAACTGCAGGATTAAAGAAGACTAAAAGTAGAAAAAAGAAGTAAAGAATTGGCATGCACAGGAATAGCACAGCATGAAACTATCTGCACAGCTAAACACAGAATGTTCAGGAATAAGCACACAGCAAGCAAACCCGCTAGAACAAACAGTTCACCTGAAGGTCCGGTGGAGCGACGGGTGAAGCCTCTGCATGGCAGCTGGGAGGGTGGAGGCCTGGCGGGTGTCTCAGAAGCCTGATACGAGGCAAGCGGGGTAGCTGGGGGTAGCTGGCAGCTCTGATGTAGGGGGTGAGGATGGGCAATAGGGGTAGTACTGGGTAAGCTAGTAGGACAGGTTCCAGGCTGCAGGTTTGCCGTTTATACTTTCTGTTGGGGCTTGGGGCTGTTGATCTGGTTAAGGATGTTGAGGCAGTATTGCTGGGCAAGCTGGGGCAATTTGGATATCTGTGGGGGCCACTTATTCAGGCATCTGCAGGGGCAGCTTGAGCGGCGTGACAGAATTCCCCGGAAGCAACTGGCTGATCTGGTCCATGCATTCGTTTATGTGAGGCAAGCGCACGTGGCAGCTTTTTACTGAGGTGCAGCTGCTGGACACTGGAGGCAGAGACCACGGCACAGGGGCGCAGTCACAGTTACACTGTCACAGTCACACAGATACGTCATAGTCAGATGGCATCACAGTCAGACAGTCACAGTCATAGAAACATGGTCACGGTCAGGTCATCATACAGATACAGTCACATAGTCAAAGTCAGACAGCTACAGTCATGCAGTCATAGTCATGCAGTCAGTCACATGGTTACAGTCACATGGTCACAGTCACAATCATGCATTTACGATCATGCAGTTACTGTCACGCATTCACATGCTCACACAGAGAAAGATGTTCGCTTAAAACCATCTGACAAAAACATGTTTACCTCCACGCCCTTCCTCAGCTGGCTCATCTTCCTACAGAGATGGATCACAACAGCCAATGAAGAAGCTGATGTTTCGTCTAACCACACCTGTTCCCATGATGCTCTGCTAAGACCAGCATTACCTGAGTGGAGGCTAGAGATGGAGGGTGCTCATCACCACGCTCAGGTTGTTGAGTTACTGAGACAGTATTGGTGTCAGTGGACACAGGGACCAGCGAGTCCCTCCTCTCTGAAGGTGCCAGATTGCTGGGTGCAGGGGAGGTCGTCCTACCAGGTTCCAGCTCAGGCTCAGAGGGACATACATCCACCAAGTACCTGTCAAGGATGAGGACGGGAGGGAGCATCCATGACAAAGGGATAGACAAATGGTATTATTACCAACAGATCATAGTCTTAATGTTTAAATTCCTTATTCCATGTTGAAATATTTGTAACTTTTCTGTAGAATCATTGTGATTTTAGCTATCGCTAATAAAACTTATGAAATCACGAAAAGTACAAATTTACATTCTAGTGAAATTTACTATTTTCAGTCACAATGAAAAATAACCAGACAAGAGTGGAGAGAAGCCCTGGTCAATCAGACAGGTGTTCTACCTGCCTAACCCTATGATTACAGTCAGATGACAGCAGATGTCCAAAAGCTGACTGTGCTCATTCACAGACAGCTGAGCATGACATTCCATTGAAGCACTGAAAACTGTTACTAAACAGGCGGCCAGATCCTCATCCCTAATCAGGTAAACTCCAGGCGGATACTATAATCAGAGCACTGACTAACTAGCTTATCAAACGTAAGTAATTAATTCATGAATCAATGCAGAAATCAATTTAATTTAACTATGAATTACTCCATTTCTGTGACAGATCCCCTAACTATACTTTATGGTACATCGTATATATTAGCTAGTTTTGATGTTCAGCTTATATAGTTTCAGAGAGAAATCATTTCTGAAGTAACTGGTTTTGTATAAAACCCAAATAACATGTGCTGTCAACTTGCTGGACAATAAAGGGGCACATTTATGCAGGAGTCTATCAGAGAAGTTACTGATTACCAGTGTTGGACATGCAGCCTCATACTGCTGTGGCGAGAGAGAGTAACTAATGACCCAAAACATGCTCATTCGTTAAGGAGTTAAAGAAAAACTGAGGTATATCTGCCAACTCGAGTCCTGCTTGCTTGACGCTGTGGACACTTAAATTCTGACAAGTAGGCCTGTGCAAACCATATGCTGAAAACACACAATAAAAACACAGGAAATAAAATCACTCTTACAACTCACTGATAAAAACAGAAAGGGAATTTGCTTAAATGTCTATATGGAATTATAAACTGGCTGGTTTCTTTAAATTATCCGCGTTAATTTGCTAATTATCAATCACTCCTAATGGGACGACTTCAAAGAAAATAAGAACGTGATTCAACAGCAACAGAAAAGTATGAGCTGCTGTGATATCGTTACATGTATCGTTACATGTATATTCTCACTTTAGAGGTACCAGCATACACCAATCAAAAATCAGAACGCAGTTTGCCTTTTATTGAAGCCTGCAACCGAACACACTAAAAAGCCAACTGTCCATCAGAGGGTTAGGGTTACAAATTACAAATAGGTCACGTTATTGATCACGGAGATGAAGCTTCATTTTCTGTATTTTCTGACTCCAGTGGATGTGGTGTTCTCTGTTCAAAGATGGGCTCAAATCATGCCCCAAAGTAATCCAAGAGCTCATGTATCAGGGTCAAAAATACCCCAAATAGTTTAAACTTCATTCGGCTATCAGTAACTGAGGGTATAACATATGTCACTGAATTTGAAGAAAGAATATGTTATTAGTCTTTTGATCAGTAAAAGCCTTGTTTTACAGTGCTTTGAGCCTGTAACTCACTATGGACTGTACTGAACAATTGTTCTGTTTTGCATACCATGTCAGATGAGATCACGGGGATGTAATCCCATGTAATCCCATGGTGGAGGCCACGTCTAGTGAGATAGTTTCGACTATAAATTTAAATAAAGACCTCAGTTGATTCCTAATTAAAATAGGCATTCTATCATTTAGATCACAATAAGCAGCATGTATGACCATGTCATGGTTTATATGGAAATGCAGCTTCAGACAAATGACAGATGTAGACAATCTTACTCTGAAATCCTACTGAGCTCATCCTCATTCTCTTCTTGGATTGTCTGTAACCTGAATAGCCCACAAAAAGATAAAGGACAGAAACTTTAAATCACATCAAGTGTGGCTGAACATCAATAGTCTTGTTTTATAACAGGAAAATGCAGGTTTCACAATAGTATTAAAACATTCAAATGTATGAAACGTAAAATTTGTCACCAATGAACCAACGGCATAGGGTGACTTGTTAAATCTTTTAAAGCACTTTGGGGTCATTTTAAAGGGAAGTGTGCCACATGTAATTAATTATGTATAAAAGTAAATACGTAAGGCAAGATCAGGGGTCTTAGCCGTGCAGATGGGCCATGTTCCGGCCAAAAGGCAGGACGAAAAGGATGCACTGTGTGGTAGACTGGCATAAACAGGGACTGCACTGCTCTGTGGGCCATAGGGGTTCCATACTCTGCAGACTGGGCCTCCTCCAGGCGCCTGGCCGCCTGCTTAGCTGCCTGCATGGCCAACTCCTCCGCTGCTCGGGCTTCTGCCAGGCGGCCCTCAAGCCTTAAAGAGTGACATGGGACAGGAAAAACATGGCCCAGTGAACCCAGAGTGCCCCCTATGGGAGGCTATGCGTAAAAGGCACACATCTTATTTTTAAAATAATAATAATAATAATTATTATAAGATGGAAGGAGAGATCTACGGAAGATAAAGTTATAGGGTATATAATATAATATAGGGTATAATCTTAATATAAGATTAAAACAAAGAGCAACAGACAGAACAGATAAATAAAGAAGAAAAATTCAAGAGATGGACATTTTATAGAAGCAAGCTAAGCAGTATTTTCTCTTTACCTTGCCTCTAGAGATGTCTTGGACGTTTCCTCTTCCTGTTTCTCTTTCTCCGTCTCCATGTGTGGGTCTGTGTCCTTCAGAAGCATCTGCGCAGGGTCTGGATGCACACAGGCTGAGGGGAAGTGGTTCAGCCAGGGTCAGTGCCGGAGCACAGACCTTGGGAACCGACACTAGAAAACAACACTGATTCTGTGACTATGATACACAGCTGGAGTCCTGCAGTTATGGACCTTCTCATGGTCCAACTTCACGGAAACCTCATCCTACATCACTGGTCTTGTCCAGTGGGTGAATAATATTCATTAATTGTTAATAGAATTTAAGACTTATGCCCCACTGTAATCCATTTAACTCCCTGCTAGTGGTTGGTTAGGGCGCAATTAAAATAATAAAAATCTAGTCCAACAGTGTCACCACCAGGTGATAGAGTGTATCTGCAAATCAGTGCTTTATGTGTGTTCCTGTTTACACTGCATGGGCTGAGCACGATCTCTTTGTAGTAACAGATATTTCGTTTTGTTGGGTGTGTTTAATCAATTTTGTTAATGTTAAAAATAATAAATACATATAGATCTAAAACATCATACAACTTAATAAATGACTTACAAGTCTGTCCATCAGTGCTTTCCTGTAGAACAAAACCATATACATCATTATTACACATAGGATGCATTTCATTTCATGATGACTTTGTTACCAAAACAGTAAGAAGTTATAGTGATGGTAATCTACGGTATCTGAATTAAATAATTAGTATATTTGACATAATTGCTTTGCACTGAGAAATGTCCAGAAGGCGTCCTGACCAGTGATTCTGATCTGGGTCTCAGGACTGGCTGCGGCAGCATGTGGCCAAGTCCCTGAAAGATCCATCCCAGCATGCTGCAGAAGGACCAGAGAGAGGCAGGGAGATGATCAAGACTGCCTGATGTGTAACACAGGCTGGTGTGTAGTATGGACTGGTGTGTAATACAGGCTGCTGTGTAATATACACTAGTGTGTAATACAGGCTGGTGTGTAGTATGGACTGGTGTGTAATACAGGCTGCTGTGCAATATACACTAGTGTGTAATACAGGCTGGTGTGTAATATACACTAGTGTGTAATACAGGCTGGTGTGTAATATACACTAGTGTGTAATACAGGCTGCTGTGTAATATACACTAGTGTGTAATACAGGCTGGTGTGTAGTATGGACTGGTGTGTAATACAGGCTGCTGTGCAATATGGACTGGTGTGTAATACAGGCTACTGTGTAATACAAACCAGAAGTAGAAAGTTCATGACAGTACAAATCAGACCGAGATTTTGTTTCAACCATCCAGTTGAGTTCTTTGTGACAGTGACTGTTTATACTCAACTGGTTGGTTGAAACAAGATCTTGGTCAGATTTGTACTACCTGAACCTGAACTTTCCACCTCTGCTACAAACCGCTGTGTCATACATGGTGCTGTTCCGCTTTCCCACCTGCGGTTTCAGGCTCCCCGTTACTCAGCCAGGACTTACTTCTGTCTTTGGGGCTCAGATTCATCTGCAATCAGTGCTTCTGGATGTGTGTGTGGAAAGGAAGAGAGGCAGGATTCACTAGTGAATAGGCGAATAGGATTCATTTGACCATATATTTCCTATAATAAGTTATAAAGGGGGGGGGGGGGGGGGGGGATGCAGCGGCAGAGTACTAATTGCATTTATGTTTAACTGACACTTTCTTAATCTACAGAAAGGCACAATTTGGCCTGTTTATACAGCTGGATATTTTATTGGAGCAGCTCAGCTTAAGTACCAGATCAAGAGTCCTTCCTGTAAGTATATTTACATTCATGAGTTAAATGTTTGGGTGTCGTTTTCAGTGTTTGTCAGGTTTGTTTAACTAATCTGCCCGTATAAGGCTTTATATGGCTAAAATGTGAAAATATCGTCAATGTCAATAAAGTTTCTTTTGAACCTAGCTGGAGGCAGGTGTCGAGAGGCAGGTGTCGAGAGGCAGGTGTGGAGAGGCAGGTGTCGAGAGGCAGGTGTCGAGAGGCAGGTGTGGAGAGGCAGGTGTCGAGAGGCAGGTGTGGAGAGGCAGGTGTGGAGAGGCAGGTGTTGAGAGGCAGGTGTTGAGAGGCAGGTGTGGAGAGGCAGGTGTGGAGAGGCAGGTGTGGAGAGGCAGGTGTCGAGAGGCAGGTGTCGAGAGGCAGGTGTCGAGAGGCAGGCCAGCCCTCGTAGCAGGAACACGGCCCTGATTGCAGAAGCCCAGGTTACGTGGGCAGTGATCGCCGGGTTTGGCACCTTTGCCTGGGGTCTTCGAGGTCTCCTCCATGATGACGGAGTACTGGCCATCCACTGGCTGGGGCACCACCTTCCCCAAGCTCTGCCATATCCAATTCATCACTCTGCAGGGGGGGGGGGGGATGTGAGAGGAGTGTGAAGTTATGATACCATCTGTCATCAAAGGAGACAAGCAGTCCATCGACACATGGCCCTGAGGGCAGTCTGTGCTGCAGGGGGGTGCTGGGTTCATGCCGGCCAACCCATTAGCGACATAGGCGGCCACCTAGGGCACCATCTTCTGAGGGGGCCCCGATTCAGCAAGTTGCTTTCACTCTACATGTTCTATGGACCTGTAGTAGTGCTCGCATTACTGGCACAGAACATCTACACAATGGTGGTTATTTTGTGGGGGGTGGGGGGGGTGGGGGGGGAGTTTGAATAGGGTTCACATGGGCTTTGACCCATCAGGGGAACGGAGAGATAGGAGTGACAGTGGCAGATACACACCTTGGGTGGGAAGAGCGACTCCTGGTGTCTGTCTCTGCAGTCTTCTCTTCAGACTGCAACTCCGCAACTGGTACGTGTGGCGGGGGCTCCGTTTCTGTATGGTGCGAAAGAGTCGCAACTAATAAACACGCCAGAATATGGGCACCGAAAAGGGCCTTGTGCAATCAGGGTCAAATGTAGATACTCTAAAATATAACAGACCTCACCTGGGGTGAAGAGATAATTCAGTTGACTTACCTGGAAGTTCACCTGCAAGTTCCTTTATATCAGACACCTAAAGATAAATAAAGATTACATTAAAATACAGAGTCAGAGGCAGTTTATACAAAATGCTATTTCCAAGCAGCAGTTCCCCTCTTAGGGCGTAAAAGGGTAACCTTTCGATAGGCAGTCGAGTTCCTTTTACCACTGAAGTTGAAAAGAATGAGAGGGAAGCAATTGACCTTTATTCTAAGTATAAATGCAGGTGGTTTCATCTTACTTCTGTAATTTCTTCAGGCTCAGGGCCCTCCTGGTACTTTCCCTCTGGTTGAGGAACCACTTTGTTCAGTCCTTGTGAAATCCAACCATTGACCCCAGGTCTGGGGGGAGAAAACTGTGAGCACTCCATGACCACTAGATGGCAGGAGACACCAGCTAAAGGTGGGATCAATATTGACTTAGTATGGCGTGATGTTGAACAAGTTTGTTTTTTTTTGCTGCCAGCAGAAGGTGCTCTCAAAGAAGTACAGGCAAACTTCCCTGCACGGTGGAGCGTTAACTTTGCTGGTGCAATGTTTAATCAACCAAGTTGTGCAGGACACCTATTTACATGAGGAACAATGAGGCAAAGCAGTTTGCAAATGGGAAGCGTGGGACAGCGAAGAAGCCGGTGAGGTTGGGGCGTCTATTTATTATTTACTACTACTGCAGGCTACCAGCTGTCCAGAAGATCATGGGAGAGCACAACACATGTCAGTCGGCTGCCATTGTTTCCTACTGTCTTGCCTCCACCTGCCTATCCCATTCCCACCTGCTCCCCACCCACCAGGTCCCCTGGACAGTGCTCAGGGCTATTGGGGGGCGTGTTTGGATGCTAGCCATCCTTAGCAGGGAAACCTCCTACAAACCCAGTGCCTGCATCTCTCCTAATACACAGACAATACTGAGCTGACCAAATAACCCCCCCCCCCACTGCAATTTACCCCCAACTTCATCTTCATCTCAATAATATCATGCTGGGCAAACCTGGGGTCCGTGGTGGCCTCCTCCCCTCCAGAGGGCTGTGGGAATGAGACAGAAGGGAATCCAGAGTATAGAAGATAGAATATATTTTCTTTTTATTTTAAAGTATATTCTTATTACGCTGCTGTTCTTAGGGGTCTCTGTAGGGGGCAGAATAATTAATAGGTTAACTATGACTGGGAGATACCTGGGTGCCGATGTCTCTGAGGGAGACTGTTTTCAGGGGGGTGTTTGGCAGGCTTTTCTCTCTCAGAGGGTGGGCTGTTTGGTTTGAGTTAACAGCGTACGAGTTTGCAAGGCGTGTCTGTGACCGACAATAACCATTATTAAAGTGTTTCAAGAAAACTTTTGTCCTATTTAGTTGCGAGATGCTGCAGCTTTACAAAGTCCCTGGGAAGCCAACCTTGTCACCGGATGGTTCCCTGCTGGGCTTGGGGCTTCCTGTGGACTGAGGCAGAGTGCTGGGCAGTTTGTGCGAGATCCAGGTCAACATCCCCCTCTGCAAACTGAAAGCAAGGAGGGAGGAAGAGAGAAGAAGAGATAGATGAAGTAGGCAGGTAATGGAGACGAGGAATGGAAACGGATGGCTGGATATGGAGTTGGACGAGATTACAGGCTCTGAATGCAGATTCCCTTCCCAGGGGGAGTCCAGCCTATTCTGCCAATGCAGGACTTTGCTTTCTCATATATACAGACGTTTCAGGAGACTCTCACCTACTTTCTGAGATCCCCTCCTCCTTTGGCTTGGCACCAGGGGCTGTCAGATCAGGGCACAAAGAGCAGTTTTCAGTTAACAGTCTGGGCTGGAGTCCATGTGGGGCAAGCCTTGTAGTCCTAGGTGGTATGCTGCTGCATGTAATCAATCAGAACTATAATTACTCGTTTGACTTGTGGAGTGCAACTCCACTCTGTGTGCTTGCGCGATGTCCATTAATTCTGTATCATGGGACACCAGGGAGGGCGGTATCCCTTACTTCTCTGTGTGAGAAACACAAGGTGTGGCGTTTGAGCGTGTGAACTGGCTGAAATGCGTGTGTCTCACGGCCAGTGTGTGAGACTTGAGAGCCATGCTTATATGAACCAAATGGGCCTTGTTTAAATCCTGGTGGTAATGGACTCCTGATGCATGCAGATGAGGGGATCAATCCAGTTTGCACGCTGATTCTATCTTTGGACATAATGGGTACGCTACAGTGCCGCATAGCAGTAAGATGGACTGTGATGAAGCTACAAGCTAATGCTACATATTAATGCCGCAAGCTAATGCTACATGCTACAAGCTAATACTATATGCTAATGCTACAAGTTAATGTAATGAGCCCAATATTGGGTCTACATAAAAGCACTCACCATCCTTAGCTTCATTTTCCTGTTGGGAAAGAAGAATCATTTTCATGAGTGATTTTGTTTTTTTTTTTTTTGGGGGGGGGGGGTGTCGAAATAAGCATAAACCTGTTCTTCATAATGTAGTTATGAATAGCATTTCATATTACATGTGGCAGGCAGGAAAGGTTACTCTGGTTTACACCCAACAGATTCTGTATCGCTAAACATAGACTAGAATGTGACCCTCTGCATCTTACGATTAAGAGTTTCTAGTCTGCTTTCAGTTTGGGCTGAGAAATATGTCCACGTAATGCTAGATATTTATCTTTTGCTCCAGAAAATCAGTAAATAAGATCATCAATTACATTCAGATTATCCAGGTGCTCCTGGAGCATGGATGATTTCCAGAGTAGAGAATTTATAGGCTGTATTCTGATGTGACACGGTAATATTAAATATCATTTTATAACATTGCTAATACAATCGTCTTTCCTTCTATCACACAACAGCCAGCAATCACACATGTGCACGCACACTCGCACACAGACACACTTCGGTGAAGGGAGCATTTGGTCCCACTAGGAGTGGTGAAGTTCCATCGGCTGGCTCGTCCCCTCTCAGTTTCCCAGTGGGCAGTGGGGGCTGAGGGACGACTTTCACCACCCAGTTTAACATCCTAAAGATAAGCAGACAGGAAGCCTTTGAGTCTTTGAACCTAGTCAAAAACGGAAAAAGCACAAGGCTTCCTGCCGTGGGTCTCAGGCCTCTGCCTCAGAAGAACCCCAGCTGATCCTATATGCTTGAAAGACAGTGTCTGTATATATCCTCCGCAGTACAGTTATTTTGACAAAATATCACACGTTGCCGTTACACGAGACTTTAGCTTGGATCATTTAAGGACTCGCTTCGTCTGGCCAGTTCATAATGAAGGCACATCAAATAAATCATCTTCTCATGGCTCAGGGGATTTGCAGCCATCATCCACGATTCGGAGCCTCTGGCCTCGTAAGTCACTGAGGCTACCGCAATGAAAAACAGCACAAGTGAGCTAATCTGCTAGGGGAGTGAACATAGAAAGATAACTCTTCGTCCATGGAAGTCTTCATCTAATCAATTCGGCATTATAAATTTGCGGTTCTGTTGGTTGAGGTTCATAGGGACCAACATCCAGATTCCAGAACCCTGTGAGTAACACCTACTTGCTCATTACTACAGCCTCTATTCTACTGCGCCCATATTTAATTTACACTTCCTGCCGTGGTGTGAGATTTTAAACTTAAACTCTGCAGCTGAGTTCCTGTTGTCCATGGCTGCTTAGTTTCCAAAGGGGCTGGGAACTTTTGCCTGTTTTCAAGAACCACTCATCCAGTTATGATAGTCAGGGGCTAATCCTAGGTCAGTGGGGTAGAATGCAGGGCACGCTCTGGATAGGATGCCGGTTTATCACAGAGCAGTTGAAGCCATTCACAGCATCACATCCGAGGCTATTTAGAGTTGTGTTTAAATGTGTACTGTAGCAAACCCATCTTATGAACCCACGACATTGGAGACAGGAGGAAACAATGCTTTGTACGCACCCTGCCTATTTACTCTTCTCACCACTGGTGCAAGGGTGCACAGCTGAGCAGAGGAACGATAAGGACTGCTAAGCCACTCTGTGTCAGAGCTACTCACAGTCCGAATGGCTTCCCAATATAACCCACTGTGTAGAGCCAGCTGAGCCAGGCGGACATGTTCTTCTGAGAGTGAGGTTACAGGCTATCCCATGCAGAGCAATAGCCATGCTGTACAACTCAACCTAGAATCCCTGCATAGCAGACAGTCAAGCCGGTAACTGACTCCATTTTAAATGGCAACTCACACCCTTTGCACACTGAATTCCAGCTTATTATCTCCGGACGAAGGTTCATAATCCAAAAGTGCAGAACAGTGCAGTATAAAAATAGCTTCACCCCATTAGCTTTTATGGTAACACTTTAACTCAGTTACTACTCAAATCATGCAGAAATATAGTTCCTACTTTAGATAAAAGATGCGTCATGATTCATTAACGATGAACAAAAATATGATCGGTATTTATCTCATATTATTCATTACTTGTTCCTTGAGTAATTCCTTCAGTGGTTCACAAACGTTTACAGAATCAACAGATATAGCAACAAATACGGTATCTGCTTGGGATGGAAGACGAATGATGAACAAATATGAGTTTCAGTTTTTAACAATCTTCCATATCAAATAGGGTCATGGTGAGCCTGGAATCTATCAGTGGAAGCACAGATAAGTCAGAAGAAGAGTCTGGATGGACTCCCTGACCATCACCGGGCCACCTCACTATCACATTTCCATAGTTTTATTTTGTCCTAACCTCAGGCCTTGAACTCATGTCAGCCTCCGTCTTCCTTTTAAACACACATATATACACATCTGGCCAATAACTGTCCACCATCAATATGAGCATAGACCCCACTACCGGAGAAATAGGACAGAATCTTACCTGAGGGCTCAGCCGAGCGTTACAGATCGTCTGGTGATTGCACGGCTGAAAAGCTGTCTGTGAAGATTAGCACAAGCTGAAGCTACAGTAATTGGATTAAGAAACAACCTGAAACAACCCCCCCCCCCTTCAGAGGGATAGTCATCAGACGGTCTAAACAAATATCCAGCATAAACTGGGAGAGAATTAAATTAAAGGAAAAACCGTTTTTTAAAGAGAAGTTTCTTTACAGTGAAATCAGTTGATTTCACTATGATAACGTAACAGTTTATCATACAGATGTGCACTGATAGTTTATGTATATTTTCATTAAATTCTGCTTTTCATTTCCTGTGGGCTGTTAAAACAAACAATGGCACTGTACAGCGGACAGCAGGGGTTTCCTGTGGGGGTGTGCCTGTGCAGGTGTATACAGTCAGTAAGACCGCTGTTCTCAGATCAGGGCACCCTAAAGCCGTCAAAGGGACCTGAACGAGGCTTGCAGGATAACTGCTAATGAGGTTAATTCCCTCGTCAGCAAACGAGGGCATTGAGCTGCTGTCTGCTCAGCTAGCGCCGCCCTGCAGTCTCTCATTGTCCCGACACCCTGTGAAATGTGTGACTGAGCTCCTTCCAGAATGCCTTCACTTGGCAGCCCCTTAAGCCCCTACAGTGAAAATGCCCCATCCTATGCCTGGCTGGCTAAACCAGTATTCATGCAGATTACACTCAAAAAGGTACTTCCCCCCAAAAAAAAAGCCTAAACGAATAACTAGTAAGTAGAGTTGAAAGACCGTAATTAGCTGGTTAACAGAATATGCTGCTTCAGCATCTCCCAAATAAGGAACAGGTTTATTTAATACAGAATTGATACTTTCTTGATCCCGGTTGGGAAATTCTCTTCGTCACATTCCCCATCCTGCTCTCCATGAGACACACACAGATGAAAGGGTCCAATTTATGTGTGATTCAGGGCACTTGAACCAACAAGCTCTGTGTTATTAGCGCAATGCCTTATCTGTTTAGCTAGAGTATTTAGTGTAGTGACTGTTTGTGGCCAACAGGGGGCCCCAATGCTTGGGAGCCCCACACAAGTGCATGGCCCGTGAGGAGGTAAGCACCACCACTGAGTGGAATGGTACTCTGAGACCTTCTGCATGTATTTCTTAGGCATATTAAGCAAAACGAACCATTTCACACTTAATTGCATGCAGTAAGACTAACTGGCATGTCTAAATGGCCCATAATGTATGAGCCTGTGTGTATGCCCTTTCCATGCATGCAATGTGTCCTCTATGTTGCACCCTGTGCAGCCTGGGATAGACTCCTGTCTGGATAAGCAAGAAAGGATCAGCGAGGATGAGATCTGTATACAGATGAAACACTCCTCTTTGGCTACACTCAAGTTCAGTCATATGTGTAGGGTGTAATGCTAAACTAATCAAGTGAAATGTCATTGCAGTAATTCCGAATCTGGGATCCTTCTTGACTGTGACGCAGATGCTTCACAAGGCAGGAAATACATGGCAGATCAAAGATGTGCCAAGCAACAGCTGCCAAACTGGGAATCCCATTAAGAGATAAGGGAAGGTGGGGTTGTTTATAATCTAGCCAAGCTTTAAAGCATAGGGTGACAGGCCTTGCTGTGTCCTCTGGTCAAGGTCCAAGAAAGGGAGTCAGGATAAGATAACGAGGTGAAATGTGATTGGATAGGGAGGATGTAGGGGAGAACCAATTAGGTTAAGCAGAGTAGCAGGGTGGAGCCAGGAGGTAATGAACCAGGATAAATAATATTGTCTGTTCAGAGATATCGTTAAAACATTGTTTCCTGTGGAAAGCAGGTTTAAATTCAAAACAGCTTTACTGAGAGCAGGGAGAATTTGGGTACATAACTTGTTGTGGATACATTAACAACAGCATTGTGTTTTAATATTTAACTAAACCTATTTAAACAAACCTTCTTATTAAAGTCTGGTTCCTTCATTCCACTGTTTAGCTGATGAGTATCAACTTTGGGGACTGTGTCACGCAGTCTGGCAAAGTTTAGGAAAATTGTTTTAAGTCCCTTTTTCCCTAATGTGCAATCTCCCCCTCTCCCAAGCTTACCCGGGGACCTTCTGATAAAGTTCTTATCTACTGGCATGATTCATGGGAGCCATCACTTCCTGCAGGAGGTTTTAATTAGTAACTCTGTGCCCATATACAGTATATATCTCTGTTGCATTACTGTAAATACAGATGCACTTGTTCAGCCTAGAAGAAGATTTCAAAATGATTGTCCATGTCTGGGCCATCCCAACGAAGTTCTGTACAGAATTCTGAGCGAAAGTGGAACTGTGACGGGTCAGTGCTGTGCCAGGTTCATAATTCAGCCTCCTGCAATGTCAACATTCACCCCAGTAGGAGGTTGGTAGTGAAAATGGTTGATAAATAATCTTTCTTTCTTTCGGGGGGGGGCATAATGGTGCACTGGTGCCTCATTCTTCTGGGGACCAATGTTCAAGCCTCCACCATGGCTCCCTGTGTGTGGAGTTTGCATGTTCTATCCGTGTCATTGTGGGGTTTCCTCCAGTTTCCCCCCCACAGACCAAAAACATGCTGAGATGATTTGGAGTTACCAAATTGCCCATAGGTGTGCCTGTATGAGTGAATGGCATGTGAGTGTGCCCTGTGATGGGCTGCCCCCCATCCTGGGTTGTTCCCTTCTGGGATAGACTCTGGACCCCCTGCAACCATGAATGGGACAAGCGGTTATAAAAATTGGATGGATGGGTCTTTCTATTAGGAAGAGGAGCAATATGTACCAGTTTAAGGGATTCTATTTGAGAAGACGCCAAGTAATGTTTGATGGATACTAGGACTCCTACAAAAAGAGGATCATTCTGCCAGCTGTCCTGCTGCTTAGGATCCATATGGATTCCCATCCGTGGAACTCTGTTGTGGGTTAGTCTCTGCGGGATTCATGTCTCCCTCTCTGTCTTGGGAGTGTGAGTCCTTCCAAGGCACCTCTTTGTCCAAACAGTCCACCAAGGCAAAAGATCAACTGTATGTGGGAAGTGAGGCTGATTTTGGCCAGATGTTGCTTCTTGGAGCAAGATTCCCATGGTAACTGGCTAGCTGTAGAGCTATCAGAAGGCGTGTAGTGCTCTGCTTCAGCAATTAATTCCTCATTGGTTTTTACAAACTGGTGACTCTAAGGAAGTGATCCTCACATGCAGATGTAACCTACAACCATAACGATTCCCTTGAGGACGTGTGGTTTAGCTTGGAGTCCACCAGATAATCTTCTCCTTTTCCCACTGTGGGCTTAAACTCAGCACATCCTCATGCAGGTCTGCTTACGTTCTGCTTGAAGTACATCACGCATGGTTCCCATTACAAGATTTAAACACCTTTTCCATTGCGCAATCTCCCTCAAGTGGCACATCAAGACTTCTTGCTGAATTTTCATAGCCTTTGACTATTGTCTTTGCCATCGTCAACGTCACCAGCTGTGAATTGAGCCCATCCCACAAACCGATTATTGTAAGGATGATGATTTCATTCTGCAGGTTTTGTTGGACTGGGAGTGGCTCAGAGATCTCACAAAAACAGTTCCAGTGTCCCAACGTTCCAACCCCACTGTAGAATAATGGAATTACTGGTCAATATAGTAACATATGGGATTGTAATTAGGTTTTGAGAACAGAAATGTCATACTTGTATATTCTAACCTGAAACTAGGGGCAAGAAATTAGAATCGTCTTTTATGATTGTAAGAACTCTAAGAGCTGATTATGGACAACAATCAAAACCAGACTGTTCCTTATGGGGTATTTCAAAATAACTAAACGATTACATAAAAGTGTGAAATAAAAATGCTGGCAAAGTAATTTGGCATCGTCCTGACTGTGGTGCTGCCGTGGAGTTCCTGAGTGTCGCCCCAACGCTTAATTTGGGGCTTGAAAGTTGAAAGTCAGACAGACATGAGTTACTAGATCCACTCCCTGAACTGCGGGGAGACCAATCACAGACAACTGGGATGATGTCACCTCCAAAATTTTTATCCGTGTTATAACGTTGTAGCATTGTAATGCTGCATAATATTGGTGAGTTGCCACACTATCTATCTAATCTGTCCATCCAATGCTGGGATCATTTCTGTATACACATTACTCGCACATATATTCTGCTTTTAGCGAGACCCCACACACATGCAAAAACTACCCCACATGTGAACATATGCACACAGTGACAGACGGGCACAAACAAACACACATGATACGAGCCTGATCACTCAGTAAATGACTACCAGATGTTCGGCAGGTGAAGGAGGGAGTTCACTTACAGAAGGTGATGTATGGCACAGCAAACCCATTATACTACCGGAAACTAAACAGCCTTTTTACTGTGATCAATGGCTCTGGGGAGGCTGTGGGGCATAAATGAAGGTTTGCTTTTTTTGGGATATTATTCAAATAATGGGCTTCCTGTAGAGTGCCAGGGTTTCTGGCCTGTCAGGAAGAAAAAAGTTTATGGTGAGATGCTCTTAAGAACATTTGGATGGGAGATCTGTACGATTAGGTTATGATTTGCAATATGAGAGGAGATCGAAATCAAATTCCAGCGTGCTCTTGAGAGTGCAAAGACCTTTGTCTGTGAAAGAGAAGTGTCAGCATTAGGATGCAGTCCCAGTTATTAAAATACTGGACCTTGGGAGTTTCATAGCATTAGGTCAGTGGAGGGGAGCACTTGGCGTAGGGCAGGGTAGCAGTGAAGAGTGATGGTCTGTGAGCAGCAGTTGTAATGAAAGCAGATGGGAATACATGTCACAGCCATGTGAGAGTCGTCGGAGTTCAAACCAAATGACCTCAAACCAAGAGCTGCAGTAAAGTCTGTGGGGCGTAAGCAGGTTTCAGACCAGGCGTGCTGTGAATCCCCAGCCACATGGGCCAACGTCGACAAACAGCGGGTGAGAAATTCCTCAGATCCGTTTTAGCACTTACATAAGGAACCCCATGTGGATTCCCACCCCGAAATGTCATGTGACACACCTCGCACGCGGCCGCAGAATGCAGCCAAGCCCCTCGTACTCCGTCATTCAGACACCGTGCCTTTTTCCAGGGTGGGGGGAAAGCAGGCTAGCATGGTTATTTTTGGTTTGATGGAGAACCAGGTGTGGATTTGGTGAATGAATGCCATCTGCTGCTTCAGGGTATGACGGCCACTCTTGGGTGTGTGTTGAAGTGAGATCTGAGTAACTCATGCCAACATGTCCTCACACCCTAACCCTGTATAGGAAGGTGTGGAAGGATCCGGAAGGGCAGATTTGTATCTCTGGGTGGGTGGGATTTGCCTGCTGAGGGTATAATGGCATTAGGGACTCTGGGGGCAGCGTGCTGGGGGCTTCGGGATCCTGCACACCATATGAGGACCAAAATGGACCCAGTCAAACACCACCGAACTGAGCACCTGCTTCATTTTTCATTGCGACCCCTGTGACCATGCTATCCCACAATCAGCAATTATTAGCAGCAAAGAACACAAGTATAAATGTGAACAACTGACAATATCAACAGAACTGCGATAGCTGGGTTTCACCTCCTGAATCACCTTTAGTCAAAAAAACATGAAGCTTGGAGGATAAGGAAAATGAGGCGGAAGGTCAGCTCCCGTAACACTGCCTGTTTGATTGTCAGTTGCCCACAATCTCGGCATATTATCAATAAATATCTCTTCCAGGCCCATCCCCGGCCAGCAAGCCCACCCACTTGAGTACTCCCTTCTCACACTCCAAGCAGCTGTAGTCACAATCCTCACTGCGTGGGGGCAGAGAGCCTACCCCCAAAGGGTACTAATCTGCAGCCTGTTAATGCTTGCTAAATGCTGCCCTGCCACAAATAACAGCCTTACAAGGCATTTTATCTTGTATGCTAAATGCCCTTTGTGTGCCGAAGTCAACTGAGCAGATCAAGTGCCCCCAGGTGGCGGCCGATGGAATGGCAGGGCATTCCCCTGCAATAGCACACAGATGTTATTTGAGGGGAGGCTTGCCCCTGACTGCCTTCCCCCCTCGGAGGACCACTCCAGCATTTTGTCAAAGCGAGGGACGCCAGCTAATTGCCTTGCATGTGTGTCCTGCAGGAAGTGGCCTGTTGATATTTTTCTTCCTTCCTTTTATCTGGCCCACTTGGACGAGAGTTTGGAGAAGGAGGTGACCCTTCTAGACACACCTTAAGAGAGTGGAGAAACAAGTACATTTATCAATGTTGTATTCTTATTATTTTCATTAATTAAACACATGCATAAAATGTACATTAACCTAATGAATACTTAGACCAAGTAGGGGTACATTTAAGAAATTCATCGTACTTGAACCCTACAAATGACAATAAAGTTTTGGATCTTGAATTTTTAATCAGAGTGTTAATTTGGTCCACCATTCTTTATATCTATAGCCTGTTCGCTGATGTTATTGATGTGTAAGACTGTACTGTACTTCACCATCTGTTTGTTCACTTCAGTATTGTCATGGCGTGTGTGCGTGTGTGTGTGTGCGTGTGTGTGTGTGCGTGTGGTGTGTGTGTGTGTCCTGTGATGGACTGAGCTCCCATCCAGAGTGTCTCCTGCCTTGTGGGATATTCTCTAAGATACCCCAATAAATGAACAACTGGCAGATGGATGGTATGTCAATCTGCTGCACTGCATATGCGGAGAATCTTACCTCACCCACATCTTCTGCTGGGGCTGTAATCTTCCAGCTTTTCCATGTTTCCTGAGCAGGACAGACAAATTATAACATTTATCTCACAAGGTGCCTCTGAAAATACCTCAGTCTCGACTAAATTCCAATTGAAGCTTTTTTTCTTTCTTCTGCTTTCTTTGCAGTTTTCCATTTCTACCAGACAGCTGTTTTGTTTCAACATCTCATGCTGTCCAAGTCACATGTGTCCAGTTAGCAGAGTAAGTCATGACCTGGTTTTTGTGCAAAAATTTTAATATTTTCTTAATGTGGGTCTAGGAGTAATTGTCCAATGAGAAACAAGACAATCACATGAGTAGGCTATTGTTTTATGTTGTGTATGAATAAGTGTGCCGGACTGTATGTGTGTGTGTTGGCGTTTGCCCATCTGTAAACATCATCTGCAAAATGCAGAAGCCTTGATCCAAGAAGTGCAAGATAAAAATATGGGAGTTAAGAAGCCACAGGCTCGAACTGGGGTGGCTCCAGAACAGGGACGTTCACCAGGGCCACCTGCAGATTTCCTGCTGTGGCACGAAGGGTGGATCCTCTACATTAAAACCATAAAGCACTTTGCTCTGGAGTTATCTTCTGCTGGATGCAACATATATATTCCATTAACAGAACAGCCCTACACAGCACAATAGGCTACATGATTATATACTGTAATTGATGTGATATATGGATTCCAGGATGATTTTTTTGGCCTCATGCGTTTGAGAGAAGACACACCAGATAAATGGTAGCTTTTATGCAAGTATGCAAGTAGAATAAATAAGAAAGAAGCAATATCTCCCCCCCAGCACAGTATATACTAATGCAGTCACATTAACATATGCCAGTTTTTATTAATATATCGCATTAAACTGTTCATCCATTGACCGCCAAGTGTGTAGTCATTTACATATATGTATACATATATATATATATATAACTATTAAATGTGCACATAATTTTGTTTTTGCCTGATGGAGTGAGTGTGATTGTTACCAAAGCAACCCTTTCCCCAACAAACACTTGAATCCATAATTAACCATGTTAATCCATAATTAACCATGCCCGACACATTCCAGGCCAGTAAGCAGCTGCCTAAAGCCTGTGAGAATGTTACTGTCAAATGATGGATGTCAGCCAATAGTCCTGGTCACCGAAGTAACATGACCTGGCAGACATCCCCAGCTTGGCTCAGACACCTGCTGGTGAAGCCCAGTCCACCCTGATGATCATGATGGGAGAGTCCATGATCCAGTGTGGTTGGGGGGGGATTTATATTCTTTGCCTTTTACCGGGTCCTTTCAGGATCACCAACCTTTTTGTCTTACTGTCTGCTACAGGCTACTGGATAAGCTGCTATTGCTGTTAACATGGCACACGTTCTGCTTTTCTGTGTAATGCCCATAACTTCAAACACTGTAGCTACCCAAGACTGTTTCCAGACTCATTGCTTGGTCATCTGTCAGCCAAGAAAATAAAGTCCTTCCCACACTAAAATGAACTATAACGCGTAATTAACCCTTTCTCTGTTTCCACCTACGTCCAGACAAAGGAGAGCTCTCTATGGAGGAACACGCCCAGAGCATCAGGGAAATTGCAGACGTTCTTTCTCCCTGCGCTCTCATAACAAAATTTAACATCCTCTCTCTGCTCCACCCTTGGAAACCCCCCCCCCCCCCCACTTCTAACCCCACCCATCACTTTTTTTGTCAATCAAACCTGGGTGTGTTTGTGTATAATGCCAAGATAGGATCCTGCTTATCCTTTCATTAACCATGTGATTTCTTTTCTCCAATCAGGAGAATCCCTCACGGGACATAGCTTATATTCATGGTAAGAGTATCATGCTCAAAATAGAAAGATAGCAGAAAGATGGTAAAACTGCCATGTATGAGAAGTGATAGATACCCTAAGGAAGGAAAAGAGTGAATGGTAAGGTTAAAGAGTCCATCTCACTCGTGGGAGTTTTACTTGCTGTTACGAGCTTCAGTCTAGGGTTGGAGCCCGACAGAAAGGAAAGGGAAAGGGGAGGATGAGACAAGCTGGGAATGGAAAAAGGGAACACAAGTAACAAAGGGGTATTTATTTTATTCACACCACACGGACACTACACAAATCACCTGGTGCAACAGCACTTCAGGAGTGACCAAGGCCAAAACAACACACAAAAGCACCTACCGAACGCAACCCAAAACTAGTCTAAACCTGGGTGCAAGGAAACAAAGTGGAAACAAAACAACAATCCTAAAACATGACTCCCTAAGCAGACGAACAATAAACCAACACGCTTTGCAAGAACAAAAACGCAGCCACTCCGTACACACCGATTCACACACACATGCAACAAACACACAATCCGAAAATACAGTGCCTGAGAAGGCGAGTAAAAGAGCAGTCAGTAGCCAAGTGGGAGATCGAAAACCAGAAGGGGCAAAGCGAAAATAAGAAAACTAACAACCAAATATACACAATATATCAAATCCAATAAAGCAAACCAATAATACGAAAAGCAATAAGCAGAGCTCTCGTGGTTTCTCATTGTTGGCTTTTCAGGTTGGGGAGCTGGAAGTGACGAATGGTGTATCGGTAAAAAGTCGTGGGCGGGGTCTGGTCGGCGAGGCAGAGTGAAGGGCGGAGCTGAAGAGACAGCTGGCGAGTGAAAACCTGAGGGCGGAATCGAGGCCACCTGCAGTTACAGCCACAGGACATCCTTACGGCAAGTAACACGTGCACAAAAAAATATTCTGAGGACAAAAAGAAAAATAATTTGAGCGATAACCAATGAAATTGTAGTGGAGGTGGGTCCAATACATTTCATTGGTTGACCCTGCCTCCTGTAGTTTCTTGGACCCACCTCCAGTAAATTCGGATTGGTTATCTCTTTGAACCAATCATTTTTCGTTTTGCCCTCAGAACAATTTTGTAAAACTTGCATGAGCAGTCATCTCAGGTCAACAAGCCCAGATAGGGAGAAATGTGTGTGAAAAAGGAATTTTTCCACACACCCAGGTTTGAACAGTTGACCTGAAAGTTATCCCAAAAACCTACATACACACTGGCCCTTTGCAGATAAGATTGCCCACCTCTGCTCTATACCAATGTGATGTTAGGTCTGGTCTCTGCAGATCTGTGCTGTTTTTTGTCACTGGCTAAGTGTGAGAAATTCGGTGTGCAGGGTCGACTGCTCTGCCCTGTCAGACATTTTCATTATTACCTCCTCATACTCTATTGATATAGCGAGCCATCAGCCTGTGGGGGATTCTGGGAGAAAGGCATTTCCTGCTGCTCATTGTCTGAATGAACGACTCTGTCTTGCCAAGGTCTGGCATGTGAAACAAGCAACGAAACAATAGAGTACAGAATACAGAAAGCCAAGTAAAATTTGAATAGAAGCTTACATCACTGAGTACACAAAGGCATGCTCTACAGCGGCCTTCACCAGTCTCTCCTGCCGTCGCCCCCCCCCCCCCCCCCCAAAAAAAAAAATAAACGCATTCAATACCGTGTGATACAGGCAACAGTGGCTCACTCTGATAAATAAACAATTAGCAGCGTGTTAAATTCATAAGAGCAGCCAATGAAATGCATGTTCAGTGCAGGGCAGGAGAGCCTGGCCAATCACATTAAAGGACTTTTCTAGTTTGACTTCTCAGAGGGACCAAGCAAAATGGGCCTCATCGTTACAAAGCCAAATGCCTGGAGGTAATGAAGGGGTAGGTTTGCACCAGTTGGGCATCACACAGCCTTTCTTCTTGCAGAGTATAATGAATAGATCACAGTTATTTCACCATAAATTCACTTGCCCATGTGTCTTGCCTTGAAAATGGGCAGAAGTGGACGATGAGTGAGTGATTTGAACTGGTCCACTGCTGATACATCCGCCATGTGCCCTGTGCTGCTGGAGATCAGATTTTACTCCAAAAAGAGTAAGTAAGTAATAAGCTGCCATATGCAGATTCTTGTGCTGACCTGGCAGGGGTCAAAGTTCAGGCGAGAGAGATACTGCTCCTCTGAGACCTACTCATACAATCTCATCTCACATAGAGCACTCACCACTAAATTATCACCACTAAAACTGGGCCATTATCCACAGTTTTTTTTTTGATGGGTCACAAACACATATAACTGGACATCCGTCTACCAATGACATGGATCTAAAGTGAGTCTTTAAGGAACATCTCCAATAGTTGCTCATGTTTTCTTGCGGGCTTCCTGATTTTGGATACATCCTGTAAACACAGTAGAACGTGACAAACACACTGAACATGATACTGCATTATAAACACAGCAAGCCGGTTGTGTGATTATGGGGTTTAATGAAACCTCTATGCCTTGATGATCTATGTGTCCGCCGGCAATTTCTGGGTGGGAAGCATTTTAACAAATTTGTCTAAGACATTAAACTCAATGCAGAGTCGGAGAGCTCATATTCCTTATGTGCCGAGGCTAAGGTGTTTGTAAATGCTGCAGTGAGTGTGTTTGTGGTTGGTACTTTAATCAAGAGTATTGTCACGCACATCTTGTCCCGGAGGTTGTTAATGTGGGTCATGTGACTGTGTTTCTTCTATTTCAAGGATTATAAAAGCAAAGAGAAGCGATTTATTGTGAAATGAAAAAGCATTTGTTCTCTTCGGTTAATGTGGTGCTGTACCTTCTAAGCTCGTCTGTCAGTTGGCCTGATCTTGAGCTATGCTGGGCGATAGACTCACAACTAACCACTTCCTGGCAGCTGACCCCTAAATCGTGTCCCTATTTATAGTGAGTCACCGGGGGCAGAGTCCATCAAATGTGGAAGCCTTGTCGTCCTAATTTCTGTTCCGCAGGAAGCTTGGATTTGCAATATTGTCCACACCCTACTGTCATTTGATAAGTTATAAAAACATCACTCTTTTTTGTGAAAGTTGCCCCAAATCCAGATCCTCTGCCCCAAATTCTCATCATATGTCATGAACATCAGCAAACCTGCACAGGCAAGTGCGCCTGATCCAGCATTCATGAGTAATGTGAACATGATATGAAGAAGAAAGATCCCATTATGAAGAATAAAGTGAACTGGCCTGTGAGGATTCATACTTTTATACTTGTATCTCTGTCATTTCACTGAGTTTTCATGTTAATTTGTAAATTCTATTCCATTTATTTGCATTTGACTATATTGTTCAATGGAATGTTTCTGCTAACTGTCTGTAATATTGTCCTGCACTTAATGTTTGGCACTGAACTGTAACCAGTTCCGGAATTCTTGCACATACTGGCCATAAAGAGTCTTGGGCTCTGAGTTGGCTGTTCCTGCTTTTGCAATTTGTGCTGTATGACACCTGATAGGGTTGATCAGGGGTAATATTCAACAGAATAGCAGCCTGAAGGTTTAGTTTAAAGAAGTAATCTGGGTTTGATACACTTTCCAACTCCTGCCTTTTAAACTTAAGAAGCAATTTCCAGCTGGTTTGGGCACGTCACACACAATGAGTTACATCTTCACATGAGGCCAGCATACTGGCTCAGTAGTTTGTAATGCCAGCCCACACCTTGGGAGCTGTGCGTTGAGGTTCCCAATAATTGCATGTGATCACATGCCTTGAGGGACCGCCATCGCATCCACAGTGTCCGGCTCCAAGCTCCCTGTAGTCCTTTTCATGGTAAGTGGTTATGAAAGATCAATGGAATGATGGAGTATTACAAGTACTGTACATCCCCTATAGTATGAGATACTAGTGTACTAAAAGCATTAATTTGTTATAGGATCACCCCTATCTAGTACTCTCATTAGATTATTTACACTGGCTGACAGTGACCTGATGGACAAGGGTGCATTTGTTCTGTCTGGGGCCTGACCCAGAAAATCACTTCCTGCTTAAAGTTTCAAATACTAAATAAATAGCTCACAGAAGATCGTGGCTAGCTGGTTAGCAGAACATACTGCTTCCTAAATGAGGAACATGGTTATTTAATATTTAGTGTATTGACTGGGGGGGGGGCACACAAATGTATGGTGTGAGTGATGTGAATACCGCGGCTTCCTATGGCGAGAAAAACCCATTTTGAAACAGAAACAGACCGAGAAGGATGCGATGTTGTAGATCGGCACTGAGTTAACATGCTTTTATATTTACTGCGTCTACAGTAGGCGGCTGTAAATGCAATCGATCACAAACAATCAGTGGGGTTTTCTCGAAACCCTCGTCTAACGAGTGTGAGCAGCAATACCATTTGGCCTGCAGGGAGCCCTCACCACAATTGTGTCATTGTTTGTAAGCGAGCGCAGTTGTGGAAATATGTGTAGAAATATGTCCTTGTGTTTTCACTTAAAGAACAGCAACACACTATTCGTGAAGGGAATAAAAAAAAAAAATCCAACTCCTCCAGACAAGCAGCAAGGTCCTGGAAAATAATTGCCGGAAGCGTCATCCATTTAAGGGGGGGCGGGAGACCCCGGGGGAAGGTGAGGTCAGAGAGAGGTCATGCCTCACGCCAGAGGAAAGCAGAGTGAGAGTAGCTGAGAGGAACCAAGCAAATGTGAAAACAGAGCCTGCAGGTCCATGTGAGGTCCCCTTAGAGTCACTGAGAGCAAAACAGCCCAGAAACAGACTGGGAATAGGACACCTGACTGGGCACCCTTGGTACAACCAATCATGTTATCGAACATATGTCATGTGCTACTCTGCATATACCAATTTCCTGTTTGTCAGTGACATCACACACTGGAAGATGCCGTCAGTGTTTGCCATGTATACAAATGTGGTCAGTTATTTATTATTTTTTTGCAATAGGCTCCAGGTCTTTTCCAGGCAAGGAGTCCACCTCTAAGCCAAAAATGCTTCAAGGACGATGACGAGGGCACCATTCGTGTCATGAATAAATCTCTGATGGCCAGACCGATTTCTGTTCTCCCATCCACACAGTGACAGATCTGACTCCTTTCCCTCCAAGGTAGCCTGAAGAGGGACATTCTATAAATCTACGTTCCTCAGCCGACAATCATTAAGAGCCATTTTCAGGTAAAGAGGGTCCTAATGGGGGCTCCCAATGACCTCATCTCCTCTTCCTTCGTTTACCAAGTCATTCTTGCATTCAAGCCTGCTCAAATGGAATACATCAGTGATGATTATAGAGCTGAGATGAGCAATGCCTCTCCTCATGTTTAATAATTCATTCAGCATTTATTTTGTATCCATTGCAAGTTACAGTCTTCACATACTTATAAGATCAATGCTTAGTTCCTGTGTGTCCTTGTTGTGTGATATGTAGAGAGGAAGGTTTTGCTGAGAAAACATCTTCAGGCTTCCTCTTTTCTGTGGTATGACCAACTCGTTCTTTGCAAAAAGAGCAGCACCAAATCACCACTTCCACACACACATGGTCACAGTCTTTGTCTTCTGTGTCTTGCTCTGCCCAGGGGAGTACTGAACACACGTCCAGAAGGACCTCTGGTTTGGCCAGATGTCCCCAAAAGGCGGATGTGAGCTTTTCTGCTGTTGTGCAAGTACTGAATCATGTATGCAAGAATCCACACAGAGAAAGTAAGGCTCAGCATCAAAAAAGCACAAAATAAACCACCTCTGAAACAATTTCTGGGGTTATTCTACGTGAACAGCTGTACCTATAAATAGATTCTTTCTTAGTCCAACAAGATTGACAGTAACTTCTCTGGTGTAATATGCTGGCTTGTTGGAAATCTTGTGGGAGTTTTACTTACACAAAAATGTTCTGAGGGCAGAAAGAAAAATGATTGGTTCAGAGAGATAACCAATCAGATTGTAGAGGAGGTGGGTCCAAGACATCTGATTGGTTGGGCCCGCCTCCTTTGGTTGCCTCTAGTTACCTTCTCTACAGTCTGATTGGTTATTTCTCTAAACCGATCATTTTTAGTTCTGCCCTCAGAATATTTTTGTGTAAGTAAAACTCCCACAAGCTGTTGGAAATGCCCCTCCATTATGTATCATGAGGATGCCAGTAACATTTCCATCCTCTATAAATGTGAAATGGACCTTTTTTCAATCTGCAACCATCAATTATTTTACATTCCTGCATTGCATGAATATACATCTTTTTTAAGCATTTTTTTGTGACTGACATTCTATTCAGGGTGTACCCCAGTCTTGTGCCCTATGCCTGTGATCAGTTCCAGGCCCCCATAATTTAGACCAGGATAAAGTGTCAAAATATGGATGAGTTGATAGATGGATGGATATTTTCTTCATACACCATTTTGATAATTTGACTCAACACCTCACACGCGAAGAAGGAAGAAGCCATTAGCATTTGCAATTTCCATAATAAATAAGTTTTGATAGAGCTCAACATCAAGGAAGACACTGGTGTATTGACGGCACCAAATTAGACATTTTGCTTGAATCTTATCGACCCCAGCATCACTTCTAAAGGGGGTTGGAAATACTGAATATTGATTGACACACGTGACCTTATTGCTGGGAAGACCCCCCCCCCCCCACCCTGTGGGTCTCCTGGCAACAGCAGTACAGACACAGAGGATTGTTGTCCCAGAGAGAGAGGAAAAGGCACTTGTATTGAGCCAGGAACCTAAATTAAACTGAACAAAAAGCAAAGAGATGGAAAAAAGCATCATCGCTAGGCAACCGAGACAGTGTCACCTCAGAGCCACCCAGCTCTGTCCTCAGTGGCCCTTCTCATCTCCTCTCCTCTTTCCTCTTCCAAAACTGGCCCCCAGTCATTCCCATCTGCCCATTTTCATACTGTGTGCTCCTCTTTGCTCCTTTCATCAAGCATGCAAGAGATGATGTCAACGAGTCCCCCTTTGGCTGACTTGTCTGGCCCATTACCCCCCTCCCCCCCCTTCTTTAAACACTCTGAAGTTTGTTCATGCATGAAGAAATGAGAAAGAGAGAAAGATATATGTCAAAACTGTCACTTGACTCAACAGAACTCAACAGAAACGTCACAGCACTACTTGAACATGAATCCCTGTGTGTAAACTCATCGTTGATCACTTGCCGGCTGCTGAATTTGCAAATCGGGTTGGTCAGGTCCAAACTCCTTTTTTTTGTTCTTCCAGTGAACACCTTGTGAAAGGGTGTTTTTATAAGGAAATAACCATATTTTCTTTGATTTCTGCGGTTCCACTTGAAGTTGCCATCTCCTGAAAGTACCGGTCAGCTAACTAGCTAAGGGGAGGGAGTGACAATTCTGAATCACTGATAATAAAAGTGGGAGTGCTGGGGCGCCCTGTGGAAAATCTGAGAAAATCAAAGAGAAAGCATCCTCGGCTCACCTGCTGGCCGAAAGCTGAAGGACTAAAACAGTCTCACAATTGGTGATGAATTATGTGTATTCACACAGAAATGAACGAAATACAGTTTGGAACCAGTTTCTATTGAATGCTGACAGAATGCCAGGTGCATTGTACGAGTAAATTCTATTCCATCATTATTTTGCATTATCTAATTAATTGTTTTTGCATACTTTCTTCTTCAGATATTTGGAAGGGGGTGGTCACCCAGTGCCCCACATTAACGAGCCACCACTGTTGCAGATACAAAGACACTTTTCACTGCAGTCCACCCTTCTGCCAACCCCCCCCTTACATCTCTGTTTTAGCCCCTTCCTATGTGTCCTCTGGCCAAAAACTTTAAAGCAGACAAAACATTCATTGTGTGAGGCTCACAAGTTAGGGGTCTTTTAAGCTAAACCAAAAATTGAAGTTTGTCTTCCTGATTTTTACAGCAAATATTTTTAAGATCTAATTGGACACTGTTTGGAATTATTTTCAACTGCATTTCCCGTGGGGGGACTGTGCAGAGGTTATCCTAAGTTGTAGCCGTGGTAAAATTGGGGCCCTGCCTCATGAAAAATGAAATGGTCAAACATGAAATATTTACCTGGCAACATTAGATTGTAAAAACAGGGACATTTTGGAGGGGGGGGGCAATAATAACATTTGACAGGAATGATGGTTGATCGATGCACTGGCAAAGCTTATCTTTCTTCTCAAAAAATAGTTCATGTGGCCCCCCATGTCAGTGTAAAGCCCCCAAAGAGGCTAAAGTGTCCCCGTTCCCAGAGAATGAATGAAAAAATGCTAAAGAACTGGCGTGCATGGAAATGTATGAAGGAAGCTCATCATCCAATTCAATTTTCAACAGAGTCATCCTTTCATCAGTCAACGAGCCCATATGAAAGGGCCTTCAGTCGCTGGGAGCCTGGGAAGGCCTGGCTGGCAGAAACCATCAAACAGCTGTACTACATTAATGTAGGGATTGTGAATCCCACAGGCAAAGGTGAGAGTGAGCCTCCTGGGGTGTGTAAGCGGCTCCCACCTGACGGCGGGTGAGATGGAGAGAATTCCACAGGTGATACGTGGGTCTCTGCAGCTGCACCTGCTGGTCGGAGGTGTGGGGGCATGAGGTTCTGGGGCACAGTGTGCAAACTCCTGCCGGACACAGCCCAGCATACACTGTGGGTTATTATTCCAAAAGCTCATTTTGGATTTGAGGAAATGTTTGGCAGTGGGGGTGGGGGTGGGGGTACGGTATTTTTAGTAGGGTGATATCCCTCTGAGAGTGGTGGTCCTCATCTGGTGAAACATCGCTGTGGTTATAGTAAACAGCCCACTGAGACCAGTAGATTCCCAGGAATTCATCACTTCTACACAAAGAGCCATTTCTGGTCTAAATCAATAGTCTTCAGCCTCTGGCATTTCAGCCTCCTGTTCGACTAACGCCTCCATTTCCATTTGGTTTAAAACAAAGAAGCAGACAGAAGACTCAGTGAATCTCACCTAGATTCTGCCTCCCACTAATTTGTCTTGTCATGTTTTGGTTTTGCTACTGTCAAACCATAATGCCCAAGCCCAACCACATTTAAAGACATCGGCAATGGATGAAATACTGTGTGCTGATTGGTTGCCAAGACTGCTTCTTCCCACATTAGACTTTTACATCTCATCCAATCCCTGCTGTGCTGTTTTCTCTTTCTGTTTGATCTGTTCTATTCAATTCAGTTCAGATCAGTTTATATCGCACCTTTCATAAGAGTCGCCCCACAGCGCTTTACATGGGTGTATTGTGATACATTACAACATCATTAGAGAGAGAACAATGCAAAACAAGGAAAATGAATGACAGAGAGATGAAAGAAAGGAAGCCAGATGACAATGAAGGAGAGAAACCAAAAACTCTCAAGCAGGTCAGTCAGTCCTGAACCAAACAGGTAGCCAGTCCAGGGAACAAAGAGCAGGAATCATGTGGTCCAACTTCCTGCTCCTGGTGACAATTCAAGCTGCTGCATCTTGAATATGCTGTATTTAAAGGAGTATGTATATATGCCAAGTGGGACACAGCAATCATTTTCTGGCAGAATGATCCTCTTTTTGTAGGTGTCCTCGTATCCAGCAAACATTACTTGGCGTCTTCTCAAACAGAATCCCTTAAACTGGTACATATTGCTCCTCTTCTAATTAGAAAGACCCATCCATCCAATTTTTATAACCGCTTGTCCTTTTCAGGGTTGCAGGAGAGCCGTAGTCTATGGCTACAGACTCAAGGCAGTGAGTAACCCAGGACGGGTAGCCAGCCCATCGCAGGGCACACTCACACACCATTCACATGACACATGCACACCTACGGGCAATTTGGTAACTCCAATTAACCTCAGCATGTTTTTGGACTGTGGGGGGAAACCAGAGAACCCAGAGGAAACCCCACAATGACACGGAGAGAACATGCAAACTCCACACACATGGAGCCGTAGCAGAGACTCAAACCCTGGTCCCAGAGGTGGGAGGCTATAGCACTAAGCACTGCAGCACCGTGTCAACATTAAATACATTTATAACGATAATTAAAACATCAGATTATGGTCATTTAGAATTAGTGGAAAGAAGGGATTAAGGGATCTTGATCAACCACTGCTGACAGTAAAAAATAGCATAAAAAATAACAGGTAGTAGGTGATACTAATGTTGACATGTGATTGAATGTTTAATGGATCATACCCTTGAGCAAATGATGTCATACAGATTCAGAGAGTCCTTTGATTGGGCCCAGGTAGCGAGCAGGTGGGATTTGATGGCATGGAGTTGTAATGAGCAGCAGGTGGTAATTAAGTCTCCCAATTAATTTTAATGGGGTCCAGCTGCTGAGCATTCCCAGCACAATCAGGAAGCGATTTGTTTGTGTGGGTGGTGAAGTTCCCAAGTTTATCCAGGATTTGGAAATGTTTAGGATAGGGTTATACCATAGGGAGAGAACTTAAAGAGTTGTGAAATGCAGAATGTGGGAGGCAGTGTGTGGCTGAGCCAGACAAGATGCTGTACTGTATCTGTGATCAGAAGGTTGCAAGTTTAAATCCCAGAGTCTGCAGAGTGATGTCACCATTGGACCCTTGAACATGGCCCTTAATTCCCATTTGCTCCAGGGACTATCTGACCTGCTTTCTGTAAAATGTACATTGCTCTGGGTGCTTTTCTATTACCTGGTACCATACTTTAGGTACTTCGAGAAAGTACCAAAAGGATGGTACTTCAAGTTGCTGGTTTTCCACTGGCATACAAACTGGTAAAGTGCCAAATGACATCACAGCTGGAGGCGTGTATTTTGTGCTAAATTAGAAAAATGGCTGTTGTCTATTACACAGCTTGGCGATATGCAATAGTAATACAAACATCACATGCTATGCAGATACAATTCTTACATCGCTAGTCAGCTATGTTAACATCAGGCTTTTTCTTACTTTCAATTCTGTACAGACATTATTACGTGGATGCGTTAAAGTTTCGCTAAAATATTTTTACTCTGTTACTCATAGGAAATAACTTAGCAAGTTTTGCAATTTTAATTATTATTCCTCTTATAGATTCTTATATGTTTAAAAATTTGTTTAAAGTCTTACCTCTGCTGCTTCTGCATGAGCGCTGCTCACATTCTCCCAGATAATCACAATCATTTTCACCCTTGCTGGTTAAATCACCCATAGACTGGTTTGTGATAAATTTATTAACTCCTTTATTTTGTTTTATAAACACCCCAATATTTGTATTACAACAAAAATCACATAACTATATTTACACTGAAATTACGTCGCTAGGATCCTATAGTATATTAAACACATCATACTTTTTTCATTTCTTGCCATGCGATCCCGATCTTTTTGTTGTATCTTTTCTTCCGACCAGATGTTTTACAACTTTTTTCAAGACGGAGGTTGTATTGTGTTTCAGAAACAGGCTATTTGCATAACCAATCGACAAGGACAGCGTTTCAAGTTCCACCCCAAAGTACCACAGTACCTACGACTGGAACTTTTGGTATTGACACTCAACTGGAAGTCAATGGAAAAGCAAAAGTACCAAAGTAAAGTACCAAAAGTACTAAAAGTGCAGTGGAAAAGCGCCCTTGGATGAAAGCCTCTGCTAAATAATCAGTAGGCTTTACCTGTATTAAACCTGCGCCAGGCTGACACAGATATCTGGGGGGGCACTGGGAGGTTTCCCCAAAGCCCCTCCATGGTGAAAGGAAAGTGATTGTTTATGTCTGCTTAGCCAAACCGCTTTCTGGTGTATTTCAAAGAAAGTACTTGGCAGGATTCCGTCACGTTGGTACCTCGCCATAAACGAGCTGTGTTGGCCTGACTCATCCAGAGATGAAGCACTGGATTCCAGGAACCTTCTCCTGAAGAGGCTTCAAGCTGGATGCAGTGGCCAGGGGCAGAGAGCTACATCCTGGAAATGGTAAAAATCAAACCTGCGTCCGCTTGCTTGTGCTGCGCATGTATGCGAAGACACTTGCTGCTTATAGCGTGTTCGGTAATCGTCTTCCTCTTTCTCATAATTCACGGGACATAGTGCAGTTTTAGCAAGTGCCTCAAGAAAGAAGAAAAGCAGAATAAAGTCTCCTGATCAACCGTAAAGCTGGTTTAGCAGTCACTTTTTATTGTGTAAGAAATACACATGTCCAGCATGAATTATTACATCTGACAAGAAGTGAACAACATAAATGTAAATCTTCAGTATTTCTGCATAAGGAATGTTATTCACAAATTCAAATAAGACAATCACACACCATTAAAAAATTAAGTATTATTTACAATTGAATGGATTTCAGTTAAACTGAAAAAATGCAAATAAATCTAAGAAACACAAAGCAATTTACATAAACAAATTCTCCTATTTCCAATGATATTAAAAAGAACAATATAGTATAGTCTGCAGCAAGACAAAGCTAATCTATCACGAGACCAGAAGTGCCCCACTAACCGAAATCCTGTACGTTTCACAGAATACGTTTTAATTAGCACCTAAATGAAAGCTGAAACGCCAGGTGAGACAATTCACTATACAAATGTCTATTAAAGTGATTAACGGATGAGGTTGAGCGAATCCGTGCAGCCCAAGAGGACTGGCGTTGGGCACCCCGGCTCAAGATTTTTAGGGAACATCACTCATGGTCTTATACCTCGCCCTGCATCTCCAGCTTCTACAAAATAATCTGGAAAGTGAAGTCCACATCCAGATTTAAGGTGACTGGGAAGAACATTCCACTCATGAGTATAAATTATGGGGGGAAGGGGTGGGGTTGTAACCCCCCCCCCCAATAATCAAAACCAGCCAACCCCCTGGACCCCCTTAAATGTGTGGAGACCTCAACCCTATCAATGTTCAACCCAAAATTATACCTTTGGTTCCACTGGAGGAGATTCATAGGAAGATACAGATTAGTGTAAAGAGGCACTCTGCAGGCCTGCAGAAGGCCTTCCAGACTCTAAAGGTAGAGAAGGCAGGGCCCGTATGGCCAGACCTGGGTGACTGAGGCCAGCCTGCATATCTATCAGAATTCTACAGAGAGATCAGCTACAATAAGAATTAATTTTCTTTTTCCCGCATAAATTCAGACCACAGATGCCCTCAGTCTCGTCCTAGAGCCTGTGCCTGACTGCCCAGCCCAAGGGAGGAAACCGGATACTGTCTGGCTGGCCCAGGCATGTGATGTGTCTCCCCCTGCCTATTTATGACAAGCTACCAAAATATGTACCCACCCCCCCCTCAAGATTAGTAGCAGGGTAGGCATTAGCAAATTCGGGGGGGTAAGAGTACCCGGTGCCAAGAGAGACAGCTGCATAAAGACACCCCCTCCACCCCCCACTAGTTAGTGATTTTGAGCACAGACACAGGACACAAATTCTGCTCCTGCAGTTCACAGTTTATGTAAAATTGGTACATTTAAAACAAATATTTTCATGATATGAAACATCACAGAAACACGGCGGACCCTTATAAATCTACTCGCTCTGCTCCTGGCTCCACAAACATGAATGGGATTATGGGTAGGGCAGTGTCCACCCACCCTAACTAGTTCTGTCTGAAAGCTTTACCCCCACTTAGCCTCTCTGTAAAGATTGGGAATACGAGCCTGTTTCTGGCACACGTTACGTTAAACATTTTACCACACTAACCAACACTGGGAAGATTTTTTTTTCCATGATACCATGATTCTCCTATGACAAACATTACATTACAACACAAACAGCCTGTTGTAATGAGTGCGCTTTTGTTAAGTTTTTATTTTTGTTATTGAGGCTTTGTGAGCTCATGGGTAAGAGTTCAAACATTTCAGGGCAATGCGATGAAGTGTCGGGTCTGTGGTGACCCTCTGTTACGTAAGCAGGTTGTCTCTAGGTCAGAGACGGGCAATCAAACCTGCAAAGGCCCAGTGTTTATGCAAGTTTTTGGGGCAACCATTAGGTCAGCTGTTCAAACCCAGGTGTGTAAACCCTTCAGCCAATTAATCCTCTAATGAACAATCTAATTAAGGAGTATCAATGAAAACCCACATACACACCGGCCCTTCCTGGATTGCCCACCCCTGCTCTATGCGATCTATCTTTAAGTGCTAAAAGGTAAAAACAGGTTATTTCCAAGTACCTTTCATTCACAGGCACATTGGAGACAAAAGGTAGTGCAACAATGACCCCTTTGAACATTTAACAGACCATTTACACCAGCAACTTTAACTGTACTGCCTGAGCTACACATTTGTGCATTAAATCACGGTGACTTTGACTTTCTGAAGTGGAAGGGCTGCCTACTCTGCATGTCGTCTGGGTCGTCAGGATTCCGCAAGGCATCGAGTGAGGAGATGCGCACCGCTCGGCCTGCCCGCCTCCAGAACCAGTAATTTCCAGGTCTACTGGTTTCTGACCCACTGGTTCCCCCACTGAAAATCCACAGCAGTTTCTACTACCTCAGATGGGGGGGGGAACCTTTTAGAGGAAGAAGGCTTTCCTTTGGCCGATTCTAAGTAGCCAGCATTTCACTTTAATTCAAGCTGTAATTGTCTTGCCAGATTTCACTTCTTTGTCTCAGAGAAAGCTTCTGGGTGCCGGGGAGGGGGGGGGGGGGATTTCCTGGTTTAAAAAAAAAACTTACATACATACAAAATAAAGGAAGCCAACCAATCAAAAAATGTGCAAATTTTACTTGCATAAATAGACTACAGTATTTGGACTGGGAGGTGTAGGGAGTGGTTTATTTGCACCAACGCATGTGAATATCACTGTGTTCAAAACCTGGGATTAAGTGCGTGTGCGCATGTGTATCTGAGACACGGGGGTGGAGGTGGGTGTCGGGGTCACACCCAGTCCTGCAGGGAGCGTTTGCAGTAGACCAGCAACCTTGGTGGCCCCTTCCTCTGCAACGTGCTAATTATGGCGTAGATCAATCCCAAAATGCACAGCACCAGCACCAGTGGCACCGTCACCATGACGATGTCCATCACGCTGGCCCCGCCGTTATCCATCTTCACCACCACGTCAATGTCACCGGTGCCCTCGTCCTTGTAATCCACCTCGTTGGTGCGATCGCCATCGCGTCCCGCGTTGGGGTCGAACGGCTTATCGTCGACCTTGGGCCACTTGTGCCCTGTATCCTTGTCTTTATCCGTGTCCATGTCCGGATCCACTGGGCATCCCATGAACTCCCGCAGGATGGATTTGGGATATCCCGGCTCGCTTGTCATGCGGAGGTTGTCAAATTTCCAGTACTTAGTTCCTTTGTAGAAGTAGGTGTAAGCTGTGCGGTAAGAGAAAGAGAAACAAACATTTTACCACAGTGATTAAAACACTTAAAGCAGTAAAAGTACTGCATAGTCAGGATTAAATTCTCAGGTGATTTATACTTACAACATTATGATCTTCATTGCTATATAAATAGACAAATATGATTAATTTTCCTGTGCCTCATACAAACCCTAAAGGTCCCCCTCCTGTCTTATTTCATAGTTCCCTGCCCTCTGCTCCTCTCCCTCACCCACCTCCGTCTTCGCTCAGGAAGGCCCCCCGGGGAGAGGGTGGGATTTCCCCCCAGACGCTGATGGATTTGGGGTAGTCCCTGTCCGCAGCCCGGGATTCTTCATTAAAACGCCAGTATCTGTGGCAGGTCAGAGGTACTGAAAAGGACATCCTGTCCTTCCACTGCTCCCCTCCCAAATTCAGGCAACTGAAACGCAAAGGTTTGGCAAAGTGCAACTAAGGGGGTGGGGGCTGTTTCTTACCGGTCCCCTCTGAATAAGTAGGTGAAACCTGAGGGTTCCCACCAGATGGCCGTCTCAATCTTGTCATACGGGATGTCCCGCCCATAGTACATCAGCTCCTGGGGGTATCCAGGCTCCAGGTGTGCCTCCCGAAAAAGCCAGTACTTACTTCCTAGAGATGACAGGGATGGGATTAGGGATTATGGTGGATGTGGGGATGTGCTATCCAGCTGGGGTGTTTAACACCGCGGAAACCGCAAATTTGCATGTGGCCCCCGAGGTTAGGAGGGCCCCCCTGTTGGCAACAAACAGTCATTAAAGTAAATATTAAATACACACATTCCTTATTAGGAAGATCCCGAAGCAGCACATTCTGCTAACCACTTAGCCAGCTATGATCTTCTGACTCACTATCTTATTAACTGTTTATTTCATTTTTGAAGCATCTGAGAAAGGGTAGGGGGAGCCCATGTGACTATTTATGTGGGGTCACAAAAACAACAAACCAGTCCCTGGTAATATCCTGGATTGGGAACCCAATTGGCACCTATTGTCTCAGTGTGGGGGGCGGCATGGTGGTGCAGTGGTTAGCACTGTTGCCTCACACCTCTGGGACCCGGGTTCGAGTCTCCGCCTGGGTTACATGTGTGTGGAGTTTGCATGTTCTCCCCATGTCGTCGTGGGGTTTCCTCCGGGTACTCTGGTTTCCCCCCACAGCCCAAAAATATGCTGAGGCTAATTGGAGTCGCTAAATTACCCATAGGTGTGCACGTGTGAGTGAATGGTGTGTGAGTGTGCCCTGTGATGGGCTGGCCCCCCATCCTGGGCTGTTCCCTGCCTCGTGCCCATTGCTTCCGGGATAGGCTCCGGACCCCCGCGACCCAATAGGATAAGCGGTTTGGAAAATGGATGGATGGATGTCTCAGTGTGGTGAGCTGAGCCTAATCTGTTGAGAGAATCGCCCATGTCAAAGCAGCCAACACAATAAAGGGCCACTCTGCACAGGTCAGCTCGACAGCTGTTTGCATGCCCCCCAACCCCGGTCCTACTGGCAGCCATTCTCACTCCGAACCGAAACTCATGCAGTCAGCATCTGGAAACAGCATGCTGACACGACTGGCAGCCACATCTGCCAGAGGTCCCGCTCCAAAATCTCTCCTTTTCTGTCGGCTGTTTTCCCTAAATGCCAAGATCCAAATGTTAGGATGTTTGGCCGCTGACATCATTAACACTAATAACAACTATAATAATGTTTTTCATGGGGCTGCAGCTGTCTTGCTGGGGTAGGGACTCAAGGTCTGTTTTTAATGTTAAAAACAAGGAACACTAGTCTGAGCAGTATACAGAAAAGAACTTAAGAATATAATTTTCTAAGTGTCAGACTAGAGCCTCTGCAATGAATGTCACAATGACGTAAGTTTGAACTGTCGGCACATAAACATCAAAATGAGGCTAAAGGTCAAGTGAGTCAGTGAGACGGTATCACCTTGAACAAGGCAAATAAAGGATGCAAATTCTCATTTTATAACTGCTTTAAGGGAGGGAACCCAAAGCGAGTGAGGACACAGCTTTATACAGGCTGCCCTCCACACATGTGCCCCATTCAGCTGCCAGAGCTCCGGTTACAGCGAGGGGGCAGGGTCTCGCATCCTGGCAACAAGGAAAAACACAATCATAAACCACCCGCATGGTGGGATCCGCTTTCCATCCAGATACACGTTCCCCATGACAGGGCGTGGTCTTTCCCTCCCCGTGGATGGGGCTGATCTGATCGGAATTAATCATTATGAGTAACAAAAGGTCTTTCGTCTTTACTAGATGGGCCGATTATCCAGCGCTATAAAAGGTCAGAAAGTACAAAACGGCCAGACGCAGTACCTTTGAAGAAGACGAACCTCCCATCGTGTCGCTCGTAGGCGGCGTCAATGTCCCCAGGCAGCCCCCTCCAGAAGTGCCCAATTGGCATGGGATAATTGTCCAGCACCCGATTCCGTCGGACCCTCCAGAACCACCGACCCTGTTGGGCAGAGAAGGGTGCAGACGATCAGATCTCCACACTGTTTCCTCGGGGTCTGAAAAACATGTTGTGTTCATCAAGTAACATTAGCGTCCACGCCTGACCAGAGTATTTGGAAGTAACTAATGTGACATTTAGACATTGTGGTACGTTCACCCAACACACTCAGCACAGCCACCGCACGAGGGAGGTCTATAGATTCTCTGGCACGCATCCAGAACTTGCTGCTAATTCAAGTGTCCACCGTTAAAAGCAGAACGAGAAGCTCTGCCAAAGGGTTCTATATTTAAACTGGCCACCCTCAGCCATTCCTCACGTTTATGAAGGCATGACAACTCTAGGATGACTTGAACAAAACGCAGGTTCCCCTTGGGCTGTCCCCTGGCCGAAGGGATTCATCACGCTCTTCTGTTGCAGACTTCCACATATCACTCATAGGCACCTCACCTTGAAGACAAACATCTCTCCACGCAGCATGGCTACGGTGTCGAAGTTGCCCTCGCAAATATTGGGGCCATAGTGGTCCGGCCGATCAGTCCCTTGGGGGCTCTCGGGCTGTCTGGGGGGTGGGCCCTGGGGTGTCCTTGGGGGGCTGGGCTGTCGGGGGTCTGGCTGAGCAGGCTGCCGGGGGGTAACGGTAGGCAGAGGTCTGGTGGGGCTATTGTTTGGGGGACCTAGTAGAACCAGAACAGAGACAAAAGCTGATTTCATTGACTCATCCTCCCCAGACTAGATACAGCCAATGACCACACACAACCTTGGAAGGTATGCAACGAGCCAAAATCATAACTCATTCTCCAGAAACTCAGTCTGAAAGCCGAATCTGGAAAGCGGCCGCAATAAGTGGAGCAGTGCTTTAGAAACCACAACAAATGTCACGACCCTTGCAGAACTATCATGAAGCCCACAATGGTATAATGAACATGTGTATAATGGACATCGTCACCCCACTACAATCAACAATTCTACACAAATTTTGAAGGACAAACCAAAAAAAGTGCTTGGTATATTTGTACAGCTAGGCACTTAACGAAGCTCTCAAGATACTCAAACCTGATCAACAAGCATCTCAACCTCAACACTGCTAGCAGCAAACCTGACTCAGTGGATCAATCGACCGGAGAGATAATCTCCAGACCCTGGCTTCAGATGAGGCAGCCTACCGTAGATCTGCTGGATTCCACGCTGGTCGTCCTCGGGCAGCTGGAAGTCATCGGTGTCCATCCACTGGTAGAAGGGCGCCATGATGGCAGAGGGATTGTTGGAATGTTCCAGGCCGAGGGCATGGCCAAGCTCATGTATGGCCACCAGGAAGAGATCATTCCCTAAAGAGGGAGAGCAGCAGAGTCACCTCAAACCAAAGTTGGAATAATTTGCCTCTTGGGTCTTTCAAAATCAAAATAATTCAATTACTTCCATTAATTGACCTGTTAATGTGACCCTACCCCCCCCCCCCCCCCCCCCACACACACACACACACACACACGCACACACACACGCACACAATCGGCCTTGTCAAAATACCTGAGAGATCTTGATTGCCAAGTGTCCAGGGTTCATCTGAGTCAAAGTGCGTGTCCCCACCCATGCCGGGCCCAGGAAAGTAGGCGTGTGCCAGGAAGCCACCAGCACCATCAAAGGGTGAGCTGTCACCATGGAAACCAGAAGCGAAGAACACCATGATGTCAGGCTCCTTGCGCCGGTTGTACTTCACTTCATGGAAGGGCACCTCATGGAAGCGCAGCGGCGTGGCGCTCTCCCACACCCGGAAGGCCTTGCGGACCGCCTCGTAGGAGTTGTACTGGCCCACTTTTGGAGTATAGTTCTGAATGCTGGAAATAGGGGGGTGAAGCTGGTCAGACTTTCTTAGAGGATGAACACCTCCAAATGTCAAATCACACTCATCAGACAAATCTAGGTATTCCTTTATATCTACCATTTTGAAAACCAATTAAGACTTACAGGATAAACATGATTGTTTACAAACCCTAATATAGGGGTTCAGTTGGGCTACAGTAGGACTTTCAGTGGTGACCAGTATGTGTGTTAATACTGCAGGTCTCTGGGGCAGTTTAAGGACGTTTAACCCTCTGGGGTCTAGGGGCAGGGAACACACTTTCACTGACTGGGGCATGGTCACACATTTCACTCAATATCATAAACTTAATTCATGGCAAATACATTATTTCGTATATATTTGTTTTGGCATTAAACTCATCTTAGTCTTAGTAACTATGTAACTATGTTAGATGTTTCTGAAGCTTGTAACTTGACATCAAAGTATAGACATTGCAAAATGCAGTTTTCAACACTTGCAGAAACATTATAAAAGTACATAATAAGCAATGGTTGCAGTTTGTTTTGATCCCAGATATCTGACCACCAAAGTCTTGGCTACATGAAGATGACTAAATGGTGTAGTTGCAACATTAAGTTGGATAAATAAATAAGAAAAAACAAACTCATGTCACTATTTCTGGGCTCCTTTCATTGAAAATTTAGCAACTTTCATGTGTATGCATGAGCCATTCACCCCTGGCCACATCCCCCCCCCCCGATGGGGATGTATCTAGATCGCGTTTCACCGCTGCGTTGTTCATCAAATTACCATGCAAGTGCGATGTGAATACACACTAATGCTATTTAGAATGTGAATAGCGATCTTCAGGTGAGGGCAGCACTACACGCCCCCGATGCAGGTAGAAGAAAGAAAGGCTACATGGTTTACTTTTTTGCCAATTTAACCTAATTTAAAAAACTTCAATACTTCGGACAATGGACGTTTTGAAAAGAAGACAGATTACGGATTTAGTCAGTGTTTTTCATGTTTCTACAATAAGATTTCAGCGAGTTACGAGCTGAAATAGACTAGAAAGATACGCGGCGTCGCCAACGACACCGTCGACTCCAGAGGGTTAATAAAGGTGTGTTGAGGCTCAGGCCGCAGCTTTACCTGAACGTCAGCTCCTCCTTGTTCCACCTGTGACCTGTCAATGCGTAGCGTTTCCGGCGAACGTTGGTTTTGATCTGGCCCCCAAATTTGTCGGGGACTCCGCACCGAGGCCTCTTCATGGCCCTGGGAAGCAAGAGCAGCTGTCAGCACTCGCTCTGGCTGGTGGGTCTGCAAAGTGCTTTCTGTGTGTTACAAAAACCCTATGTGGAGACCCTATGTGGAGGTGAATAGAGCATCCGGCTTATATACATAGAAATTACATAAAAATGCTCAACAGTGGAGGGGGGACGTACTCCTGTGTGGCCTCGTCCAGGACGCCGGTGACCGGCAGACCATAAAACCGCTGCATGTCGCTGATGGCGGAAGACAGTATCTGCGCCGAACGCATGGTGGACATGCGACCGCTGGCCTGGGGAAGGTAGCCATAGAGCCGCAGCCAGGACTGGAGGGGGCAAAGGCAGCAGACACTCAGTATTTCGGGGGTGGGGGGGGGGGGTCACTCGGGGTTCAACCTGGAGAAGCTAAAGACCCCAAGCTGTGATGGCAAAGAAAGGTAAGGATGGATGCACCACCTGCAACAAAACAATTATAAATAAGATGAACATCCAAATGATTACTTTGCTTCTTCAACAATACGAGTGACACATTGACACATTACACCCCCCCACAGCACTCTCATTGTCAGGGGTGTGCTAGGGCAGCGCTAGGCAAGCCTGATGGACTGAGTGACACATCACTGGTCCCCATAGACTTCAGTGCAGTGTTTCCCAATCCAGTCCCCAGGACCCACAGTCGGTCCATGGTTTTGCTTCCTCCAAGCTCCCTGCCAGACAGTCTGCATATTTGCTCTCCCCCAGCTCCATGTAGAAACAAAAACCTGCACTGTCTGTGGGTTCCTCAGGACTGGATTGGGAAACAGAGTTATGATCAGTTTCTTTGTCCTTCTTTGCTATGGGAATACTGGCTGTGTGTGGTGATGCTCAGCTGGTACACATTAAATTTCAGCAGGAGGCAGGCGGCCGTTGGATGGGACGTCATAGAATGAGACTATGGAGATCGGTAGTCATTACTTAGGAGACGGAAAGTCCTATAGGCAGACAGAGGAGAATGGGCCAGGAATACGGACACCCAGGAAGAGTAGCGGGATTCAGGCTGGGGTGGAGGTGGCAGGAAGGATTCCATGAGGGGACAGCGGAGAAACATCAATGACAGTCACGGGCTGATGGGTAGTGGGTGGGGTAAGGCTAGGGTGGTGTGTGGCTCAGTGGATTAGGATGTTGAACCAGTCATCAGGTTGCTGGCTCAAATCCCACAGTCAGCAGAGTAGGGATCTTGCCACTAATCCCCCGAGCAAGACCCTTAACCCCCATTTCCTCCAGGGACTGTCTAAAAAGGGACTGTTTTCTTAAAAGTGTATGTAACTTTGGATAAAAATGCCTGCTAAATAGATAATAATGGACATTTTTCTTCGGTAGGCATTTTCTATCCCAAACACTACTAATTACTTAATTATTCCTAATTAGAATAATGTATCTTTGGGCACTGATTACAACAACCACAACACAGCAATAGCAAAGTTCAGGCTGAGCCTACAAATTACAAGAGACTGTCAGAATCAGTGAAGCTGCCAGGACCAAAAGCACGATTCGGTGCAGATTTCTGGGCATAGAGCTCAGTGGTGACCTGGGTGGCTATGGGTGTTATCCGCCCAAAAGATGTAAAAACCATTAAAAAACCACAAAAGCAGAATGGCAACACGTCATTAACTAAAATGGATGCTCTGTACATTTCCGAAACCATTTCCGAAACCTCTCAAAACTGATGTCACCACCAATAAGATATTCGGCATGGCCTGGAGTTTGAACGGATCTCACTGGTATCCTTCACCTCCATCTGTTTTCCTAAAGCTATCAACCACAGCTGCTAAGCAGACCCCCGCAGCCAAAGAAACTATTGTTGCTAAGGACAGATTTTCATATTTTGAATAGTAGCTGGGGATTGTGGCTTCTTTTTGGGAGAGGGGATACGTGGGTGTGAACTCTCTGCATGTCATCCACTGAAACTTAGGTAACCTCTGGGGAGATTAAAGTCAGTGAACAATGTATGAATTACAGGTGTCCCACAGTCTAGCCCCAGGCTTGCAAGATGCTCTAGCACCAATCTGATGTTTAGTGACCCACTCCTATCTCCTCCAGAACCCTTTGGACCCCATATTTCTGCAAATGGCCAGCCAAGGCCCACTCCTTCTCTCTTATCTACTCTAAATCATAGACTCACACTGCTGCTGCCTCCCTTTCACCTCTCTCTTATATCAGTGTTTCCCAATCCGATCCTCAGAAAACTGCAGTACTGTAGTTCACATTTTCGCTCCCTCCCAGGAAGGAACAAAAATGTGGACTGTCTGGCAGGGAGCAGAGAGGGAGCAAAAATGTGGACTGTCTGGCAGGGAGCAGAGAGGGAGCAAAAATGTGGACTGTCTGGCAGGGAGCAGAGAGGGAGCAAAAATGTGGAGTGTCAGTGGGACCCTGAGGACCGGGTTGGAAAACATTGCTCTAAACTTTCTCAAAGTATTTGCTCAAGGAGGGGGTTTATGTGGAGAGCTCCCAGCTCTAGGAGAGGTGTGCCATGGCTCTAGTAATTAGGACTCGGTTACCTATTAAAAACCACAACTTGGGTCTTTTATTCACCCCCCCCACCAAGCAAACCTTGGCATCGATTGCAGTGGTATTTATTACCGAGAGCTGGAGCTGCTGAAATTCTCCTAAGTATTTCAGCAAAGTAACTCAATGTGCGGCTCGTTACTAGAAAACCAATTGAGAAGGTTCTGGAAGAATAGCCAAGGGGGAAAGGAACATGGCAAAAAACCCATTTCGGCCCTGCCTCAGGTCCTGGTGCTTATCAACGCCTGCAGCAAAGCCCAAGCGATGCTTTAAAGACACGTTCACGTTAAGCCTAAAACCGAAATGAAAGTAAAATATAACTGGCCTAGAAGATAGTCGACGGTGCCAACAAAGAAGGCCTGATATTCTGATAGCTACCATCTGCCTTTGCTGACAACTACTCAAACCACGCATTTTGCATGGGGCCCCAGAGGTTTGGAGGCCCCCTGTTGGCCACAATCACGCACTACACTTCAGAGTGCAGGGTGAGGGTGGGGAGGCCCAAAGTGGCTTATTAATGGGACCCCAGAAACTACAACCCCAGCCCCGCCCACAGTGTAATCCTCAGCCCTGTAACAGAAAACAGAAACGCATGAATGAGCAGGACTGTGCTGAAGACTGTGCTGTGAAACAAAGAGCAGCCTGGAATTAGCTTGGCCAGAGATACACCCTCTCCAGTACAGCAGGACACCTCATCTGGCAACGAGAACCCGCCCGACCTTCCAGGAACCAGATGCACATGCAGCCATGTCCCCCGTGACATCACATCTATCCGCACCAACACCAGCAGTGTGGTGTCCATGACGACCTGCAGTGCGGTGTCCATGGTGACAGGCAACTGCAGCAGGGAAAACACAAACTTTGCTGGGTGAGGCAAAGCAATGGAGAGCTGAAGAGTTCAGGCTGAACACAAGGGGGGGGGCACCTTGCATCACCAGACCCCCCCTCCTCCTATAGCTATGTCTATCTGTGCCTCGCTCTTACACAGCCAGCAAAAGACAAGTGTGCACATTGTCCGTCACACGACGCCGGGCAGGGCTGGGCATCTCAATGGCGGCCCTTTGTTTGCAGCATGCTCAGGAAACAGCTGTCACATTCACCGGTCACATGTGTCACAGCTGAGTGAAGCCCCCCCCCCCCCCAGTCTCCTGATCCCCTACACCAACTTGGGCACATGGGAGACAGGAACGTCACCACCTCCATTCCCAGACTGACTCCACTACCTTTCACTGCTTAGCTATCATCAAATATCATGTAGACTCAAAATGAAGCTAGTGTGTGCTGCTCCGGATTGGAAGGTTGCTGGTTCAAATCTCAGGGGCAGCAAGGTGATGTCACCCTTGGGCAAGGTTCATAACCCCCTATTCCTAACTCAATTGTATGCCACTTCAGATAAAAGCATCTGCCAAACGAGGGACAGTCTTATCCACAAAAGGCTCGCAGCTTTTTGGGGTAACCTTTAGGTCAGCTGTTCAAACCCAGATGTTAGAACTCTTCAGCCAATCAGTCCTCTAATTAGAAATCTAATTGGGGACTTGCAGTGAAAGCCTGTGTACACAGCGGCCATTTCCGGATAAGACTGCCTACCTCACTAAAGAAATAAATGTACCCAAGTCATTTTTTTAAAGCACAACTTCTGTTGTCTTCCCCATCGCACAAGCTAGTGTGTCACTGGGACATGTATTTCAAATTCCAGTATTTGGGGGGGGGGGGGCAAAAATCACAATAACAACAACTATCCTGCCCTGTCCCATGTCAGACGAGTGGGGGACAAAGTGGCATAAATTAAACAGAGAGTTGACAGCCCCCTTTCCAGCTTACATGCCTCCCTACACAAACACGGCAGCTGCCAATGGTCAGGTTAAACACACACCACATGGCGGAGTGAACCTGTTTACTCTAGAACGAGGTACTCGATTAAAAAAGTAAAACACGTGTTTGTGTTTCTGTTACTAGGAAAACGGCAGAGCTCCCAGTCGTGTTAAAACACTGGTTCCAGTCTAACGATATTGCACTGAGTTGTGAATGACCCTTGCATGCGATCTGTGCAGTACGTACCGTTTTAATATGGATAGCTAAATAAAGAGGTGGAGTTCTATCTGAAAAGCAAAATATAACACTGACAAAAGTTAAGGGGACATTCGGGGGCAAAACACCTGATATTATTCCTGCCTGTATGCCCGCATATGGTCTCTCGCTAGTGTGTCAGTGAACTGGCAGAAGCTGCGTGTCCTTTAGCAGGGGGCGAGGGGCTGTAGGAAGGGGAGGAGCCGGGGAGGCCATTGTTACGGTCCGTGGAGTTCATGTGGGAGCAGGCAACTGGAGCCCGGAATCACGGTTTTTATTAAAGAGACCTCCAGTGCAGCTTTTAAAACAGGCACAATGAGATCGGCAATTAAACGGAGCCGAAACGGGAAACAGGAGCGTGTAGTGGAAACAATGTGACTGATAGCAGCACGAAAATGACAACAATAAAACGCAAGTTTTAAAAGGCTCCCTGCGTTCATACAAAACTTGCGAATTCACGCGTGGTGCGCCATCTGTAAAAAAGGGAAATCATCGCTGATTTCTTTGTCTTTGCTGTCCCTAAAAGGCAGTATATCTAAAGGTCGTGCCGTAAATTTAAACACATGTACATGTAATTATAGGCGAGTGATGTTCGGCATCTATCTGTGGCTAGTCGATTACTATCAATGTACTAGTAGAAAATGCAAATGGGTAAATATTACTCCATGATAAACTATTCTGCATGGACCAGCTGTCTGAACATGAAACTGCAAGATTCGTGGAGTCCAGTTATGAAATTAAAGCAGTAAATTCGTATATTTAACACATGTCGTTGAGGTTCTTTGTCTAATAGTTCATTAAACGCATATTAAGGCACTTTGTACTGTAGAGAAGATCCAAGGCAATAATACACCTTTAAAAGACTTTCAACAGAGGGAAGTTTAATCATTTTTTAAGTTAGTAATGGCTGTCTTTAAATATGAAGAAATCAAATTTGACCAGTTATTATGAATGCGGGATTTACATCATGCTGACCGCTATATAAATATAAATCACCTCTGCGTTGAAGCTGTCATCTTGCTCTGCCCGAACCGCAGATCTGTCCGCCACCAGCAGAAAGAGCAGCAGGACCACGGTCCGTTTCCAGAAAAGCCGGGTCCAGCGTTTCGCCGAGGATCCCATTCCGCCCGTGCAGCCAAGGGGAGCCTTTCCCGGTCCGTGATCCGTGCAAAACACGGGGCAGTGGCTGCAGGCTGAAGCTATCCACGGCACAATGTGCTCTTAATGCCGAAAAGCCTTGCAATTCAAAAGCCTGCTCTTCTTGTAGCATAGAAGCGTTCATGCACTACTTGTACACGACCCACAGTGACTATAATAAACAGTACAGTTTTCCCGGGAAGGCAGGGACTTAATTTCTTAGTAAGGAGTAAAAATTAAACAAATAATTTTAGAATCCTAGTAACCCATTTTATGTGCAGCGGAAATCCCAGTTTCCCCTGTCAAATCTCTACCGGCCAATAAATCGAGTTAATTAAATTCGGTTAAACATGAACGTTACTAATAAGGGTTAATAACACTCAAATATTGTGCATGTTGCTAATTACTGTAACCAGTAAACATGTATTTCTCTCTACGATACAAATATAGAGCGCTTAAAAAACAAGTACCTTTGTACAGCGCAAATGTGTTTACTACTGACTAAAGTTTGCGTTTACTGCCTGCAAAAGTCTACTCCCGCTATCGAGTAAAAAGGAAGAAAAAAAACGATGACGACTACCCTTGGATCCCAATGTTAGTCATAAAATGAACTTGGTGGTTTGCCCGATTTCTGCCACATTCCCTTAAGCGTTTCTGAAGTGCGTCTCCGTTTGCGCGCAGCTCCGTCGGCCGAGCGGTCCCTGTGCAGCTCCATCTGAATAAGGCAGATCTGGCTCCTCACCGCCCTCTATCAAGCTTGACATTAGGAAAGAGAGGGAGAGAGAGATTGCTATCATTATCCTTCTTGACTACAGGACTCCCAAAAAGCTACAACACATGGCAGGACTGATCAGCTCTGTCAAATGCAGGCCTGCTTTCAGCTCTGGAACAATTTTAGCTACTAATGAAAGTTAGCTTTAGGACTTAACACTGAAATGTGAGCTGAAAAGCCTGAACTGGCACTGTGCTTTCTCCGGTCATTATAAAAATTATAAATATAAATACTAAATAAACCAAGCATGCATTTATGGTAATGGAGAGGGGAGAGTGGAAGCAGTTCGTTGAACTCCTTCTAAAAATGTTAAGGTATTTCTGTATTTTTTCCACCATGCATCACAATACATGAAAGGGGATTGTTATCTCATTATACAGCTTCACAAAACTGCAGAGCTTAACACAATCTGGAGGTCTAACTTCCCCACAATTCCATGCGTTTATTTGCCCACTTTTATGTTTCAGAAAACTTTAAGACCATGAATTGAAATCCTTATGGACTATTAACTTGAGTGAAAACATTAAAAATACCTGCATCCCATAATTAATGTGTGTTACAGTATCTCTTTGTATAAATGTGTTTATGAGTTCTTGTTTTCTAACACTGGATATGCAGTTATCTTGTCGTGTTGTCTTGCACTGAATAAAAGCTTCTTCCTTCTGTGTCTGTACCATGATTTTCTAGTAAGGCCTTCAGAGACCCGGGCGCCGTGAATTAAGGTGAATTAAGGTGCATTAGAGGGAAGTTTTAAAAATGGAGGGATCTGTTCAAGGTTCAAAACCAGAGATGTGTGCAGCTCTTAACCTTAATGGATAAGTCCACAAGGTTTTTTTTGGTGATCTGAGCACTTTTCCCCATCACTGAAGGAACCATTGGTCTCCATAGGTGGTTGAGCATTATCAGGTCAAGATCATACAGAATCTGAAATATAAGTTTCAGATTAGCAGATGACCACGCCCATTGGAGCTCGTATCTCTAGCCTCCCACATGCACCCTCAAATGCAGATATAGAGAATTTATTTTAGCAGCGAAACCGAAACCATAGAAAACTACCGCCAGACCGTTAACTGTGTAGGTCCTGCCCTCAGTTTGCGTTGTCATCTCATTTGTACTGCAGTGCTCCTGAATAAACAGGTTTGTAACAGTTTTAATTCAGCGAATGTGGTTAATCCTAATTACTCTTATTGCATTTTTAATTAATTACATATAATTTAAATTAGTTTCCAATGTTCCACATATTATTATTATTATTATTATTATTATTATTATTATGTGTTGGTGTTGTGACACCCCATGAAAATCGCTGGTCACACCTTCAGCACAACATTGAAAAATTTCTGCTGGCACCTCAGATTGTGTAATCAATGCGAAAATAATGATTTTTCTCTGAGCGGTCGTGTTAACAAAAACTAGTGATAAATACCACAACAAATTAAAAAAATAAAATATTATGAAAGATTTAGACTTTTTTCCTGGGATTTGGATGCAAACACTGACTTTCAACTGGCCGTCACAATAAAAACGTGATTTTATTTTTTTTATTTTCTTCTCGCGGCCTTACTTCTTTTTAAGGCAGATCGCCTAGTATTTCGACAAACATCGATCTACCACACCACCTGCTGGCCATTGCTCATGACTGCACCCACCAAATAGTATTTACCAAGCCAGTGTTTCTCAAACCAGTCCTCGGGAAACCCCAAACGGTCCCCGTTATCATTCTCTTCCAGTTCCCTGAGAGTTGGGAGGGAGCAAAAACGTGAACCGTCCGGGCGTCCCCGAGGACTGGTTTGAGAAACACAAAATACAGCAACATACCACTTTTGCTTGCTTGTGAGCTAAGAGGGGAAGTCAATTCTGAAAGTCCTTGCTTAGGTGCTCTCTTCCAAAAAGTCCTTGCGGTGTCCAAGGGGGGGTTTCCGTACGTCGCTTAAATCATCCGAGATCAGATGCCACATCTTGGATGAGTTAATGCCGGTGAAACTCATTCGGGATAAGTCGGTTTTTCAAAAGCCGCTGTGTAGTAGATTAATCGAGCTGGATCCATTCATCCGAGATGATGGCATGTGCCCTCCCTGATGGAAAAGCTCTTATATATCCAGTCTAGAAAACTTGATCAGCAAATATTTGATAGGCTGCAACAAAATGACGAAAGGGCGCACCTTTTCACAAAAGCCGAGCAGGACCTATTCTTAGATCAATATGAAGAATTTCAAGAATTAATATGCACAAGGGATAACGCGGCAAAAGCAGCCCAAACCAGAAAAGACTGCTGTCAAAAAGTGGCCGACAAATTAAACGCTTAAATGGTGTTCATTGTATTTACTGAATGCAGCGTTTCATTTCCTATGTGTCAGATTAATTATTATTTAATACAGTAAAATCTAGTTATAACGCACTTCAATAGACCTGGCAAAATAGCCCGTTATATCCAGAGTTGCTGTATTCCCAGAACAGAACTACAGCTAAAAGCGGCCCTGGGGACCAAATTGTTTGTCCGTTATAAGCGAAATTCCGTTATATGCGAGTCCGCTATATCCGATGCTTTTTCTGTGCACGGCCGGTGTTCTATCGAGTTAGGCTACCGTAGTACTAATCGATAACCCTAACCCTAACCCCAACCCCCCCCCCCCCCCCCCAAAAAAAGAAAAAAAACCCTAACCCTTAAAACGTAACCCTAATCCCAAAACGGTGGAACTGCGCATGCGCAGAAAGGCTCGATGGCACGTCTTTATGGGTAGCTCAACTCGTCAGAAAACACTTGTTCCAGCGGACCTCGTCCGTTATAGACGATATTCCGTTATAAGCGAGTCCACTATAAAGGGATTTTACTGTATGTCATAATGACAGATCAAACATAAGCACAATGAGAACATAGGAGCAGGTTAAAGTGAAGGACAAGAATATACTTCAAACTGGTAAATATTATTATAGAACTATTTAAATAATTGTTGACATAAAAAAACATAAAACCAGAAAAACCAAACGATCAAATTTCAGTCAAAAACTCCCTCAAGTATCCCTGGCAAAAATAAACAGACCAACAGTTCAATATAAAGTGCTATGTCTACCATCTAAAATGGTATAATTACTTACCTTAAATACTTACCTGATAAGCTGTTAAGTGGTTTGGGATCTGTAAAAAGGTAATATAAACACTTAAGTGCTAATCGAGCTAGCGCGCCAATGGGATTTACAGTGTTATATTAACATCCCGCTAGTCGCTAGTTAATTTAACCATTTAAGTATTTATTGTGTATTGTTTGAGTGGTAATATATGTATAATGTGTTCAGTTTCACAGTGCCTCTTTTAGTAAATATCTCAAACTGCAAGATTTGCTTCCCGGATGTTTATTGGAGGAGCCTGTTAGCTATCCGTCAAGCTAAAAACTGCGCACTCACATTAGCAACGACAGAATAGTGCGAATAAAATCCAAGGGGTTTGCATTATCCCCCAGGTTCCCCTGATTAAGGCACACGTCATAGGATATGCCCTTCTCATTTGGTTTCAGGTCTATTAACCCTTTAGTGTGTTGCCGCATTGCACTTTAAATGGATGCAATATAATAATTAATAACTATGACAGACAAAAATTATTTGAAAATCCAAGGGGTGTGCATTGTTGATGTTTAATGATGTTTAATCATCATCACTTATCAAAGCACACTTCACTAGATGTGCCTGTCTTGTCTAGTTTTAAAGTTATTAACCCATTCATGTATTGTCCCATTGCACATTATACGGATACATTCGAACATCCATCCATCCATCCATCCATCCATCCATCCATCCATCCATCCATTCATTTTCCAAACCGCTTATCCTACTGGGTCGCGGGGGGTCCGGAGCCTATCCCGCCAGCAATGAGCACGAGGCAGGGAACAACCCAGGATGGGGGGCCAGCCCATCGCAGGGCACACTCACACACCATTCACACCTAAAGGCAGTTTAGCAACTCCAATTAGCCTCAGCATGTTTTTGGACTGTGGGGGGAAACCGGAGTACCCGGAGAAAACCCCACGATGACATGGGGAGAACATGCAAACTCCACACACATGTGACCCAGGCGGAGACTCGAACCCGGGTCCCAGAGGTGTGAGGCGACAGTGCTAACCACTAATTAAAAATCGCACGTAAAGCACTGTCCTTATTTTCACGACAAAAAAAGATGTGCTGCTCAGAGTTCTTAAAACGTCTGGGTCTATATATATATATATATATATATATATATATATATATATATATATATATATATATATATTTAACATTTATATTTACATTTAACATTTATATTTACATTTAAGTTTTATATTTAACATTTATATTTATATTTACATTTAACATTTACATTTAATATTTATATATAGACAAGCCATTTATATTTACATATGATGAACAATTTTGAACATAATTTACACAGCAACCTGTGATCTGATGATCCACACCACCATTGACTTCTAGCTAAATGTCAGAAAATTGCACTAAATGTTGAAAAAGTGGCAAGTACAAAAATGTTTGCTATCTTTACAAACGGCGTACTTATAAGGGCAAAAAATATTGTTACATCAAGTTCAGATGACACTTTTCTCGAAATTGTATTAAAAATGTGCTTTATGCTGGGATGCGTACAAATGTAATGACAAAGGGGCAAGGCGATGTATTGTAGGAAATGCATCGCCTATTTAATCTGGCCGTACTGTCATGACACATTTCTACCGCGGACATGCTTTTTTCGGCATGAAACCCGTCTGTGTCTCATATTGCCTTTATGTGCTTCTTTGCTAAATATTTATAAACAGTTCAGCACCATAATGTGTTAGCATCCTTTTGCATATTCACTTCCCTGTTCAGGAATCTTACTTAGGAAACGACCCTGTATAAGCGATAACTAGGGTGCAGAAACGCCCGCGGTACATACAGGTTCTGACTTATGAAGTTATACCTTGTTGTGCAGTCTTTGTTTTTTCTTTAGAGCCTGGGAAATATTAGACTGTGAAAATTAGCATTCAAATGCAGAATCGCTCTCATAATCAAACTTGAAAACATGTAGATAGTAGAAGTGAAAAATGTCTTCACCATCTGATACAAACCATGACAGAAGCATGTTGTTTTTAGGAAATTAGGCTATAGACTCGGGTAGGGGTGGACTGGGTTTGGGGGGATGAATTTTGCTAAAGTGTGGGTGGTCCCGATCAGGGAAAAAACGCTTAAAATACAAAAAACACCGTCTACCCGGAGGTTCTCTATGTGGTTTCAGAAAGACGAAACTTCCTCTAACAGACGCTCACCGCGGTGCCTGACAGGAACAGACAGAACAGCGCTTACCATACACAGCTGAAAGAACTAGAGTCGCGCTTTCAGGCAGATTTAAAGTCACATCTGCGAGAAACGGAGAGCTTGGGATTTTTTAGATGGAACGCTTAGTCCTCTTCCTCCTCCCCCTCCTCTTCAGTAGCATCATCTCCACACTGTCAAGTAAGTAATTAAGTAAGGCTTATGATATTTGTTAAGATTTCATCTGTTCATGGTGCCACAAATGACCAGGCACCACTAAAATGAAACAAAATGTAGGTTATCGTTACAGCTAAAGGTTTGGGAAACGTCGATTTTAGTATGTATATGTATACTCAAACGGAAATTAGTTTGTCCCATTGTGTTAGTCTTTCCCATGGTGTTTGCTGCCCGAAACTGTCACGTTCATCTTGACAATTGTTTTACATGCTGTGCGTCAAAATTCTTAAGTGTTTTCTTAGTCTTGGTGGTGGGTGTCATTGATTGCCCTGCCAAATTTTTAGGTTTGAACCTCTATTTTGAATAATAATGCAGTTCCCTGTTATAAAAAGTATTTTTATAATTAAGCCCACAAATAATTGCAGACTTTCAAATTCATTATATATTTATATATTTGTATACTTAAAAAAACTGAGAAGTGTAAATGTTTGGGCTTATTGGCTAATGCTGCAATTAGGTACCAAAAGAGAAGCAAAAGATTAAAGGGGAATTGAAACGGTGAGCCTTGCCGGTGAACCTCTTGAGAGTTACTAACAGAGGCTGGTCACACAGACTGGTCAGCTGGTTGGCTTAACTGTTTGTGGCCTCAAAAGAACTGTTTATGGACGCTTGCAGACCAGCCAGTAAACAAATAAAATACTAACAATTAATAAGCATTTATTCAGCAGATAAATAGGGACAATGTGACCTTGTGTGTAAATGTACATCTCTGTAAGACCCCTGAAGGAAGAAGCACTACTAAAACTCTATGGTTACTCTTTATCTTATACTTTCAGTGCCATGTAGTAAAGTCATGGAATACTGTGAAGACAGTGGAAAACATGAATGGATGAGGTAAACCACATGAATAAGACTATAATGATACATTTTGTTTGAGAATAAAATGGGTAGCACTAAAGATGTTCTTTTTCAGTCGCTTAAATGGACAGGATTTATTGGCTATTTTCTTTTAAAGCAGAATCTTTACTCAGTGCACATCACATAGTTTTCAGTTGATATATTTGTGTCATGGGAATGATGCAGGAGCGGCTTCGGGTATGTTTCCCAAAAGCATAGTTGCTAACAACTGAATGCTTCTAGCTATATGAGCTACTAACAGGAGCTATCAGGAAATGCACCCCCCAGTAAAGTACTTTGCTCCAAGAAGCAGGATCCTCACTGAAGCTTAAATCTGCACTTAAATCAAGTATTCAGAAGTTGGACAGAATCTTACAATACGATAAGATCCGATACGATACACATTCAGTGCATGTATGCAAGATACATAGCTATTTCATTGTAAGGTTACCCTCAGGGGGGTGGCATGGTGGTGCAGTGGTTAGCACTGTTGCCTCACACCTCTGGGACCCGGGTTCGAGTCTCCGCCTGGGTCACATGTGTGTGGAGTTTGCATGTTCTCCCCATGTCATCGTGGGGTTTCCTCCGGGTACTCCAGTTTCCCCCCACAGTCCAAAAACATGCTGAGGCTAATTGGACTTGCTAAATTGCCCATAGGTGTGCATGTGTGAGTGAATGGTGTGTGAGTGTGCCCCCCCCCCCCCCCCATCCTGAGTTGTTCCCTGCCTCATGCCCATTGCACGAGGCTCCGGACCCCTCACAACCCAGTAGGATAAGCAGTTTGGAAAATGGATGGTTACCCTCATTGTTAAAGTTTTTATGGCACATAGGATTATAACTGAGCAAACTTTATTGAATTGTATTAGCCAAATGTATGACTCCCCTTTAAAATGCAAATCATTTTTTTACTTTACATTTAAACTGCAATACAATGTGTTCGACTTACAATATTTTCAAATTACAATGGGGTTATTATCAGAATGCATCTCCATCGAAACTCAAGGACTACCTGTACATTTACATGAACTGAAATAGCATTTTCATATGACCAGTATTGCACCCCTGTGACCATAGCAGCGGGTTGGTCGGTGGGGCCTCTCACTCCAAACGCAAGTTAACACCGATGACCATTCACAGATGCTATGAAAAAAACATTGCAAACTGCTCCATTGAGAAAACCAGGAGGTTCCCAAGAGTTGGGGGGATTCTGGACGGTTTCATTCAGGACTTCGACTCACCTGAAGAGGCAAGAACGACTCGACTTAGATAACGCTTTAGCACGTCCTAAAGAGTCAGTCATAAATTCTTTAAACTCACTAATAAATGGGACAAAAACAGACAACAGATAATTTGGTAAATGGCTTAATTTCTAATTAGTGTAACACGTGTTGGGTCATTTTCCACAAAATTATCGAGATACCTTTGTTAAATTAATGCAGCCTGCAATATACATAGATAGGCAGCCTGTAGTCATTGTGGAAACATTCTGCGACATGCTGCACCTCCAAGCACTGATTCAGAATACGTCGGACATTGGAGGACCAGTGCAACATTTGAGTTTTCATTTATTTTATATGCATGTATTATTTTCCGCGGTCTTGCTGCCTGTCTTTGTAAGCGATGCAGAGCCGTGCATCGCCTGTTAGGCCATTTTGAAAAATCACCCTTTGCTTTTTGTTTCTTTTGTTTTGCAGGTGAACAAAGACACCGTAGGAGGACACAGTGTTCGCGTACCTAGCAGAGTTATGAAGCGCAGCTGGACTCCCAGAAAGCGCGTGGCCGTGATGGTTTTTAACAGCACCCTCTTTGAGGTCAGCACGGATTTCCTGTCTGAGCAAGACAGGCAGACAGATGCATGCATGTACATGTGCATGCAGGGACGGATAATGGGTTGTGTGGGCCCCTGGGCAGAACGTTGGCGAGGGCCCCACCACCACCACCACCAGCACCACTCCCACAACCACGACAATTGGAGCAGCCAAATGCCCTCCCTATAGGGTCAGGGGCCCTTGTAGGCAGAGGATAAAAGAATGTAGGCCCTCTAAAATAGACAAACGAAAATACATTGTTGATAAGTGTTGCAAATTGTTTTGGGCTAGGGGCCCCACGGGCCCCCTGCACCCCAAGGGCCCCTGGGCAGCGGCCCTATTGGCCCGGTCCGTAATCCGTCCCTGTGTGCATGTATGTATATAATTGTGCATCACACACATAAGCTTACAGCTAGTTCTGTTACATGCAGATAAGACAAAACACTTTCTGAATTCTCTCTGGGTTCAGGGAGCTGATGGCAGTGAGTTCCTGGGAAACCATGTGATCAGTGTAAAGGTGGGCCAGACCCCTCTTCTCAACCTTTCTGAGCCTGTGATTCTCACCTTCAGGTATGATCAGAAGGCAAGTATTTGTGCCTGGAGCTGTCAGCTTGCTATGTGTGTGTTTGTGTGTCTATATTTACGCATGGATTGACATAACTGGTATGCAAGTACACACTCACCTTTAAAAGCGATTTATGCGGCAATCAATTGTTGTACCAGTGTGAATGCGTACGTATTTTATGTGCATTTGGGCCGATATGACAAGAAATTATCGTGCATTCGAATTTTTATATGCTAATTCGTACTTCATTTGCGGTATAGAGGTTAAAATGCACTATATCTATATATATATATATATATATATATATATATATATATATATATATATATATATATATATATATATATATATATATATATATATATGGGTTCAATGAAGCAGCATCGACTTTGCTCTTAAAACAGAAGGTGAATGTTTTATGAACAACAACAAACTAACTAATCTAAATCTACAAACTATTTGGCAAATGGCTCTAAAATCACAAGCCTGACAACCATTTGTAGTTTGGAAAGACCCTGATTTTAAGTGCTTACTCTTCAACAAAATAAAAAAGTACAAATTAAAATGTCGTACGAAGCTCTCACATCGTGTACATCTAGGAAGGAATAGTATTGGTTTCTAATACAAATCTTAAATGACCATAATTTTAATGCACAATAAGTATATCAATATAACGGGTATTGTGTTATCCTATATCTCATTATGAAAATATATCGATATACTGTAAAAATTCAATATACTGTCCGTATTGGTATTAGGGGAATTCAATTAATTTGTTACTCTATTCTAACTTTTCTCATGGTGTCTCACTGCTGGTCTAATGTCATACCAGTTGACTTTGGATGTGATATTCACAGTGAGGTCTGTATATTAGTTCACAGTCTACACCCAGACATTTTTTAAACATACGCAATCAGTGCAACGAAGTGCTCTTGTCTTTTCCCAGCCAAATGTCCTGGCTTGTTACTGTTTTTGTTTACATGTCTTTCAGGATTTACTTGGATCCTGTAAGTTTTGGGAAGAAGCAGAGGAAACAGTCAATAAAACAGCGGGTTTGGATTCCACTTTGAGGCCCACATCTCTCTGTCCTCTATCGCTTCTAATTGAGATAAAGTTGACATGCGAGGTGCTGATAGACGCCGTCCAGCTGACATCACCGTATTTCCCACAGGACGCTGGAGCACAAGGGGATGTTCGACAAACCGAACGGACGGGGAATTTATATGCAGCTGTGACCATCTTAGTTTCTTTGCAGTGCTAGTCGTGAGTAGATACTACAAAATGCCTGTGATTTGTCACACAGAATTACTAAGTATTTTCACATGAATCATTCTCTAATTCTGAGTTGTTCAAAGGAGTTGCATACAAAACACAAATATAATGCTAGGTTTATGTTATTTGAATAACAAAATGTCCATTTGGTGTTGTCTAACAGATGCTACATACTATTTGCCCTGTTGTAAATTTTTTAATTGGTTAAAGTAGGAGTTTCTGTTTTGAGATCTGATACTCACCTCTTGAGTTGGACGGCTTCTTATCTTATATTCTTATCTCGTGATGCTGTGTGTTATCTGCAGTCAGAAGGTCATAATGTTTCCTGTTTCTCATGCATTTTGTTTTGGTCAGAACACTGGATCTATCAGCGATGCTCACGCACGCTCCCTCAGTTACATCACTTACTTTGGGTGTGGACTTTCCATACTTTGCACCTCCATTGCTATCATCATGTATATATATATGAGGTGAGCCTTTTTCTATAAAGTTCTAGGGCCATTATTATGAAAATGACCACCTATTTCGTCATCAAAGCCAACGGGGGATGCGCTGCGCTGTGAAACCCGTTATTTCTTATGGCTTGTGCTGCGTATGAGCGGTTCAGCTTGGCGAGCTTCTGCACGGCCTGCAGTCAAGGCTGAGATTTCACTGCTGCGGGCTGATGCATCGTCGCATGACCAATACAAACAAGGCACCGAACTGGGTATAGAAATCGAAGCGGAAGAGAAACTTATATAGCCTGAGTTCTCACCATCTTTTAGCATGTGAAATATACGTCGTCATGCCTGACAGAGAGATATGAGAGAGTTCTGAAAACCACGCATACTTTCTTGCGCTGAAACCTGTGACGAGTGCAGCGGATGCCGCAGTCAGTCTGAAAGCCCTTTAAGTGATTGCTGAACGTTCACATCAGGAATATGTGTTGCTTGATGAATATGTACTGTGAAATTGGCTCGGGATTAGGTCATTTTATAGAAATCCGTCCATCTTCTAATGGGTTAAGTTGGTCATTGTTGTGTCACTTGAAAATATAAAATTTAATGATACATATGTTTTTTTTTGTGGGGGGGCATCATCAGGAGACCTCCTCTAAAGACAGGGAGGGAGGAGCACTCGATGGGGCTGCACCTCCATCTGATGGGGGCCCTGCTCCTGCTGCACAGCTGCTTCCTGCTGAGCGCATGGCAAGCAGAGCGCGCCACCGGGGGCGGAGCCTGCTTGGCCCTGGGCCTGCTGCTCCACTGGGCCCTTCTCGCCACGTTTACCTGGATGGGGCTCGAAAGCTTCCACCTTTACCTGCTGCTGGTCCGTGTGTTCAACATCTACATCAGGAGATACCTGCTGAAGCTCTCCTTTGTGGGCTGGGGTGTGTGTACTTATCAGTTAATGTTACAGTCATGGGCTGTTGCATCATTACGTTTAGTGGCTTGTTGTCATCTTTCATGTACACACCCAGGTATTACAACATATGCTACTTTGGGGCCCCTGCTCCTCCATTCCTCCCCTCAATAAGTAGCTACAGACTCTGAAGATATTAGCTGTTTAGCAGAACATGCTGCTTTTGTATCTTCTAAATAACAAAGGCATTTATTTAATATTTACTGTAGTAGCAGTGCGTGGCCAAGCATGGGGGCCCCATGAAAATGCATGGTGCGAGTGCCTATTCAACGTAATTTCCTTTGTTCGATGGAGGGGAAGCCACTATTTGGCTAGAATACTTTTAGTTCCTAAATAGGCAGTTGTGCAACATATAGAATGCAAAACTAAGTCACCTTTCTGTTCCATGTCCTGGTAGAGTGTTTGGAGAGGCAGGATAAGCATTCTGCACCAGTGTTTCCCAATCCAGTCCTCAGCGACGCATAGTCAGTCCACATTTTTGCTCTCTATGGGAGCTGGAAGGGAGCAAAAACGTGGACTGTCTGTGGTTCTCCAAGGACTGGACTGGGCAACGCTGTTCTAGACCCTAACAGCACAAAAAACAAACATCAGCCTCTGTGTTTATTCCATGTATGTGTTTGCATCCTCCAGGTGTGCCCACCATTACAGTGGCTGTCTGTGCCTTTAGCAATCCTTACGGCCTTCACAGCTTCCAGTCAGAGGATAACACCCACAGCAGGACATACACAGAGATGTGAGTGACCTTTGTTTCATAAGCTTTAAGTCTAAATTTACATTTACCTTTTTCCAGTCAGCCAGATGTTGATTCATTCTGAATAAAGCCATAAAGAGCATATTGGCTAACAAAAAGAATATGGGTCCAAACCTTTTACCTTCTAGGCACCGTTCCTTTGCCAAAATACCACATACTTTATCGCCATAGAATCAACATATGACCTTTGACCCTTTGAATAAGAAGCACCGCTGGACATTCATTGATATGGAAGCCCATTTCCGCCACAAAAAGAAAAAAAAATGTCACAACGAGAAACTTTCTTATTATTACGACTTAGTATCTCATTATTACGAGAAACTTTCTTATTACGACTTAGTATCCCATTATTACGAGAAACTTTCTTATTACGACTTAGTATCCCATTATTACGAGAAACTTACGAGAATTTTTTTTTTTCATGACTTGGACTTAATTGACCTTCAGAGGCTTCTTCCGTTTCCGGATTAAGCTCCAAACCTTTCATGCCTCATTCAATGTGTCTCACACATGTTTCCTGCAATCATATACTGGATAAGCAGTTATGGAAGAAGTGTGGATGGATGGATGGATGGTTCTTATTTGCTACTTTTTGACCCTACATTTCTGACTTTCCATTCATTTTGTAAGTTCTTTTTAAATGCTTTAAGTTTAATGATTTATGTACCAAAGCCTGAGTATCACATATGCATATCACATGCATTTAATGTCTCTTTACCTTGGTCACATCATACTGAACTATTCTGCAGATCACAACATCCATCCATCTATCCATCCATCCGTTCTCATTGGAATCAAAAATTCTCGTAAAAAAAAAAAATATATATTTTATTACATTTTTATAATTTATTTTTTTTTCTTTTTGTGGAGGAAACGAGCTTCCATACACTGAAGAGTGATATTTCTTGCTCTCATGAAATGGAAAACTTTACATACAGCTGAGGAAGTGTTTGTTGGCAAATCTACGCATATGACATTGCAAGATACAAACATTTAAGTTCTACAAAAGTATAATTAGGAAAGCAGGGTTAAGGAGCAACTTGGGGGTAAAAAACCCAACGGTGAAATGAGCCAACTGTGGGATTTGAATTAGCAACCTTCTGATCAGCAGGTTAGTATCCTGTGCTGGTACGTTACACACTGTCCCAAAAGTAACATCAGGATGCCAAGTTGAGTCAAAACCTATTAGTCTAATTGTATGTGCAATTACATCTTAGTATAAATGAAACAAATGTAACATAGCTAGTTCCCAAATACACCAAAGTTCACTTGTTGCAGTATGATGATCAAATGGGAAGCTTGAGGAAATAATTGCATAAGGGTTGCTTGTTGCTGGACAGCTGCTTAAGTGATGACTTCTTCTGGATTTCAATAGGACAGGAGCCTTCATAATAGAACCTCTAGAACCGACCAAACCACAATTCAGATGTGGAAGTGAATTGTTTTCAAAGAATGTTACAAAAGTATTGCGTAACAGTGTGGTTGCTGCATAAGCAGCCTTTGCAGTCACGAACATTGCTTCCATGCTCTTCACGGGATCTTCATCTTACCATTTCCTGTCCAGATGCTGGATTACAAACGCAACAGTGAGGCACGTCACCGTCACTGCCTACCTGACCTTGGTGTTCCTCGTTGGCGCTGCCATGTTGGGCATCGTCGTGATAAAACTACTCCACAAAGAGCACAGAGGCACCGCAGCTCAGAAGCGGCACATCGGCAGGAACTGCCTGACGCTGCTGTGCCTCAGCTGCATCCTGGGAGTCCCCTGGGGCCTGGCCTTCTTCACCTATGGGCCCCTGACCCTGGTCGGCCTCTACTTCTTCACCATAGCAAATGCCTTTCAGGGTAAGAGTCTATTACTCATTACGTGTTGGATTGTACTGATAAAACCTAGGAGTCCCCGATGACTGAGCGGAGAAACCACACCCTAGCTTGAAGCCCAGCTAGATGGGCGTAGAACCCATAATCCTTTTACTGCCATTTCCAGGCCGAGGATCTTGGCTGTAGATGTAGCCAGCTTCAAATGATCCTTGAACCCGAAATCTGCTGGTTACTGAATGATTCTTGCTTTAAACCCATATGCTACACCTGTCCCCAGAGTTTCTTGGGGGGGGGGGGGGGGGGGGGAACAGTCATGCAAAACAGGACGAGTTTAATTTGCATCTTTTACTTTTTACAGGAGTCTCTCTCTTTCTGTGGTTTCTCTCTCTCACCTCCAAATCAAACGCCAGCTCCACAAGAAGCAACCAGTCCACACGCAAGACTGATATCAGCTTAGGTCAACTGTAAATTAAGCTGTGCTGACCCCCAGGTTTACATTAAGGAGAAAAGTGTAGTTAAACCCTTCACAGCTTTGTGCATGATCATTGTAAAAATGTTTTATTTGAGGGGGGACTATATTTAAATATTCGATAAGCGAGACAGTCGTCTGTTGCCTGCACGAGCGACAGCCATGAGGATGAGAATAAAAATTCCCAGAACCCAGATTCCACCGATGGAAAGTCCCAGAATCAGCAACAAATCTACAAAAGAAAGCAACTGGTCAGACACCCTGGCCTTCCTGCCCATCCTAAGCATACTGGCACAGAAAAGGACAGTCAAATAATCCTGCTCTGCATGAAGATTTGAATAAACCTGGATAAGCAGAAACTATTTAAAAAAAACACTTTGAATAAAAGAATTTTGCAATGAAACCTTTGTGCAGAGAGACTGTTCAGGGTCTACAGAAATTGTTTGCTTGTCATAGGTTCAGCTGATCTGCTTGTCAAGTACAACACTCAGAAGACCGGTAGGAATCAGAACTGAGGGCAGAATATGACATACATGATGATGGCACACTTTGCCATGAGCCTTACTTGAGTGTCCATCTGGTGCTTTGAACCTGATTGGTCCATACGACAGTAATCCCTGTTTGGGATCCCCTGTAGATACTTCCCGCTTAGTTATCGGTTTACAGTCCTGCAGAGGGGGCAACATGAGGGATGGTTGGCGGCAAAGGCAGGAACGATGGCACATCACTAAGCGCGACAGCGGCATCATCGCTCACCGGTAGACAGGAGTCGTCTTCCAAAGAGCACAGCTGGATAGTGCAGTGGAGGTAGAACTCATGTGGCAGCGTAGCAAAGCGAAACACGTCAAAACTATAGCGAACCACAGAGCCGTTGCCATTGACACCATCGTGCGCCGCAGTCCATCCATGGAACTTCACAGTTTCGTCTTTCACACACCTGAAGGGTAGACAGGAGCATCATGGGAGCTGCTAAAGGGGAGGTGCAAATGTGGCTGCAGTTCACCATAAACCAAGAACTCCAGGGCACCAAGTTCAACTTCCAGGAACAAGAGGCAGCCATTCTGCCCATCAAGCTTGATTAGGGAGAACTCAACTAATAGCTCAGAGTTCTTAAAATCTCATGTAGCTCTGATTTAAAGGAACCCAGGGTTTTAGCTTGTGTTACACTAGCGGGAAGACTATTCCATACTCCTACTACACGCTGTGTGAAATGCTCTCAGATTCAGTTTAAAATGTTCCTGCTAATTTCCACCCATGGCCACAAGTTCTTGTATTTGAAATAATATTGAAGTAACTATTTGGTTGAACAGCATCCAGATGTCAGCAAAAAAAAAAAATATATACCTCATCTCTTAAAACTATAGGTAAGATGCCATCAGGGCCGTGCAATTTATTAATTTTGAGCTTAGCTAGGCTTTGTCCCACATCAGCCTGTTATACATATATTGGTCAGACCATGCTAGATTAGGAATAAGCATGGGTATGTCTCATGTTCTCTACAGTGAATACCTGCACAAAATCACAAAACTCATTAACTACATCAATTTAGTTTGATAAGACCTGAAGATTAGCAATTCCAGCTTTTAGAGCTCTTAACCTTTAATGTCATCCTTAGCTTCCAATGCAATCTTCCTTTCCACATTCCTCCCGGAATGTAATATTTTTTTTTAACTCAACCCGTAGACTTGGATAGTCCTGCTTCATTCCAACATTAGTTGTTATTTTCCATTTGAGGAACAGAGCCATTTTCCCTCCTGACTTTATTCTTAATTTCAGTTGTAAACCATCATGGTCGCAGTCTCCTAGATTTAGTTTTGCTGGAAACAGGTATGAAGTCCGCTTGCACTTGCAATAATGTGCTTTTAAAAAATTACCAGTATTATTTAACTCCATCCAGCTTAGTTTCAATCTCACACCATTAGCCTTCCTAACATTGTATATGTTTGTATCTTCAAATTTAACCATGTTATGATCACTACAGTCAAGCGGTTTAAAACCTCTAATTTTCCAATCCTATCCTGGTTATTAGAGAAAACAAGATCAAGAAGGGCTTCTCCCCTGGTAGGGGTATTAAACCGAGTAAAAAACAATCCTGTACCAATTCCACCATCTCAAGTGCATTTATATTAGAGCCAGAGACTCCAACGTCCCACTGTATCCCAGGTAAATAAAAAAGAATCACCCATAACTACCCCATTATATGGGATATGACATTATGGTATATGGTATGACATTATGCTAGCCTGTGTAACTACATTTGGTGCTCTATAACAAAACACCAACAATTAGCCCATTTAAGTTTTTAGCATCTAGTTTTACCCGTAGAGCTCCTGGTTTTATTTTTTATCAGTGAGCTCCCTTACCTGAATGTTTACATACACTGCAACACCCCCTCCCTTCTTGCCTATCCAGTCTCTACGGAACAATGTGTAACCATCCATATGATATTCTTCATCATCGTCACTCATCCATGTTTGTCATTCCTATAATGTCGTAAGTGTCTGATGAAATTAAAGCATCTAAAATCAGGAATTGCGTTTCTAATACTCCTTGCGTTTAAGTACATATCTGTACAGGAAAGGGTAGGCCTTTTACACTGCCCACTTTCACTATTTGGGGCTTTCTGTCCCCCCC